>NC_057940.1:40024187-40326399 GCF_018555375.3 Anguilla rostrata | reverse complement strand
AACACAAACATTTTTCTCTTTGCTATTCATTTTTTCCCCCAGATTGTTCATTCAACCCCTCCAAGGGGGTCCCCTGATTTCGACAAAAAATAATTCATGTTTTTTTTTGGTAATAAAATCTGCACTCGTGCCGTTGTGTTGAAAAGCGAAAAGCGGAAGTAGCTACGTAGCTAAACCTTTCGGTGGGCGTGCCCAAGCGAAACTCGCCCTTTACGCCCCTCCCCTCCCCTCCCCCCCAGGCACTATAAGAAGCGCTGCCAGGGGCGCATGCGGAAGCACGTGGGGGACCTGTGCCTGCAGGCGGGCATGCTGCAGGACGCCCTGGTCCACTACCACATGGCCGTGGAGCTGCTGCGCTCCGTCAATGACTTCCTGTGGCTCGGGGGTAAGTGCTTTGCATTACATTACATTACATTATTGGCATTTAGCAGACTTACATTGCATCCATTTATACAGCTGGATATATACTGAAGCAATGCAGGTTAAGTACCTCGCTCAAGGGTACAACGGCAGTGTCCTACCCAGGAATCGAACCTATGACCTTTCGGCTACAAGCCCAGTTCCTTACCCACTACGCTACGCTGCCTTTGCATGCGGTCTTCAACGGCTGACCCAGGATCAGTTTAGTGAAGTATTAAACCAGGGGCTCTCTGTTTTCTAAATGCAATTTATCAGTACAGTGATGGATCTCATGGTCTGGATCCTGACTGCCCCAGTCCCAAGTCCCAGCTGTGGTTAGCAGCCTTTTAGCTTCCCCCAGTGAGAAAGGGTTATGGTTGGAGGCTACTCCTAAATTTATTGAGCATGACCAACCTACTCCCCTGACATCCTTACACAAAAACACCAGTTCCCCACATCAGCCTATGGTTGATTCTCGCAATTGTCACATCTGACAAGGATGGACAGTTTAAATTAGAAATGCAGTCCAGCAGCTTGGGCATTGCACCTGGTTTTTCCACTAAACTTGATTTAAACGTGATTGACAAAGTTGGGGTATTTGGCTGCACACAGAGTATCATAGCCTGTAGTAAATGTGAAGAATTGGGAGTTTGGATATTGTTTCAAAAGAACTAGAGTGATGTCACCACACAAATGGCCTGTTCTGTGCCAATCAGTAGGCTTAAATGACCCTACACAGGAGGGAGCAAAATTATGGTTTCCAGCAGTTGGGAAGGCTGACACCCAAAGAATTTCTGATATTGATCCCATGTTTTAAGTCAGTGTTTCATAACAAAATTATTATGGGTTCTGGTTATAGTGAGGGGCAATGATCCATGTGAAAATATTCTACATTGTGTACTTGCCATAATCTTTATGTGGAAAAACATGAAACTTGGGTCAGAATATGCTCCCACTGTGATGAGCCAGTGCTGTTTGGGAACTGACATATAAGCCTGTTTGCCAACATACTGGTACAGAACCGGTTATTTCTTTGTTGTCTATTGGAGAAGAAGCAAGTCAGTAGTTATTTCAGGTGCAAACCAGTTCCTTACAAACGATAAATTGAAAACAACAACAGTCCCCATCCCTCCAGCATTCGAGTTTCACATTGATGAATACATTAAAGCATCCTACAGTGATGTACATTCAGGGAATGACTAATTTTTTGCCAGCCATCAGTGAGTAGAAAAGGGCCACAGAACAGTACCTTAATGAGATGTGCCCTTAACAATTCTCACAGACGATTAAAGGCTTCAGAGTAGCACCTTTAAGGTTGGGTTTGAACTGGGGTCAAACGGTCACCTGCAGGAGAATTCATGGCTAAAGCAGATGTGCGTTTTACTGCTGCACAAACAGCCGTGATGTAGTGCGCTGGAGTGGAGCCGGCGGCGCTTCCTCCGGCCTGTTAGGAGTGCTGACAGCCACGTTTCCTGTCTCCAGCTGCTCTGGAGGGCCTGTGCTCTGCCTCGGTGATTTACCACTACCCAGGAGGCACCGGGGGCAAGTCCGGCAGCCGCAAACCCAGCATCTCCCAAGCGGCGGACGCGGGGAAGAGGCACCGCCCAGGTAAAACCCGCCCCCCCCCTCCTCCAAATCGTTGCCGGAGTCGCGACTCTGCTTCCCACGGCGGAATGATAGTGTCTCAACGGCCAGGGTACTGTACCGGCTTTGGAATCTGGATTCGTCTGTTGTACGTTCACTCTTGAGTTTGACAGAGCAAGCTCAAGAACGAAACGCTCTGGAGACATGGTACACGGAGGAGAACATTTCAGGTTTTAAACTTTAAACTTGATTAGGCACGACTTGTTTTGCAAACGCCAATAAAATGACTGTTACCGGCAGACATAAAACAAAGTTTTCAGACGGCAAGTATTTATACAATTGGCTGGAGTAAGCTAAAGATGAGGGCTGCATTCAATTAGCGGAGTGCTGCAGAACATTTCAAAGCCGCTGGTGAAGGAGGAGACCGGAACCTCACCTCCGGCGTGCTCTCCGTGAAAGGTTTTATGACTCCGCCTTTTGAATGCTCCCCTGACATTACTATTCACTTCAAAACGTATGAAATATTAATGCGTACTCATTTTTCCTGAATGGCAAACTCTGTTGTTTTGTAGTCTCAAATTTTTTTTTTTTTTACCCACTGTACAAAACCTAGATCTTTCTTTGTGAAAGAAGTTTCAGCATTTGAAAGCCATGATAGTGTGTCCTGCTAAAGCTCTAGCCCCAGTTGCAGCGATGTATCCTGTGGCCTGTAACTGAATCCTGACCACACCTGTAGGTTTGGGGGGGAAACGGGGCAACATGTCACCCCCAATATTTTTATATGAAGCTTGCGAGACTTGATACTTGACTACACGACCGTAGGTGGTCCAGTACTGCTTTCCCCCCAAAGTTGAAATTAATCTTATGCCGACGATCTTGACTGTGCCAGTGCAGTCTGTGGCTAGGAGTCCAGTGAGCTGGCGGCCAACTGGTCGTGGCATCGCATCAACGCACTGCAAACGCACGTCCTGGTTGTAAATACTCAATGTGCGTTCTCATGTCCCTGTGGAGCTAATAATCCTGACGCCCCCAGGAGGCGATCCAAGACGGTTGTGAAAGACTGTGTGGAGTAATGCACAAATGGAAGAACACTGCTTCATCCTGTTGTTGCCTGCTATAGCGCCCCTCGTTGCGACGCTTGACACTCCAGTTCACACTTGCGTTGCGTTAAGAATTTCAGATGACACATTTTAGATCGCAGCTACGCGCAAGATCAACTTTGCGTAGCTGGAAGCATCTGCCCGTATACGTATGGTATGTTTCCGGCCTAGGTCTTTAGCGCTGTCATCAACCATGAAGGAAGTCGCAATGGTGGGGATTACTAATACGTTTGGGCCTCAGAAAAGTCAGTTGAACTACTGGGTAGAAAATGACATGAGGGAAAGAAACGACGTGAGAAAGTGAAAAATGTCTCCCAAGAACGTTGTGAATGGCGGGAGAGGCGGTAATGAGAATCGCGGTTGCTGTTTGCGGGATGCCCCGGCAGACGAGCTGTTGTTAGCTTAGCTTCCTGGCTTAGCTGCTGCTGCTTCTATGTGCATGGGCTGTCTCTTCAGCCACTTTCCCTTAAGCCACAAACAGTAGCCAGTCAGCAAACCCATATCCACATTTTTCAAGGAGGGAAATGCAGATTAACATCATTTCATTTTTCCTCATGAAAAACCCCATTCTTTTTCCTTTTTACTGAATTTAATAACTGTCGTGAATTATTTTACTTGAATATTTTTATGCATTTTCTTTTTAATGATGACTTGTAGATTTTAGTAGTGGTTTTATCAAAAAATAAAACCCTGGGTAAGTGTTTGATTGGTTGGAATCCTGATTTGGGTTTGGCTGTGCAATCAGTGTTTTTATTTGCCCAGCTGAACACAAATTGTTTCCATGCTTATAGATTTAATTCATTTTTACTATGGAATACATTCAAGCTCCTGTGTGTCATGTCTTTACGTGTGTTCTTATGTAAGTATATGAAATTATAATTCCAAGTTCTTTCTTCTTCTAAGTATTTTTCAGAGAAGAGCCATACATCAGTGGGTTCAAGTGGCTTTCATTTTGATTTCGCCAAATACATGTTGCTGTTAAAAGGCCCCTGTAACAATGAATGGCTCGAATAAAAGTATGTGAGCCAGATAAGCCTGAGACAAAGCTTGAGCACGGTCGTAACAGATGTTGAAGAAATGGATTCCCAGGAAGGCAAGCCTCTAGCTGCCCCTGGGAGGAAGACACGGCCCTATATTACCCAGAGACCCTTTCTGTGGTTTTAAATGTTATAAAAAAAGAACAAGCTTTGTGTGTGTGTGTGTGCGTGTGTGTGTGTGTGTGTGTGTGCGCGCGTGTGTGTGTGTTGAGTCTTCCTGCATGTCTAACAGGATCCTGCATGCTGTTTTTGAGGTCCAGCGGCATTGTTTGCGTTTGTCAGGCGTGAAAGAATATTTCCATGCTTCTTGACACAAACTTTGTCTTAATTACAAAAACAGCAATTATCCAATTCGGCAAATAAGCTCTTCCAGAATCAGGCGACTCTTAGGGACCGACTGAAAGATTAGTTCATGATGAGACATTTAGTGTACTGCAGAGAACAGTCAGAACAGCACAGTGCGCTGATGAACTAGAAAATAAGTGGCACTTAGGAGGGCCAAAAATCAGCGAATGTTCAGAATTCAGCAAGTCCATTTCATGCCTAAAGGGCAACAAAGTTTGTGTGAACCCGGAGCATAGAAATGGTGGGAACTAATGCCTAAATTAACTGCGCTTTGTGTCATGGAGTGAAACTGCATTCTTTCTCTCTGTCTGTAGGGGCACAGGAAGTTCTCATTGATCCAGGTACTGTATCCATTGGCTCGTAGCTGTAGACATGCCTGTGTTTGTCCATGGCGTTGTGTGCTTGTGCTTGTGCTTCGATCCCGCCTCGTGGCTTCTGGTTCAAGTGACCACCTTCCCTACTAGACTGATTACCTGGGCGCTTTTGGTAGCAGCGTGACTCTACAGCAGGGCTGCCCAATCAGGTTCCTGGGCAGATCAGCCGTCCTCGTAGGTTTTCACTCCAACCCTAAGGAGGCACATCTCATTCAACAGCTGGAGATCTCATTGAGCTGCTAATTAGTAGAATCAGGTATGCCATATTAGGGTTGAAATGAAAACCTACAGGACTGCTCTACAGCATCTTTTCTGAATATGAAACGAAGCCCATATTTATAAAGCATCAAGTAGGAGTGCTGATCTAGGGTCAGTTTTCTCTTTTTATTCCAAAATTAGCATGGTTAGGATAAGGATGAGAGAATCCTGAATCTGACCTCCTACTCTGACGGGCTTTATAAATTTGGACTTTGGGGTTTCTTTCTGTTCTTGTGGAGATGTCCCATGATAAATGCCCCTCTCTTACCTGGTTCTCTTTGTGATCCCCTTTGAATCCTCGCTGCCATTGAAGTCATCATCTTTAATTGAACTTCTATTTTATCTGCTCAAAATGACATTTTTTTAAGTAGTTCTGCTGTGTGTAGTTTCTGTAATGACCAGAAGATGGCATTATTATGACTGAAATATAGTAGAACCTTGCTGCAGCATTGCAGTGATTTATTTGCAAGTGCGCAAGAACCTTTTTGATGGGAAGCACAGGTATACACAAGTTCTCAGTTAATTCAAATGCCAGTTATAAAAACTTTATGGCATACATCTATTGGATGAGTATGTTATATAATTGAGGACCTTTCCATTGTTTTTCCGTAAAATCAGATTTTTGTGTATTGCATTGTATTTTCACCACCCTTTCTAGAAGATATTTCTGCATTTTGTGTATATGGTACATGCTATGTTCCATGTACTCTCACATGTAACGGAATCCCTATCCCATTGGAACTATGCTGGTTTGGAGTCGAGTTTTGTCAATGTCGCTAGCTGCTGTTTATGAAAAATTTAGCTTCGGGTTCCAAACTTCCCACGCAGTGCCTGCCTACAGAGGCGGAGCTTATGTTCAAACCCGCCCCCACAGATGACCAGCCAGTCAGGTGTTGCTACCGTGCTGAGGGGCACAATATCAGCAGACTATCTGGGAGCTGTTGCTATTGAACCTGCTGCTTTTTCGATTGGAATCCCTGCTTCCTCATACTCTGCTGCCCTGCAGTGCTCGGGAACTCTGGGCAGGGGAGTGGCTATTCACAAGTGTAAAGCCTTCGTCTTCCCTTTCGTTACTAAGTAACGCCCCTTTCCCGCCACCAGGAACTGCCCCCCCCCCCCGGCTCTGAAAGCCAATCATTGGAGTGCTCATTGAACACGGGCAGCCATTTCAGGCAGGTCGTGACCGTACAGGCTCCATTGCAACAAAGGCACTTACATTTCAGGAAATTACTCGCTGCCATTGACACTTGTTATGAATTGCGTTATTCCCTGTATCTGCGAGTGTCTCAAGCTCTGCCATGAGCAAGATCAGCCGCTGCATACCCCAGCTCCAAAAGCTGCTTTCACAGAATGTCTTCTGACCGCAGAACGGACTGGAGTGTTTTTTTGCTTTTCTACGTGGCTTCTTTACAACAAATGCGAAACTTTTCTAACTGTATCCGCACCCCGGGACACACAAAGTAAATAACTTTTGCAGATAATCACCAATACTTCTAAGCACACAGATAACAACGGGTGATAATGTCTGGATAAAAATGTTCTTTTTTTTACGGCCAATAGTTTTTCTTCACGACTGTCCCCTGCTGATTGGTTGAGAAGTGTTCCCGCCAGTACAGCTGCATGGCAGACTGCCTGGATTCTGCCGTGCTGCTTCGAACATCGTCCCCCCCCCCCCCCACTCGCGGTCCAGGACCCACCTGATGAGCGAACACATTATCTGCGTCCCAGCACTTGTTAAATTGTAGCTGGAAATACGTTCAAACGCAGACTTACAATGCTTAAGTACAGTTGTGTGGCATAACAACTGCCTTTGATCTGTAACTGGATTAATTTGATTGATGTAAATATGAGTGAATAGTGGATTTCTATATACCTTCTTTTTCTTCTAATTTGTCTTCTCCCAACCCCCATAACCCCAAGTGGGTTCCACCCCAGTTTTAGTATCACTGACCTAGTCCTTTGCCTTAATAATAACAAAGATTTTAATATGCAGTGCATTGAAAAAGTATTTGCGAAGTATTGCATATTTGTCACACTGAATGGTTTCAGATCTTTAGACAAAATTTCATATTAGACAAAGCAAACCGGAGTACACGCAAAAAACATTTAAAAAATTATTTCATTTCTTAAATGGAGAAAGTTATCAAACACCCATATCA
The DNA here is from genome assembly GCF_018555375.3 of Anguilla rostrata. NCBI lineage: Eukaryota > Metazoa > Chordata > Actinopteri > Anguilliformes > Anguillidae > Anguilla > Anguilla rostrata. The sequence goes on along the minus strand of NC_057940.1, from coordinate 40,319,143 downwards.
CCCATCTGCATTGTAGTAGCGATGCAGTGTAGTAACTGAGTGGACTCTTGAAAACAGAAGTGGTGTCTGCATTTTTTGCTGAAAGTTGAATAGTGAACAACACAGAGTTTAACGCTCTGGTTTACAAAGATGTCGGTAAACAACAGAGATGTGACCCCTTCTTCAGCCCCCCTGTCTGTGCGACCTTTTATAATGATGCTGGTATGGAAATGTAAAAAACTTATCACAGCAGACTGTATCTTCTAAAAAGATTCAGAACGTGACCTACTGGTGTACGTATGGTGTAAAATCTGACTTTTTTCAGTGTTGTATTTACATTGACATAAAAAGTGAAAGCACTGCTTTGCTGTCCTTGGTGCGCTGAAACACAGCGCCTCTGAACGCCCAATCACAGCTTCCCTAACTCGCTGTCCTTGCATGGAAATCGGTGTCTTTCTGCATTTTTCTAGTGACGTATAAAGTGTACATTACTGTGTGACGTCTTGGTGTGTGATTGTTTTTTTTTGGTTGCGCAATCGTATTGGCGACTGCCAAGCTTTGGACAGTCCGGTCCCCATTTGTGCGTGCCCGGCCATTTGCATGGAACCTCCAGCGAAGCATGTCGGAAACGGCCAGGGATGACACGTTTACCCGATATCCACCCTGTCCTCGCTCCCCTCCCCTTCTCGCCGAACTGTCTGAAGAGCGTGTTTGGGTCGGGGGTGCGGACCGAGTGCTCTGTCGTTAACGTCTGCTTTGGTCTTCGCGAGTGCAGGCGCCCTCACCGCCAACGGGATCAGCGCCGACACCAGCAGCGAGATCGGTCGTGCCAAGAACTGCCTGAGCCCGGAGGACATCATAGAGAAGTACAAGGAGGCCATCTCCTACTATGGAAAGGTACTGTGTGTGTGTGTGTGTGCGTGCGCACTTTCAAATGAGTGTGTTTCTACTCACCAGTGACATTGGTATTTTTAGAATAAAGTTTTATTTCGTTGTAGGGGTGAAGAAACGTGTTCTGGATTTTTTGAAGCCATTATACCCCATTATTAAGGTTGTGAATTTTGCTTGCCTGATTTTTCTTCGGTCTGTTCTCTGGTTCTACCACCAGGCGTCAGTGCGCTCAACATAATGGAAGTAATTAAATTAGGCAATCTCACCAAGTGCATGAGTAATTGGCGTGAAATTGAAATGGAAGCCAATTAAGATTAACCTTAAAACTGCAGATAGGACGACTGCCTGGAATGCTGAAAATTTGGGGCGCAGACAGAGATTATAAAATAATAATACTTTCAGGGAGCATGTAGAACAATCTGTCATGGCTGCAGGGCCGGAGGGCTGCTGTGCAGTGAATTTCTCTGGTTTACAGCCGTGGCCAATTATGAATGGCCCTGCGGGTCTCTCAGCTACAGCCATAGCACCCCAGCTTGGTAAGGCTACGATTCTGGAGCGTGGTGCAGAGTGCTGTGCTAAGGCATTTTCCCCTATCGGCATACTATTTTTTCAATTCTTATAAACAGTGGCAAAATGATATGCAGCTGTCAATCATCCTGCCCCATATGAGCCCTCACTGAAGCCAAATGGAATTATATATGGAAACCTCTGACACCTTTGACACCTTGACTTGGATTTTCTTCCATAAATATAGCAGACTGTGGAGCACTGATTAATTCTGGCAGTGGCAAGCTCCACTTGCGTGAGAAACCGTGTATCCAGCGGGGCCAGGGATCCTAGTGCTGCAGAAGCTGATGCAACACTGCGGCCCGTGTTCTCAAAGCCTCTCAGAGTAGCAGTGCTGATCTGAGATCAGCTTTGCCTTTTAAATTCTGATTGATGAGCGAAGATCCTGGATCAGAACTCCTGATCTGAGATACTCTGTGAATATGAGCCTGAGTTTCTTTGTGCTTGTGCAACCAGCTATTGAAGTTCTCCTTTGCTGATACATAATAAGGGTTTTTTGTGGAAATGTGTAAGAGGGCGCTTGGTGTGCGTGTTGGGGGTGGGGGGGTTGACGGGAGGGTCTGGGTGTCCTCCCCCAGAAAAGTGTAACATTATGGAAGTTCAGTTCATGCATTTCTATGACTTTTGAAATGTCAAATAACCACCCAAATGCATAATTAGTTGTGTAATAATTTCATCTTATTGTTAATTGACAAAGATAATTTGTTGTTGTTTAAAAATATAGTACTTTCTCAGACGTGCACACAATACCTCAATAATAGGAATGCCATTGCTTTTTTTGTCAGTAAAATTATTTGTACAAACTTGAAATGTTATCTAATTGCATATCAAACCTGCGACCTTTCGGTTACAAGCCCAGTTCCTTACCCACTGTGCTACACTCCGTCCGTCTTTACTTGATGGATACCTCAGAGGTGGCGTGCGATGCTTCGGTCTCTGACAGGGCTGATTCATTCTATTCGTTCAGCTTTCTTACTTAAAAACGAGGTTATCCTCTTCTGAGAAACGATCGTATTTTCACTTGTTTTGTGCTCGTTATGGTTCGTTCATTGTCAAAAGCAATTAGCAGTTGTTAGCTAGCTGCTGCCTGTCTCTCGTGAAGGCTTGATCAATATTCTAACGTCACATTGTGGCGCGAAGAATGCTCGAGCCTCGTCGGAAATCGTTCTGGTTTCTCACTTAATACACCGCGATTTCTCAATCAGTTTGAGAACAGTGGGTTGATTTGAAGACACACGGAGCCTGGTGATGGATTTTACGCTTTAATGAATGGTGAATTATTATATTACTGGTCATATTAAATCGAAGATTTCGACAAGTGGGCGCTCGGACATATAACAAGACGGCGCACCACCCTTGTTACCTCGTTTAGGAAAACGCCGGATAATGAAATATTTGTTGCTCCACACAAAAAGTTAGCAAAATTAATTGGAGTAAATAGCCTACAGCATTGCTGCGGTGGAGTATTTCTGATGCACGCACAGATGTTTCTAATTGGCTGAAATACTTATGTGTTATACCATTTATATTTCTACTGCGTAAAATTAGCTCTGTTGTGAGATCTATTTCCAGCTGTTGAACAACAGCTGACCTCACAACGTGCATATGCCGTCTGTCACACAGTCGACTTGGCTGCCAAATTTACCTTGCTCTGAAACTCTCTCCAGGTCCTGTATGCTTTTGGAGATCAACTGCTGATGTGTCTTCACAGTAACAGGAGTGGTCACAGAACTCATTTATCCATACAAGGTCAAGATGCTTGGTTAATATTTGCTTGGCTTTAAAGGACTGACCGAGCCCTTTGCTGAAACGAATCTTTTTCAGATAGTTCTCTTTTTTTCCAGCGACTTGGTCCAGGCACCTCTAGGTAAACTCCAAGAAACCTGTATAATTGGCTCACTGTTCAAGTACAGCCCAAGCTCAAACCAATAGGCCACAATTCTAATGTCTTAATAAGGGGGAGAGGTATCTGTCTCTTCTCAGTCCAATTTACAGATAATATTGCTTCCAGTTTGAAGTGAGGCTGTAATTATTGCTAGTTTTTCCCCCCATTTCCTCTGTGCTGCTTTTCATTATTTTCTGTTTGGGATGAAGCTGAAAAGATCTATCCAAGAGTGAGCTCCATAATGCTTGGGACAAAAATATATGCTTTCTTGATTTGGCTCTGCACTCAAGTGCACATTCTCAGCTTTTATTTAAGGGTATTTTTATACACTTTGGCTTCACCACGTAGAAATTACAGCACTTTTTATACATAGCACCCTAATTTCTGGGCACCATAATGTTTTGGAAATATTAATGATATGTAAATGAAAGTAGCCCTGTTCAGTACTTTCTCGCATATTCTTTGCATACAATGACTGCTTGAAGTCCGTCCCCCATTTACATCACCAGTTTCTGAGTATCTTCTCTGGTGATGCTCTGTCAGGCTTGTTCCGCAACCATCTTCAGTTCCTGTTTATTTCGGGGGCTAGTTACCTTAAGTTTTCTTTTCAGCATATGAAACACATGTCCGATTGGATTCAGATCTGGTGAATAACTTAACCAGTCAAGAATCTTCTGGTTTTTAGCTTTGAAAAACAAATTTTTTTCTTTATCAGTATGTATGGGATCATTGTCTTGCTGCAGGATGAAGCACCATCCAATGAGTTTGGAGGAATTTGCTGGAACTTGAGCAAATAAGATGCTTCTGTACACTTCAGAATTAATTCTGCCGCTGCTGTCAGCAGTTGCATCATCAGGAGGACAAGTGAGCGAGTGTCTCTGGAAGCCATACATACCCAAATGAAGGGGGGGTGCTTTGAATCTTGGGCAGTTCCTTTGAGCCTCCACACTTTGCTCTTGCCATCACACTGATTCAAGTGAATCTTTGGTCTCATCTGTCCACAGGATCTTTTTCCAGAACTGTGCAGGTACTTCTAAGCCAACTCTAACCTGTCCGTCCTGTTTTTGCGGCTAACTAATGGTTTGCATCTTATAGCCTCTGTAGTTCTGTTCATGAAGTCCACTGTGGATAGTAGTCGCTAACACATCCACACCTGCCACCTGAAGTGTGTTTCTAATCTGTCCAACAGGTGTTTGAGAGTTTTTTTTAATGGTGAGAATTCTTCATAAGTTCTTAGAAGTTGTCCTTGGACTACCAGGTCCTTTGCAATTACTGAGCTCACCAGTGCTTTTGTCTTAATGATGTTCCAAACAATTGATTTTGGTGAGCCTAAAGTTTGGCCTATGTCTATGATTGTTTTTTTCTTCTTCTTATATTTCAGCCTCATAATGGCTTCTTTGACTTTAATTAGCACAACCCTGATCCTCATGTTGGCAAACACCAATAACAGACTCCAAAGGAAATTAGCCTAGATTAAAGATGAGATACTGAAAGCTATCTTAAACCTGCACTTAGGAAGCAATTTAACACACCTGACTAATCTGAAACACTTGTGAAGCCTATTGTCCCAAACATCATGGTGCTGTGAATGAGACTATGTATAAAATGTGCTGTAATTTCTAATTGATGTGCTGTAATTTCTAATCTGATTTCTGTAATTGTGAAACCAAAATCTATACAGATACCCTTTATGAACAGCTGGAAATCTTGCAATTTTACCACATGTGAATTGTTTGAATAGAAATCTAAAATTGTGGGTTACAGAGCAAAATCAAGTTTAAAAATTACATTCGGCCTTTTTCAGCAACACTGCCGATCACAAAATGGGTGAATTGTGAATTCCTTTTTTCCATTACTGCAATATAGACCTGTTGCTGAATGTGTAGCCTGAATTATACGTTTTTTAAAGTGGTGAAGCTCACTTAATAAAGGTCAGTAATAAATAGGTAATAATCCTCAATGTCCTTAAACCATTTTTAATTTGGTTAAATTAAACCTCATTTATTTGGTTTGTGGTCCTTGCTCCAGAATGTTATGACAGTGCACCACCAGGGATTTCAATTGACATTTCAGTCAAGAGTGGTTCTTAACCTCTATGCCCTACTGCATCTCCACTTCAAGTGCTATTTACAAAAGGAACACCTTATTCCCACCCACTAATAAACTGTGATTAGTCATAGCTAGTCATTATTAAATAATCAAGGTAGTGTTCTTGGTCTGCATATGGAAAAAGCGTCGACTCCTATGCCATTTAAATTGGCGTCTTTAAATCATTGTGACCTTTAGCACCAGTAAGCGTCCTGTCCCTTCCGTTACACAGTACATGACAAGGGAGCAACGAATTAGTGAGCGCGAACTGTCGACGGTACACAGAAGGACAAACGGAAGAGCTCGCCGACAGATCCGCGCTTCCAGCGCTGGCCACCGAGGGGCAGCATTTCCTTTCAGTACGAAGCCGTACTGCAATCAGTGAACTGCAAGGAAGCGCTCACGGTAGCATTGTCACTGAGCGCACCGCAGAAAAAAAAAAAATATATAAATAAACATAGGTTATAAACAAGTGTGCAAATGCTGAGCTTCAAGGAATCTTTTTGAAGCCTTGTTAATTACACATCTTGGTCTCTGCCGTGCTCGAAATCCAAAATCGTTATTGCCGTTAATGAGATTCCTTTGAGCTTTTGTCTCGTGGCTTTTTAATGTAAAAACCTGTTTGCGTCGCTCGATCCAAATACCGTTGGATTCGGAACTGTGCGTAATCAAGACATCCACGAATATCACGCAAGCGCTCATGCAAGCGCAACCGAAATCAGACAGACAGCGGGGTGATAAGGAGGGGAAGGGGGAGGTAGTGCGGAAACACAATAAGCGCGAGTCTTTGCAGCTAATTGCCTGCTTTACATGCCCATCTCCTCCAGCCTTTTTCACCTCTAACCAGTTCACGCCAATTACACCCTTGATACGAGGGCAATTTGATTGTAATCAGATTTAATTAGGGAGATACCGGTACCTGCTACGGTCTCGGGGCCCGGCGCCACCGCTCTGTCGACCGCGCGGATTCCGTTTGGCTCGTGCGGCCGCGGCGCGTCGAACAGCCCGCCACTCACGCGCCGCATAAAGCCGCATGTATAATACGCCGGCGTTTTGATTGCTTCAGCTGGGTGCGGATGTCGGATAAGCGCGTCGGCGTGTCTCGTTCCTCGCTGACATAATTTCCCACGTCCTTTAAATCGTCGCCTCAGGTCGACAGGCTGAAAGGCTGAGTCTGAGCTCTGCGAATAACTTCCGCCGCTGCGAACTCTGTCCTCCCGTGTCTGCCTGGGCAGTATCGCACGGCCGGGCCTTTTGAACCTTGAATTAAAACTGCCCTTAGGTTGCGGACATCTAGTGAAATGGCTGCTTGTTCAGCCGTCTCCTTAAGGAGTAAAATTGCAGGTGTTGCTAATTGAACTGGGGAGGTGGTGGTAGTCGTAGAGGTTCTGTGGCCTGCGCGCGACACGGAGGGTCACTGTTCTCTTCAGTGCTCAGTAAGCCAGCTCTGCTAGTTGTTCAGTGTCATGCTGAGCTAATGCACTGTTTCTCATTGCAGTTATGCCCCCCGTGATCTGGAAAATAAAATCCTGACTATGCTCATTCTGAGTGGGGCCAACAACTTGTGGGAAATTAGGTGTTTTTTTTGGGGGGACAAAAAATATTCTTCGCTCAGGCTCTAACATTGACTCTGTGGGGGCACCAGTGTAGTGCAGTGGTTTGGGAACTGGGCTTGCAGCTTTGAGATTGCAGGTTTGATTCCCAGGCTGGGCACTGCCACTGTGCCCTTGAGCAACGGCTGTACCCTGAATTGCTGTGGCAAAATATCCTTACTGTTGAAAATTCTCCACTTGTAATAACCAGGCACAGCAAGGTGTAATCGTATAAGAAATTGGATTTATTTCTGCAAAAAGAGTCCGGCACTTACACACAACAAGGTGGACAAGCTCACGCCCAAGGGGCAGTCCCTACTTCTTATAATCAAAGTGTTTTACTAATCACAGGCATAATTCTACATATGATTAGAACATTGTTAGTACATAAGCATATTGTAAAGTTTTACAAATCAGTGATTGCTTATGTTTAATTGTATAGCATGAATACTGAATAAGCACACATCAACCTCTAACCCTCAATGTTACAAAAAACAAGCTCTAAATCAGAAATAATCATTGAGTCTTTATCTGGCATATGCTTAGAGAGTCTCAATAAGAATGATGTCAGAGACGGTTCCTCCCTGGTATACCGTAGATGGCAGGGGGAAGGATACATTTATACATTTATACATTTCTAGCTCACCTAGAAATGTATAAGAGAGAGAGAAAGACAACACTCATACACAGACACACACATTCATGCAATATTTCTTTCATGCAAAACTTCTTTTCCTTGGGAAGTTTGGTGTCTGGAGCCAGAGGCCCTGGTGGAAGGTCTGAGAATTTAGCGCAGTACATATTTTTAGGCCTAATAAAGATGTTCTCCACCTTTTGAATGTGTATAAATGATTAGTAAAAAGCTGTGGAAGGTGCTCATTGTAACGTACAGCCTAAATGTAACGACTGTGCCGGTGATAACGAGGTCTGGCTTGGGCGAGAAATGTTGGCGAGCGTGGGGGGGTCTGACGTTCCTGCGTGTTGCGTTTCCCAGTACAAGAACGCTGGCGTGATCGAGCTGGAGGCCTGCGTGAAGGCGGTCCGGGTGCTGGCCATCCAGAAGAGAGCCATGGAGGCCTCCGAGTTCCTGCAGAACGCCGTCTACATCAACCTGGGCCAGGTAAACCACTTTCCCCTTACAGAGCCATGTTGGCCCACTCACGGGTACCTCCCCATGGCTCTGTCCTGTCAGTGACACAGCACTGTACTGTAATGCTTTGTAAAACTGGACTTAACGGCACTCCTCCGTGACCTTCACTGATTTCGGTCAAGATGCATTGTGATTATGAGGAATGAATATGGAAACCTCTCCTTTAGCATCTCCTGATCATGTGTATTGGGGGCCAGTTTGCTACATTCTCAAACTGCATTTCCCAATTAGAATGGCTTTCATAGGATGCCTGTGCCTGTCAGTAGCTTACCGTGAAGCTGACACCCCGCATGTGTGCTGGTCATATGAGTCATGCAATGCTCTCATTTTCTGGATCACGAATATCGGTAGGAATCTTCTGGGTAGCCGGCAGCACAGGGAGCCAAAAAGCTTTCTTGACCCGTCCAGCCAAACTGGGCTTCGGTCCTCTCTGCTGCTGTTTGAGAATAGCTTCAAATAAGCGGCACGTAAAAGTTGTCCTGCCGTGAGCGTTTGGATGGGGAGAATTTTGCCGCCGGTCGTCTGAAGAGGAAAGGTCCGTATCGGTGGCGGACAAAGTCTGCGATGCATCGAGGGAAGCCTGTAAAGGCTCTGTGGGTTCTGCTCGCCCTGTGTATGAGTTTTCTTGCTCGTTTTATTCTGTGGTGAGTGATATATTTCTCTCAAGAAAACTGTGCAATACTTGGCCTGGGAGGAAGGGTGGGGAGGACCTGTCTCTGGTCTCAGAAAAAGGGGGAGCCAGACTGCGAGGCAGAGCTCTTCTATTCTGGGCGACTGTGCGTGGGAGTGTTCCTCGGTGGGAGAGAGGCTGTCTCCAGTCACCCGTCTGAACCCCCCCCCCCCCCCCCCAAAACCTGATCTGCAAGTACAGAGATCACGCTTCCATCTGACCATGTTATCCTCAAAACCCACACTGAGAGAGATGGGAAAATTTGACCTCTGATTTGATGCTCAGCGTTCTTGTTTTCCTGTTAGCGTTGTTGCGTTGTTATTACTTGAGTCAGTTGTCATTGCATGAAATGGCTCGTCAGGCTACGTAGTAGAGGCAGAACATTGGGGTATTCATATCCAGGCTTGAGCCAGTGGTAGACACTTGCACTGTAGGTAGGTATGCACTAATGGCAAGGTGGGCTTACGTTCTTATTCGGGGTGTATTTCCCAGGATGCATTTAGGACGTGGGCATCTTTGTAGGTCCAGTAGGGGTTCCATGGCCAGACTTGATATGCAATGACCATATATAGATTTGGGAAAATGTTTCAAAATATAAAACTTTTAAATTTATTTTAATATAGCCTTTTTTTAGGTTATGATTAGGGCCACCTGGATGCTTTTGAGCCTGGGTGGGGCTCCATGGAACAGAAATGGTTGAAAACCCCTGATTTAGAATGTTATCTTTATAGCTGGATAGAAGCAGCTTGGGGTAGCCTAAGCATTTTGCTTAAAAGACTGTCGTCTTGCCGGGATTCAAGCCCACTGCCTTCCGGTCGGCCAGATTTCTTGGGGCTCCACACTGCCACCTCTTGCGCCCTGCCAGTGACGTACTTTAATCTCCGCCCTGGCGTCTGGCACGGTAAGACGCGCTTTTCGGTGAAAGCGAGCATCCGTCGCTCAGTCGCGACGGCGCCGCGCCTACGTGCCGCGGGGACGGAGACGGTCGGGGTCTCCGCTCTGACCCTTCAGTCTGCCGGCTCTGGGACGAACGCTGAGGTGTCCTCCCCCTGTCGTTTGCATGATGGGACATTCTGTGGTGGGTGTGGCTTTGGGGGTAGGTGGGGGGTCAGACTCAAGCTTGTAAGAACTTGCTGTGCCTCAAGTTCTCTGTCCCTCCTGGAGTAATTAGGGAGAAAGCCAGCTGAAAAACTAGAGGATTGTGGGTAAGGGGAGTAGGCACAATTAGTGCAATTGTGTTTTGGATGTGTTCTGTTTTTTTTAAAATGTATTTATTATTTATTGAAGTTTTTTAAATAGCCCTGGCAGGTATCAGCAGGTCCAATCCATTTTTCATTTTCTGAGATCCTAGTGTAGGTGTAATTAAACCTGAATATGCTAATCTCTGCACTTACCTGATCTCGCTTTTAGAAGGTAGGTTTATGAATGCTTTTAAAAAATGCTTAGGGGGGCTGCTGGATGTTCATCCTGTTAAGGTGCTTTTCTGCGCTTAGAGGTTTTTTAATTTAGTATCACAGTTGCTAATTGCTTTGAGTAAATGTAGAATTCTGCCCCGAGTAAAAAAAAAAATAAAAAAAAAAAAAAACAACTTGAAAAATAATTAAATACTCCCATATTTCATGCATGGAAATATTAAAATCCTGTCATTTTCAAGCTGGCGGGGAGAGAAACAAAGGCCCATCTGTGGAACTCTCGGGCGAATTCGTGTGAATAAAGCGGCAATATTTTGGGTGCGAATCATATTTGAGTCGAGCAACAGTGTAGCGTTTAATTAATGCTAAATTGCTCTTATAAGGGAACGCGTAATTAAAGCCCCATTAGCATAAACGCTGACATCTGAGGAATGGCTTGTCGGTCTTGGCAGCCCGCGGCGTGTGATGGCGTGCGCTGAGAGCGTTGCGTAAGCTCAGGGTGCGTGTGGCGCGTGTCAGAAACGGGCGATGACCGCCAGCGCTCTGCCCAGCCGCGGAGAGCTCGCCCCTCCCTTTCTGGAAGCGGCGACGCGCTGCGCGGCGATGGAAAGATCCCTGCGTCCTCCCGCCTCTCCTATGATCAATAACATTTTTCAGTCCAATCGTTCCGCTTACCGTTTTGCTCTGAATGGTTTTTTTTGGTACTTTCACTGGGGCCATGCAGGAAACCCTGTGAAACTTGTGTGTCTAAAGGGAGCAGTTTACAGAGTTATCTAAAGTAATTCTCATGAAGGATGTGTCACTCTGGACATATCCAATGAAATTATAAGCAGTGAATGAATGTATCTAAATGACTGATATGCCTCTGAGCTTTGTGCTATATTACTCAAAATCTGTGTGATGGCAGCAGACTGTGTTGACTTTCGTACAACATATTAGCTGAGGATTCTGTGACAAGTGTTTTTCATTCATAATTACCCATAAACACTTAGGCTAAAAGCACATACTGCACTGTTATTATTAGCTTTTTATTGCCTAGTGTACCCACGCCTTATAATGTAACACAATAAAATAACATCGTACAGACGATATTGTGACTTAATTTCAGCTTAAGCTGATGGAATGGTGTTGCGCAAATGTGCCATTAGAGTTAAAAATGTGCATTATTTCTGTCAGAACTTTGTGTTTTAATAACGCTACTGCTATCTGTGAAAGGCACATTTGGGGCCATGCTATTTTGCAATGATGATAAGAACGGGTTCAGGGACATGCCAGGTAAAAACTTGGGTGAATAAAGCTAGCAGGAATAATACTGAAGAAATGAAACTACTGCTGAGGTGTTCATCAGGGCGATCTTGGCACGATCACATGTGAGGCATAGACAGACACACTTCCGGTTTTGCAGAAGTGATCACTCTTGTGTATTTTTAATGCCTCAATGACATTTTTGCATGAAGAAACTTAGCCCATCTATTAACCAGACATACAGTGTATGTTCCACAGTGATATAAATATGCTGCTTGTGTAAGTAAAAAATCGTTATGGTTAATCAGTGACTCTTAAATGAATTGTTCATGGGGAAATGGTGATGGGAAATGCATCTGCCTTTCCGTCAGCATTCCATTTGCGCATCACATGGTGTGTGCTTACCTGCCGCATCATCACAGGAAGTGTATGTGAGCGCTGTGTTTCCATTCAAAGCCAGAAAATGGGCACTTAAGTAAAACGGGCGTGTTCTTGCCCCCCCCAAGCTGTCCGAAGAGGAGAAGATCCAGCGCTACAGCATCCTGTCGGAGCTCTACGACCTGATCGGCTTCCACCGCAAGTCGGCGTTCTTCAAGCGGGTGGCGGCCATGCAGTGCGTGGCCCCCACCATCCCCGAGCCCGGCTGGAGGGCCTGCTACAAGCTCCTGCTGGAGACTCTGCCCGGCTACAGCCTGTCCCTCGACCCCAAGGACTTCTGCAAAGGTAACCCCTTACAGCCTGTCCCTCGACCCCAAAGACTTCTGCAAAGGTAACCCCTTAGACCCTGTCCCTCACACCCTAAAGACTTCTGCAAAGGTAACCCCTTACAACTTGTCCCTTGACCCCAAAGACTTCTGTAAAGGTAACCCCTTACAGCCTGTCCCTTGAACCCAAGGACTTCTGCAAGGTAACCCCTTCCCAGTCCTCTCCTTCTGGCCTCATACTTTCCAGCTTCCCTTTTGAAAAAGCCCTGGCTACTACTTCAGATGGATTATTTGTTGAATGGAAACCTCACTTGTTCCACAACTATATGGTCTATCTTAGTGTGTGGACCAGTGGTCTCCAACTCTGGTCCTGGAGAGCTACAGGGTCTGCTGGTTTTCATAGTGACTCTGCACTTCATGAATCAATTAGAGCAGTTGATTACACAGTTAACTCAACTCACCTGGTGTCTTGGGTCTCAATTGGGTGCCGATTTTAAGATGAAAACAAAAACCAGCAGACCCTGTAGCTCTCCAGGACTAGGGTTGGAGACCACTGGTGTGGACAGTAATCTTGGTTGCGATGGAGGTAAACCATTAACTTTGCGCGCACCTGGCAGTCGGCAGGGCTGCCAGATGTCCCGTCGCTAGCTGAAATGACTGAAATGGCTGCCAGTGTGGCAGACATCTCTGAATAAATCAGGCCGAAGTAAAGCTTTAGAATGAAGAGGACCAAAAATCTGCGGAGGTCATGCTTCGCTTTGTTCTGGTATTGACTGTTAGACTACAGTTAAGCTATTGTGAGTTCGCCTGCAGCCTTGTCCTTTTCTAACCTTTGTTTTAAAGGGCTTTTTTTTAAAGAGGCATCCTCTTAGAGTGCTATGTGTGCTGAGCACCACTCTTCCTGAAAAAAATTCAATCAGTCCCAGACTCAGGTTTTACAAATATTCAAAAATCCAGTGCAAGGACTCAGCTGTAAGTGTTTCCATATAGCTGGTACTCAACCTCCTACTTTATGCATCCACTTAACTGTGGGTTTCAAAAACATTTTCCAGGCGACCGCGGCACTTATACAATTTCCCGTATTCGGTTTTTGAGTTTCTGCAACAGGATCCTTGACCCCATAAACCACTTGCACAAATAGAGCTTTTCTGAGGAAGGAAAATGCTTTCGTAGTCAGATTCAAGATTTGTAAGCATGGTCTATGATGTTGCCTTTCCCTTCTCTGTTCTGCTGCAGCAGGTTATTGAGTCAGAGTAATTGTTGTTGTGCAGTGATTCCCCTCCCCCCCCCCCCCTCTCAACAAGCAAAACAGTACTGTTGAATATTTACCAAGACGTTTCCCTTTCGCCTTGCTGTTTAGATTGGGTCACGACTTGCACGCTCTGACTCTGTGTTGTTTGCGCTCAAGTGTTTAAAGACGGGGTATTGCCTGGAGTGTGGAGGGCGGTTCTCCTGCTGCATTGTCAGAAGGAGCTCTTGAAGCCTGCGCTGTACAGAGACACACTCGCGCGCAAACACACACGCGCGCGCACTCACACGTGCACACAAACACACACGCGCGCACACTCACACGTGCACACAAACACACACACACGCACACAGACGTTTTGGTTGAGTCTTGGGCGACCGAGAGCACAATCAATTGGTCAACAAAAGGAGGTCAGTCCGAACGGTATCCCTGCTATTTAAAAACATTTGGGCCCTTTATTACATGTTTAACTGCAATCTGAAATCAAGAATTAAAATATGTGTTATGAGTTTGCTTCCTTCGTGTAAATTGTGTGCAAGTGTGCTGAAGTCGTACGTTGGCTTAACAGTGCCCTTATTTTGTATAGGAAAAGTCATAATTGCTCTTGCTGCACCTGTGAGCCAGACATCACCTGTCAGCAAGAAATGACTCCCCACCATTGAAAAATCACCTTTCAATAACAATGTGCAACAGTCTCTTTCTTGTTAGACTGTGGACCATATGATAAGACACACAATTTCACCAGCATGCAAACAACTGACTAAAAACATGCTTGGGTCACCAACAGCTGATGAGCCTTGGTTCTTATTCATTCAAAATCAGGGACCTAGATATCACTAAGCAACAACTAGTGTCGTGGTAGAAGCAATAGATTTATATTTCTATATCTGGGAGTTATGTTCTGCACTTAAAAACCTCCCTGCAATCAGTCAGTTTTATTTTTATGTAGCCACTCACCAGTGTCTCAGGGCACTGGACAGTTTAAAATGATCAGCCAAATGTAGCTGAAGCACAGTTCGGTCACCCATGCACATATTGAATAAAAGCACAGTCAAAAAGCAATGTTTTCTAGAGAGTTCCATGATGGGAAACATAGCAAGTGAAGGACCTGAGTCTTTGCGATTTGAGGCCTGGGCACCGCCAGTAGTCCCCTGCCTTCCAAGCACAAGGACCTTACTACCACAGCTCTGCCATGCATCAGGGCTCTTTGCCATTGAAGGCCTTATAAGTTGAGACCTTGCAGTACACTATTTAACAGCAGCCATTGCAGCGATTTTGTTAATACTTGTGATGTTTTCAATCTTGCGGGTGTGAGCTAATAGCCTGCCAGCTGTATTTTACACAGACTGCAGTCTATTCAGTTTACCGTCAGGAAGTCCAGCAAACAAAGAACTGCATCATTCCAGTTTAGTCGTAGTGACGGAGTGGACCAACACATCTGTGTCCTCCCTGCTCAGACGCTTGCTCAGTGTAAATTTCAGAATGTTGCTCAAATGGTTTGAAACGATTTTGAAGCAAGAGCTTGGGGACAAAAATAACACGCAGAATTCAAAATGAGATTGGATTCTCATCCAAATGTATTGAAGTCTTATGTGTGACTGTTGGATCCAATCAGGAATATTTCTGTTTTTTCAGTGCTGGCTTCTGCCAATTTGTTGTCGTCCGTGTTTTAAATTCAGTAAGGCACTCAGTAAGCACAAATGCTGCCAAGTCACTTTTGGCTGGAAATGATGCATAAACCTGTCTGTCATCGGCACAGAATTTGGGCCCCAAAATTATACTTCCTGATGATGTCACCCAGCGGTACATACACACTGAACAGCACTAGCCCCGATATTGAGCCCTTGAGAACACCATATCCAAGGGCTCTGGTTGATGGCTTTGTATCAGCTAATGGGACGAAACGGGAACGCTTGGAGCGATATGATTCAAGTCACTCGAGGGCCTCCCCACACAAGCCAACATTGGACTGGTGTCACAGCAGCAGGATATCATAATTAACAGTATCAAAGCTGCATTTAAGCCGAGGTAGTCATCAGCCCAGCATCTGGCTAACAGAGGACATTGCAGATATGAAGCTGGACAGTCTCAGTATTAATATCTGGATGAACACCAGAATGAAATTCTCCCGCAGAATTGTTCAGTTGCAGAATTTTCTGATATCTTACTAACAAATGACAGCATGGAGATTGGGTGGTAATTACAGTAATAAATCCATGGAAATGTTAGAATGGTACAAGCTAGGTAAAGTGCTTGGCTATAACCATGTACTCCCACCCTGGGTACACATTCTAACTTTGTGTGGTATATCTGTCCCAAGTCCAGTGGTGCCACAGTGGCCTACTTGTATAGTGTGTCAGAGGCTTTTTCTTGTGAATTTAAATAAATAAAATATCCTGTATGTTCAAGGCAATATTTCCCTCCTTGCTTGAATGATTAATCCCCTTAATTGTGCCAGCTTTCATGCCAGTTTAGAGTTTGCTGTTAAATATTGACTTAATAACTCTGTCAGCATTATGTTAGTTGTTTTTTGTTTTAATAGTTATGGTTATATCAGCTGTGTTCCTTTCTGGTTGCAAACACCGTGTGTGATATTTGTCAGGTCTAAAATTCCATGTCCATATACTTGATGCTTATCTGGAACAGAAAGAGGACAGCTTGCATATGGTAGATATGCTTATTCACAAGAGACGACTCTTTATGACCTGAAGCCATAAAAGAGAGGCATCCCTTCTCTATCCAGGCTATTATTCCATATTTATAATTATGCATGGGTGTGTCACTCTGGGGAAAAATAATGAATAACATATGTATATATTTAAAGACAATATATATATATATTTTTATTTATTTTTTTATTTTATTTATTTATTTATTTATTTATTTATTTATTTTTCTCATTCCTAAACCATTGGCATTATTATGGAGTCTGCGTGCCTTTGCTACTGTAACAGCCTCCACTCTTCGGGGAAGGCTTTCCAGTAGATTTTGGAACATGGCTGCAGGGATTCACTTCCATTCAGCCACAAGAGCATTAGTGAGGTTGGGCACTGATGCTGGACGAAAGGCCTGGCATGCAGTTGGCATACCAATTCATCCCAAAGGTGTTTGAGGGGGTAGAGTTCAGGGATTTGTGCAGGCCAGTCAAGTTCCTCCCCACCAAACTTGGCAAACCATTTTTTAATGGACCTTGCTTTGTGCACAGGTGCATTGTAATGCTGAAACAGGAAAGGTCCTTCCCAACACTTTCCCCAAAGTTGTAAGTGCACCATTCTCTAGAATGTCATTGCATGCTGTAGAATTAAGATTTCACTTCACTGGAACTAAGGGGCCTAGCTTCAAATCATGAAAAACAGCCCCAGACCATTATTCCTCCTCCATCAAACCTTACAGTTTGCACTATTCCAGTACAAATGGTAAATGGTAAATGGACTGCATTTATATAGCGCTTTTATCCAAAGCGCTTTACAATTGATGCCTCTCATTCGCCAGAGCATTAGAGGTTAGGGGTTAGGTGTCTGCTCAGGCACTTCCGACATGCCAGGGCGGTTTGAACCGGCAATCCTCCGACTGCCAGACAACCGGTCTTACCGACTGAGCTATATCGCCCAGTACAGTCTGCACTATGCATTTCGCCACACCAGGATTTGTCCGTCAGACTGCCAGATATGAAGCGTGATTCATCACTCCTGCGAATGCATTTTTTCACTGCTGTAGATTCCAATGGCGGTGTGCTTTACACCACTCCTGCTGATGCTTGGCATTGCATGGTGGTGTTAGGCTTGCGTACGGCTGCTCAGTCTTTTGGAAATGCAGTGTGTGTATATATACTGTGTGTATATATATATATATATATATATATACACACACACACACAAATAAATATGTGTATACATGCACAAATGCGTATTTGTAATGACTTCTTAATGAGTGGTTGTGCATTAATTACGTTTTTCCAGGTAACTCTCATTCTTGCCATGATGTGTTACGTGGAAAATGCACTTCAGCACAGGTCTGGATTTGGCCCTGAGTGAAAACCAGTAGTCATTATTCCTTTGCTTTTGAATTATTTGGCTTCAGCTGTAGCTGTTTATATGAATATGTTAAAATGTGTGTACCATTCCCTTGAGTGAATTCAGTGGCTTTCTTTCCTGCCTCATTTGCATATAAATTGAGAGTGGCGGTTAAGACGCTAGAATTGTATAGCGTCTAGAATTTGGCTTACGCGTTTCAGTGTAAATAATTGGTCATTTTTGTGTGTTTAGACTTTGGTTGGTTCTGTAAACCGTGTGGTAATGTTTCAGTTGTAGAAGGATTATGCCCATTGAATAGAAGTGAAGGTCCTAGTTCCTGCCATGTCATCTATGTAACATTTATAATATTTAATATTGTATGTAACACACAAACACACACACACATACACTCACCGGCCACTTCATTAGGTGCACCTGTTCAACTGCTCGTTAACGCAGATATCTAATCAGCCAATCACGTGGCAGCAACTCAGTGCATTTAGGCATGTAGACGATCTGCTGAAGTTCAAATCAAGCATCAGAATGGGGAAAAAGGTGATTTAAGTGACTTTGAATGTGGCATGGTTGTTGGTGCCAGACGGGCTGGTTTGAGTATGTCTGAAACTGCTGATCTACTGGGATTTTCATGCACAACCATCTCTAGGGTTTACAGAGAATGATCCTAAAAACAGAAAATATCCAGTGAGCGGCAGTTATCTGGGCGAAAATGCCTTGTTGATGGCAGAGGTCAGAAGAGAATGGCCAGACTGGTACGAGCTGATAGAAAGGCAACAGTAACTCAAATAACCACTTGTTACAACCGAGGTATGCAGAAGAGCATCTCTGAATGCACAACACGTCGAACCTTGAAGCAGATGGACTACAGGAGCAGAAGACCACACTCCGGTACTAGCAAGTACCTAATGAAGTGGCCGATGAGTGTATATTACATATGTAGTCTCAAGTTAAGTTGCTGTCGATAGTGGTTTGGTTCATGACTGAATATGTATTATTTAAATATGTAAATAAATGCATGCTTTTAGCATTTAGACTAATTTCTTATAATAGATTTTTCATTTGAATTGTTTGGCTCATTAAGGGTTGCTGGAAGGATTCATGCAGCTTGGATATTTTGCACCAGTTCACATCTAAAAATGTGCAGTAAAAAGACAACAACAGAAAATGTGTCATATGTAAGTGAGCGGTCGAATGTTTGACATAGATATCCCAGTTCAAGCAGTCTATCTCTGGTCTCAACTGAAATAAATAGTTTTCTCTGATGCGGCTGTGCCGATCTTTCTTCAGGATACAGTGCGTGATCTTCAGAGCCGCCCACTGATATTTTGTGTGTAAATGTGAAATTGAAAGAAGAGCTATGGTGATAAAATCATGCTCTCTTCCTCCCCTTCTCATGGCTGCTTCAGTTGTTTAATGGAAAAATCTTTCAGTGACGAAGCTCAGTGTGAAGCTTCCCTCTGAATGTACCGGGTCTGACTTCTTGCTGCTTTGTGGTTTTAAAGTATGGGTAATTTTGTCACCCCTCGTCATATGTGGCTAGGGAGTGGGGGTGGGGGGAGGTGACTGCGTGTGATCCTTGGACTGCTGATTGCTCTCGGAAGTTAGTCTCTTTCACAGTGTCGCTGTTCCCTGTGGTGTTTCAGCCTAGACCTTGCTGGCCTCTGTGGTTCTCCCTGTAATTATCCCTCATTGTGGCCTTATTAATTTGCCAGTTATCGATAGCTGGGTGACACCATCTTGAACTGCTTGCACGGTTTCACTGCTTAAAGACCTTTGCGGGGCAGCTCTGGTGTAGGATAGTTAAAGATAATTTCAGGCTAAAGCATTGTTAGAATTTGCATATTGGTTATGTAAAACATATCCCAGTCTCCTGTTTTCCTGTTGTGTAGTATTTAACTTTTCCACAGCTAAACTTGAGTTCTGTAGATGGCGAGACTTCGCACGATGATATTCCCACAGCAGGCACAAAGGAGTTTAACAGGAGTGCGCCAACTGTAAGTTTCAGATATTGGTTGTAGCCCCTTAAGGACAAGAAATCAGGAGTTTGAATCCCTGCTAATCATCTTTGTGCAATACTCCTACTGAGAGAAGTGAGTCATTTTTCAAGAGGATATACAGATTTTTTTCTGTGCTAGCAGCCTCAATAGTCCAGAATGCGACAGCGTTGCTTCACAGGGGATTGGGGGCATGCCTGGGCCATCTGCTACTTTCCTTTTAGCCCTTTAGCTAAGTACTTCTGGCTAATGTCAATGGCAATGTACCTGACCATGTATGCCACACCCTTATCACAAATTGAGGTGCTGAATGTAGTTTTGGGTAATGTAGGAAAACGACACACTGGAGCCGATCCAGAAGGGATGGCTCAAAGACATGCTTTTCACGGCATTTGAATATCCATGTTCACTTTCCTACCTGATTCTCCTCATATTAGATCAACTAATAGTTAAAAAAAAAATGTCCCAATTAGACACTCAGTTGTATGATTAGCCACTTGACTGTGCTGTTGGAATGCATATGGGGATGCCTGGAGAATAAGCATTGAAATACAAGTTTAAATCCATGCAGGTCCTACCAACAGATAACAGTACTTACGTTTTTTTTCTCCAGAAGCATTTCAAGCAGCTCTCTTTAGTTTGGTTATTTGCTACCGCTTCCGGTATAATTAAAAAGATGAAGAAGAAAAGAAAGGTAATGCACCATATGGTGGGGAAGGTTGTGATTGAATTCAATAATTATTGTTGTGGTATATTGCCCAGCCCTGTCGCTACTACATGTTTACTAGCAGTGTAGCTCTTCTAGCCTGGAGTTTCCTTTTAAGGGAAGGAGAAGAGTGGAACCTCACTTGGCCCAGCTAAGTGGAGATGGCAGAAGTTTGAGAAATCGAAAAGGAAATGGGTTTTATTCACCCAGGGGAGCACTCATTCTCACTCCTAAATTTTAGCAGGGACAAGGTGAGGGATAGTCTGTCAACCGATGGTCTATCGATAGTCCGTCAAACAGTCACAGACGAGTGTCTCTCTAGCTCTCTCTGTCTCTTTATCCCTCCCTCTCTCTCTGTTCATTCCAACTTCTCAGATTGTTCATTTTATTTTTAATTGTGCATTTAGGCAAAGGTGGCATGTTCTCCATTCGTTTATTATAAATTTCCGGCCTTTGATGACTTGAGTGAAGTACTGAGTAAATGCTGAGGACAAGGCACCCCAGCATTAGATTGAATGTTCCCTGTATAAAGGATATGATGGGCAAATGCCCAATCATTGGCTTTTGCAAGGATAAAGAAACCGGCCTCTCTGACTAACGAGATGACGTAATGAGTTTGCAGTAGTCAAGGTAACCCCGGCATGTCCTAGACAGTCCAGAATGACCAGGAGAGGTCAAATGGATGCCAAAACTCAATTTAATATATGTCTCTGTGAATGAATTGTATTTGAGCGATGACAACATGAAAACATGTTCTTCATGAGATTTGAGGGACATTTTCTTTGACCCCTTTTTACTGTATTATTACTTAACCCATTCCGTGTAGGTCTGATGCGCTGCAGTGACCATTTAGTATCTCAGAAATGAAGAACTGGATGCTTAAGGTGAAGTTCTAGATAGAAGGCACTGTTCTGATGTTTATGAAAAATCCCATGCGCTACAAAGGAACAGAAAGGAAAGATTGCAACCCAGTAATCGTAGAACCAGGCTAACGGGAACGGCGAGCGCATCTCGGTGCTCTTCAACGGAATAGTCTAGCTTACCTGTCAATTTGAGCGCGCAGCTGGGCTATTAAACCATACTTTCGGAGGGGAAAAAAAGGAGAGCGATCAGTATCTGACGTCTTTTACAAGGACTCTGTGTCTTTTCTTGGGCCAGAAGGTGCAGTGCCTTTGATTCAGGCAGTGTGTGACAGGGCGATAGCTCTGCAGTGGCACTGGTGTCATTATCTTGGTGGTGTGCTAATTGGATTGCCAGACACCTTCAGTCCTGCCTGGAAATAACACCATTGAATATATATATAGAGGACGTATATATATATATATAATTTGATGAGACGAGGAGGGATATATATATATATATATATATAATATATATATATTCTCTTTTTTGTGTATAGCTGTAGCCCAAATCCGGTGCTCTGGATCCCTCCCAGAGGCTGATAAGGACTCGTTTCATGTTAGATCACAGGAATCAGGTGGAATGGGTCTATTTTTAGAGCGCTTATTGGGCACATTTCAAAAAGCTTAAAAGGGATTTGCATTAATTTGATGAGACGAGGAAGAATGTATTCTCAGAAGCAGAATGGGGGGGGGGGGGGGGGGGGAGCATCTCAAACCTGAGGAACGTTGTCATGTTATGATTGAAACTGTGAGCTCGCTGAATCCGTTTAGGTCAAGGTGTAGCTTGCAGTACATGCCTAGAATCCAGTGTTCCTGTCATAACTCATGAATGGCTAATTAGCATGTGCTACTACACAAGAGGGAAGCCTTCTGAATTTACTATTCTCTATATATTTTTATGGTTGATGGTTAGATGAGATGTTTAAATGCATACAAAGTTGTAGAAAAACCTCATTGCTTATTGGGGTAGTTGTTATCAAATTGTTTACATGTCATTTGGGAGGCACTTTTAGCCAAAGCAACTTACGAAAGTGCATTTTACATGGTAAACAAACCTACTATCATGTATGTGTACCATCACCTGCACACATGTAAGGTACATGCCTCATGACCTGCAATATAAAGGGAGAAAGGGCTTAATGGGAAAGGGTGAGCTTTAGCTGTTTGTGGAAAACAGCCGACGAATCTGCTTTCCTGCACTATGCATTTCCATTTTTCTTTATGTCCTAATTTGGATGGCCAAATGCATGTAAGGCATGAGGTGTAGGTTGGTTTACAGAAGTGTGCCCCTTATCAGGCCCACAAAGGAGAACAGACTGTGCTTACGGTTCTGACAGGGAGTGGGCAAGGTTTGACGGAGAGACAATGCTATTTCCACAACAGCGCTTTGGCAGTCATTTTGCTGCCTCTGCGGAATTCTCCCGCTCGTACTGAGCTGTAATAGCATTTTGTAAACCTTAGGTTTTCCATATGCATTGTAATTATGTTTGGTGTTGTTGGAAAGCCAATGCTGTGGGGAACACATTTGTGTCATTGATGGTTTGGTACAGCGGTGCTGAATAAAGACATTGGAACACCATTCAAAAGTGAACAGTAGGTAATGCGTGTTAGCTGCGAGTCAGCAGCTAGCTATGCTGCAAAGGTTAACCTGGTTTGACAGGGTGACAGAGATAATGCAGGCAGGGTGATTGATGTTTAGTGCTGTTTTGCTGTGATTGCATCTTTCTGTGATGATTTGGGGTTTTTCTTAGATCCTTGGGTATGTAAGGGAAAAAAAGTGGAATGGTTCGAGGAGACGACCGGTCAATACGACCTCCTGCGCGGCATTCGAGTATAGCATTTTCATTTTCATTTACAATTACTCACATTTCACCGTGCACCACAGTATGCTATTACTGAACACTCTGCATAATGAATGGCGTTCACTTTAACCTGGAATTCCTCTTTCACTCTAAACCACTGCACACCTAGCGGTTTTAAGGTCCTAACATACACACAGAACTCCCGTAGTCACTTGCCTGTAGACTAGCGCCATCGCAAGATACACAATTCTTTGCAGTCTACACAATCCAGAGGAACGTCTGCATGTACCAATATAGACTGAGATCTGTATAGAGCCACATTACTGGTGGAAAGCGGCTGTAGCCCTTGCTTGCAGATCCCTCTATGTATAACTCTTAGCGCAGAAAGGTTAAAGCATTAGTTTTGGAGTCAAATAGCCAAGATAACATTAAATTGATCCCGTTCCAGTATCAGCAGGTGAGACTACACATGCTCCTTTGCCAGTGAGATACCTCTGCTGCTTGGTGTGTGAGCAGATTCTTACAGAGGCAGCATCCAGTGCCAGTTTGGCCAGGTGCGTGCTAACGCAGGCGCGCAGCTAGCCACCGCTTCGTTAAACCTGCTGTCCGTGGCCTGCGGCAGCGCTGTCATTGTCCCCCGGAGGACTGCTTTACTGACGCAAACTGCAGGCGCCCGACCAGCTAGAAGAGTTGCCATTGCATCACCCTGTTGGCTGTCACTCTGCCTGTCACTCTCCCTCCCTGCGCAATGCTATGGCCAATTATGTGCAACTCGGGCCGTTCCATCGGGGCACTGTGAAATGCGGCTCCCCCGCGACGAGTTTTAATGGTACGTTCTCATAAGATTGTGCCTCCCGGAGAAACCGTGTCTCCCCCACCAGCGGCGCACTGCAATTTCAGTATGAAGTGAGCTCAGCGTTCCTCACTATCTAAAAGCTCATAGACTGTTCATGCAAAATCCAGCTGTATTAATAACAGGCAATCTCTAACGTTTAAATGTTGTATCGACGCGTAAATATGATTAATCTGTAACGCGGGAATGTGGAATGTTTTAAGAAACTGCCACTTTTGGATTATAAAACCCTCGGACACCCACTGATCATGATTTTTTATTCTCATTACCAAGTTAGCACCCTTCAAATTTGCGAAACTGCACGTAATAGCCAACTGACTATTTGTACATTCAGCTTGATGGCCAAAATAATTAATAGCCTAAATTGTTTTGCTTGCAGAAAATTACACGTAATTGGGGTACAATTTACCAAAGGAAAAGCCATCACGGGAACATTAAGGGCTTGCTGCAGTCATGGCGAGCAGTTAATATTTCTTGATTTACTAAGTCTAGTTATGCAAAGCACGCACGTTTGCTATCTTTATGTATGGAAAGGCATGTTTTTGTTTTGGCGAGGACAGCAAGTAAGCGCTCTCAGCTGAATTAAGTATAAGTTGATGGCACTATTCCATTGCGCAGTGCTTATCTTTCAGCTGGCTAAAGGGTCTTCTCAGTAACTCTGTTGGCATACATATTCATGAGATATGAATATGACAGCCTTATATCCAGTCCCCTCTCTCCCTGATGCAATGAGATCACCTGACTGGATTAAAAACATGGCTGTGACGCATACCTTCTGATTTGCGACGAACGTCAGAGGACCCTTCCCATTTTAAAGGGATTTACTGAGCTGCCTTGTGGAGCGGAGTTTATCTAGCTGTATATTTTGTGCGTAATGCGAACCTTATTACATTTTTTTTCTGTGGTCTTAACGTTTCCACCCAAGTCTGAATCGTGTGCTGAAAATGAACGTCAGTGAAGTCAGTGGAATCCTGCACGGGCCTTCTAGTTACAGCACACTATGCAAACATATAGCTGCGCACTGTATGAAACATAACGTTTGGAAGACTAATGCTGACGCGCTGTGCGACTGGTTCGTAAATCTTGTGCAGTTGTATTTTAGCCTTAGCGTCGTAACTCCCCAGCAGTAATAAAGTATGTCTGGCACTCCACTTTTTAATATTTTGAAAAGTCTTCATTTTTCAGCTGCAATTTGTCATAATATAATAAAATTAATATTAATAGTAAACATTCCTACATTATAGGAAATTGCGTGGCTCTTATTTTTCCCCTCTAGTGTTTGTCTGAAATTTATCGATGCAAGATGCCGAGTGTTCAGAGCCGGCGACTTTTCCCTCTGCTCTGTGAGAAATGTTGAGGCAGTGCTATATTTAGACCAATAGGACCGGGCGAACACACATTTGACAGAGGGGCTGGCGAGTCACACGGATCTGACTGGAATGAACTGAAGATTTTTTTTTTTTTTCCCCTTCGCAGGCAGTGGAGAAAAAAAAATCAGGAGAATGACATCATGCTCACAGAGCCCTGACACCTCCAGACTCCTGGGGCTTTCAGGCAGGAAGCAGAGATCTTCAATTTGAAAGAAAACAAATGAGTGCTCATAACTTAGCGCACCTGTGATGGGTTTGACACACGCTGCACATTTCATACCCCGAATCTCGGTGGCGGGAGAGAGACTGTCTGCAGGGTAAACAGTCTTCAAAAAGAAATAGCTGAACTGAAGCGGTATGTCTGTCACTGTGACAGACAGCATTAATTTGTGTCCTTCGGAGTGCCAAATATTTTGGACATAGTGTTAAAGTGAAATACGGGTTCCTTGCTGATTTACTAGTGCAGTGGAAAGCACTGTCACCTCGCAGCTAGAAGGCCTTTCTGTGTGGAGTTTGCGTGTTCTCCCCGTGTCCGTGCGGGTTTCCTTCGGGGCCTCCGGTTTCCTCCCACAGTCCAGAGAAATGCTGGCTAGGGCATTAATGACATTCTTCTTTTAATAAATAAAGGTTAAATAAATAAGTTTGTGTGCATGTCAGGAGGGTGGGCGTTGCGGGTTAGCTTCAGGTTAAACTCCCTGTCCCTCTTTTCCTCTCTCTCTCCTTCAGGTACCCACCGCGGATGGGCGGCGGTGCAGATGCGGCTTCTTCACGAGCTGGTGTACGCCTCGCGGCGCATGGGCAACCCGGGGCTGTCCGTCCGCCACCTGTCCTTCCTGCTGCAGACCATGCTGGACTTCCTGTCCGATCAAGGTCAGCCTCGTCCCTTCCTCCCGCCGTTTCTCTTCTCCCTCTGGCGTAGGGCTAGCCAACGTCCGCGGGAGGACGTTCCGGATTACGAAGGGAAAAAAAACGTCACCGTGGTGCTTTTGAGTCTGTGCATACAGGACAAGCGATAACCACACGGTCCAAACCGCTGTAGCAGTGCTAAATTCAGAAATGAATGGATTTGGGAGCCTAAATCCAGGCAGCCGCAAACTCTACAGAGCAAAGGGTCACATTCATAACTGAATTACTAGGGGAAATGGTATTGTGTGGTGGCACCATCCACTTACCCCCCTCTCAGAGGCACACCGTGAACCACTGTCGCCTTGTCTGTTTGCTGTAGTTCATTACCCCTTTAGTGATACAGTGTGCTTTCGGCTTAGTGTAAACCCCTTGAAATTATGTATAGTTTTTGAGAATGTCATTGAGGTTTATGATCGCTGTTTCTTTCTGTTTACGTGACTATACACATGGCTTTATGGTATCATAGGCCTGGGATTTAACAATTCATCCGCTAGAAAGTTCAGGTTTGCATGCACCTCAATCCTAACTGGAGTTTGTGTCAGTTAAATAAATCGCATTCCATTATGGGCACAGAGAGGGAGAGAACAGATTTACTAAGGTTGGGAGGTTCCAACTGGGCAGCTGTAACAGTTCTGGACTTCTGGAAGGACTTGATGGATTCTGACTCGGGAGCGAGTCACACCCAGATATTGTCAGAAACTCATTCTCATCTTGAGCTAACATGGCATTCAGTAGCACACATACACCAACGCAGTAGAATGCCTTACCCATGCCTTATACCGTACATTTCCTTTAAATACAATCTGGTTTTCAGCATGTCACCTTTATACTTGCAAACCATTATCCATTGACTTTAATATAAAAGTCATTGCACAGCAGGACTCCCAAATGGAGTGGCATGCTCAGAATTGGATTCTGGACTGTGGAGCACATCACTGCACCAAACATTACAGTAATTTAACTGAATGCTCCCAAGAGGGTCTTAGTATTCATTTTTGAACTGCGTTACCACTCAGTTTACAAGATGCTAATTGCCAGCTTATATGGACAGTTATCGTTTTTAGCAACACCTCTGTTTGCTAACCATTAGCAGCTGAGTTAATGTCCGATAATCATTTGTATCTATGTTGCCTCTGGGCTTGTGAGCGGTAAGCTGTTGATTACGCACAGTAATCACCGGTCCCCTTCACAGGTACAGTATTTATTTCCTTGTGGGCTGTGCTTACGCATTTCAGAATGTCACGGAATTCCTTGCACAGAATGTGGCTGGTGGTTTCCTTATTTGGTAGTTCCTTCGTATGCTGCTGTTCAGAGAAAAATAATTTGTTTTACCGGTTGTTTTTTCCCCCTAAATGAATATGTGTTGCAGCTATTCACATTCAGTTATTTTAGGTAGGTGCCAGCCTGAAATAAATCTGCAATAACATGCAACTTTTTAAAGTTCATCTCAGTATCAAGGAACTGTGTTTTGGCCTCCAATGACTTCCTGTTTCAGTGGGGTATAAATATGAGGTATCAGGCGTAAAATCCATATGTCATCCATCATCGTGGGGAAAGGCAAAGTACTCTCCGGACTAACGAAACAGTGTTGTTGACTTTCAAAAGTCAGGATAGTAACAAACAAATGAATGAAAAACTGAAATTATTATTATTGTTATTATTATTTATTAAGTTCCCCACACACAGTGAGGCATATGGCTTGGGCAGCAAAAATAAATTCTGGGACCACAGTGGGATCAACAAAACTTGGTTGCCCCTTTGGGACACAAAGTCTCCAAGGACACCATCAGTTGTCACCTCCATGCCAGTCGGCTTTTTGAAAGGGTTTCAGGAAGGGAGAAAAAAAAAAAACCTCTTTTTAGAGCAATCAACAAAGTGTCTGTTCGTTTAACAGCTTCGGAATTTTAGTTTGAAATGGGTGTTCTGGTCGTACAAGGTCAAAATGAACCTTTTTGAACATGCACATCTGCGGTGGGTTTGGCATCTGAAAAAGCATTCTAAAGTTTGAAAAGGACGTCATACCTGTGGTGAAATATGATAGTGGATCTTTGATGTTGGGTTGTTTTGCATCTAATGATTCTGGGGCCCAAGTACCCAGACATTTTGGTCAAAAACCTATTTCATTTTTCATTTCCTGTTTCATTTGCCAGGAAACTCAGACCATCAGCAAGACAATAATCCCACACACACCTCAGAATCAACCGAGAAATGCCCCAAAACGACTCCTTTTGCATTGGCCAGACAAAAGTTTGACAGGCTTCAAGTCTTGAGACTGAGATGCAGAAGACTGTCTCAGTCCCCAGACTTGAAGCCTGTCAAAATTTTGTGATTTAAATTGAGGATAGCAGCCCACAATAGCAGACTGAAGGATCTGAAGGATCTTGAAAGATTCTGTATGGAAGAATTGTCAAAGATCTCATAAGGCACTACAGTAGATGACTCAGTCGTATCATCCCCACAAAAGGAGGACACAAAGCACTAAAAATGTCCTTTTGCAACAAACATTATTGATTTTTTGGGACATAATTGGATAATTTGATGTCTTTTTTGTTGATTCCATTAGATCATTGAGTAGACCATTTTCCGTGTTCCTCAGTGAATATATTTTTTATTTTACTTTTTTTTTTGTCTTTGTCAAATGGTTTGAATAAATCTGGAGAGGATTATATGTTTTAATTTATTGTTCCAAGGGCAGTACACAGTCAATGTCCAGTTCCATGGCTAGTACGGATGAAAGAAATGCGGAGTCAGTGGTCAATTGACTGTGTGGAGTCCTTAAGCAAGCAAACCGACAAAACTTCTGATCCTCCTCAGGATCACTGGTGATGTAAGACTGCACCACAGTGATGCCCATTGAATAAATGCATTGTATTCGTAATGTTTGTTTCTCATGTTGTGAATGAGCAGAGAGTGTGAGAGTTGTGAAGAAGAGAGTGAAGATTTTTTTTAGCTGGCTCATTTTTTTTATTTTTTATTTTATTTAACCTTTATTTAACCAGGTTAGGCTCATTGAGATTCGAAATCTCTTTTTCAAGAGAGACCTGGCCAAGAAAGCAGCAGTTTATATTTGGATACAGCTTATTTTTATCCCCCCCCCCAAACTCCCAAATTTGGGATCTTTTGAGATAATAATGAAACACCTGTTTACAACACATGCTGCGAAGTGTGCATTAGCCAGCTGACTGAGAATGTGTTGCCATGGGGACAAAGTACATGAGAACTAGTTTTATTTCAATCAATTGCAAGGTAATATTGTTAGAAATGGAATTAACTGTGAAATACTAGTTTTTGACACCTATAACATCAATGTAGCTTGCTTAGTTTATATGTATATTCAGTAAATAATTCCATATAATCTGTATTGATCATGGAAACCCCCCCCCCCCAAATTCTTCCTGAATATTGTGCTACCGCAGGGAGTCAACTTTGAAAGCAGATGAAATGTAGATGCAGCGTGTGTCCTCCAGATGTTAATGTGCTCTCTCTACCGGCAGCTCTGGCTCGGCGATGGTGCCCGGGCTTTTTTTCGATTTAGGTACTCACCCGTGCAGTCCTTTAACCGCCTTGGCGATGACATAATGGAGGCACATGTAATCCTCTGCTGGAGAGAGCGCTAACACCATGCGCTAACGCCATGAAATATTCATCGCCGCTTGCTGGAGCCGCTCGTGGCCAGCTGCGGGAAACGAGAGGCGCGGTTCACCCGCGGTTAAACCGCTAACGCGAAACGACGGCTCGCTCGTACCCCAGAGATACGCGGCAGGTACTTTAAGCGCCGTTATATTGGAAAACATAGGACTGGGCGGCGTCTGACACTCGTGTCTGAAATATCTTTCGGGGGAATGTGAAAGACAAGCATCCACGTTAGTTTAACTTTTTGTGTGCCTGATGCGACGTAGGCCCTCGGGCTTGGTCATTGCATTTATGAGCCTGTCAACGGTTTCTTCCTTCTTCGCGGCGCTGTCTTCTTTAGTGTCGGAGGTTCCTTTGCTTCCCGCCTCATAACCATTCACGGTCTTTTCCCCCGCCAGCATGGTGCGTGTTGTATAACGGGCATTCCAGCAGAGCGGTTACGCGGCACTGCTTCTGTGTTGCGTTCTCCTCACTGCCCCGCCCTGTATTTCTGTGTGCTTGTATGGAGCTGGCCCCCGTGAGGTGGTGTTGAGGCTGTGCAGTGGTCCCTTTGACCTCCATTAGAATACAGAGTGGTGGAGACTTTTAGGACAGTCCCTTAGGACCAGTTGAGGCTGTGCAGTGGTCCTTTGACCTCCATTAGAATACAGAGTGGTGGAGACTTTAGGACGTCCCTTAGGACCAGTTGAGGCTGTGCAGTGGTCCCTTGACCTCCATTAGAATACAGAGTGGTGGAGACTTTTAGGACAGTCCCTTAGGACCAGTTGAGGCTGTGCAGTGGTCCCTTGACCTCCATTAGAATACAGAGTGGTGGAGACTTTTAGGACAGTCCCTTAGGACCAGTTGAGGCTGTGCAGTGGTCCCTTGACCTCCATTAGAATACAGAGTGGTGGAGACTTTTAGGACAGTCCCTTAGCTGCAGAAGTACCCTCGGGCTCTCGCTTTAGCCCTTCTGGAGGGATATATCCCAGCTCTCATGGTTATTCTGTGCCCCTCTTAAGTTTTATCATTCAGTTATGTGCTCGTTTCGAGTGCCACTGACTCATTGCACACAAAGCCTAGTGCAGCTTAACAGTAAACTGCAGGGAATCCTCCATTCCCCAGGCAAGATTGCTTGCTTCTGTCCTGCATAGTTCATAACTTTTGTCCACTAAGTGAGTAGCATATATATCTTCACCATTTTGATTGTATTTACTGGAAAATATTACCCACCCAAAGTGGGAGTGTATATTTAACAGACTGAAGATGGTCTGGAAATGCATACAAGGTCTGAAGCAGTTTAACGTGTACAGTGCTTTTTGCCTCTTACAAATGTACTTACACAGAATATTTAACTTTGGTGTCCATTGATGGGCAGTGCATGTCAGGATGACATGCAATAGCCATTTTGGGCCAGAGCACCAGTGACATGATTTATAGGTGAAGAGGCTAAGGCAGGGCATGTTATGTTTCCATGACTGAAAGCTGTGCCTTAATGGGCTACAGAAAATTTTAAACATAACCTGTGTGTATGAGCTGTGAACAAACAATTGAACTGTTTGTAATCATACCCTAAGAAGACAAGGTCAATGTAAGTCATTAGGGGAGTGATCATCTTCAGCCAATAGTTAAACATTTCTTTCCTTCCCAATGGTTTGAGTATCATGGTGATTGAGTATCATGGTGATTACCTATATATTTCGGCCTCCTCAATCACCAGATCATACCCCTTCACACATTTAAGAAATGTTCTGGAATGGTACCTTAAGATGGACCTTTAAGCATTTCTTGTAGAAGAGAGACATTGTATTCCTCCTTCAACATTCCAGGCAGTAGTATGCTCCGAATACTCAAATGTGGGAATGCTCAAAGCTCAGTAGTATTAATGGTTTTCCCTTCTGCCTGATAGACCACAGTCCAATAATGTCACTGATTGGCCAGAGGTCACACTCACCTGGTGTGTCAGGTTTATATCAGCCCCTGATTGGAGGAGAGGAATGAAAACCAGAGGATCCCTGCCGTATGCTGCGATACACGCAGGGAGTACTGTCCACACATGGTTGCCCAACACCCTATTAACTGAGTTCACATTAGTGTGTCTGTTTGTGTTCACTAACTGTAGCTCCCCATTAATATCGCCTACCCTTCAGTGCACAGACGGTAGGTAGTAAAGTCTCATAGATTGTGTCAGTGTTTCAGAGCTGACTGGGTAAAACTAAAGTTCCAGCCATTTCAATTTGTTAATGTACTGACTCAAATGAGCTCTTTCAGTTTATTAAATAGATGGCTATTTGAAATGCACAATTAGCCGCTGATAACCGCTTTGCTTTTATCTTTTGTCAGTTAAAAACAGGCTCACTCTGCTCGGTATGAACAAGACGCATCAGGTTAAACATGCTCTGGGAGATGCTGAGGGGCTAAGGGCAGAAATTCATTTGCTGTTACATAAAGCTAATATACTACTAATTGGCTAATTTTCATATCACCGATCCATTACTCGGAAATGGTTTCGAGCAGTTCACACAATTTCAGCGGTTATTTGGTTACGGTTATTAGCCAAACCGAAAATATGTTGTCGGAAGGCTATGGAACATTAAACGCGGCCTCAGAGCTGGGGCGGAATGGAACCGGGCTTCAGTAACGCCCCGAAAGTTTTTCCGCTGGCCTCAGGCAACCCCTCCAGGCCGCCTCCTTCCCGAACGCGTGGAGAAGCCCGGCCCGTCTCCCGCCCTCGGCCCGTATTACTCATGCCGCGGCGCTCGCTTCTGCGCGGCCGCCATTATCCATTGTGTTCCGCCGTACCGCCAACTCGCGCGCAACCTTGAGAGATTTATCGGCGTGTCTCGTCGG
The DNA here is from genome assembly GCF_018555375.3 of Anguilla rostrata. NCBI lineage: Eukaryota > Metazoa > Chordata > Actinopteri > Anguilliformes > Anguillidae > Anguilla > Anguilla rostrata. The sequence continues at coordinate 40,286,685 of NC_057940.1, read as the reverse complement.
GCTCGAGCGGCGGGATGATTTACGGTCTCGTCAGGCCGGCGCGAGCGCGCAGCTCCTAGCCTGGATAATGCTAATGCTACAGGAACTTATTTGTTTAAAAAAATCCATTCTAAAGCAACTTGGGAAGGATTTGTTGACTGGGTGTGTACTGTACATTACTCTGTCAGTAAACACCCACGGCCTGGTCTGAGTGTTTACCATTCTAGAAAGGCGTTCCAGGCCGGCTGTTCCTTTTGCAAGACAGACTGTAATGGAGGTAAAAAATGACCCAAAAGTTCACTTGCAAACCCAAGTTTATGAGAAGAATCTCAAGTCGCGCGCAGCGTGAGAGAGAAGGTTCAGCATCCCCGTCTGCTGGAAGTGGTACTCCGGAACGTCACCTCTGAGCTCTGTGGTCAAGATGGAGGCTGCTCGTTAGTGCTTTTTAATGTCACTTGCCGGGAAAAAGGCGGAGCTTTCAATCTGGGCGAGGCTCTAGTTCAAAAGACCGTCTGGGGCCGCACCTTTGAAGCCTCGGCCGTGGCATTAAGACGCGGCTCAAATGTTTTATTTAAGTCAGCCTTTGCCGCGCCCGTGTGCTTAATTTGGGTTCAGTGCCGCCTCGGGTCACGGGAAGGTGACCGCGCGGTCTAATTGGTGCCGAGCCGCTCTCCTTGTCCTTGTGTGGGGGACGGGCCCGGTTTAGGTGGTGTAGGCCTCAGGAGCCGCCGTTTGGCTGCATCCTGAAAGTAAGGACCACACGACCACTTCTCTCCTTTTCCAAAGACAGGCTCATTTAGTTCCTGATGACAACATTCAAATGAGTCCTGTTAGGACATTCTGTCTCGTGTCAAGGGCACATTGAGCCTCATTTGGCACCTGCATCCTGCAGTTCTAGATCTTTCCGTATTAACCTAAAGTTGCAGTTTTAATCTTATTTTGTTGGTGCTCTCTGGTTGGGAGGAGATGAGACATCACCACAGCACACTATTCTGCGCAGTCTAAATGAGATTAGTATCCAATCTGGCATTTATCAGCCTCAGCTCTCTGCTCATGAGTGTCTGGTCACAGCAAGCTTTAGATTTTTTTCTTTTTCTATTTTTAGTTTTAGTGAAAATTTTTTGGAAGAAATTCTGAGATTGAGACATTCTTTGTCACTATTACTGTCCCAGAGTTTGCAAAGAAAAGAAGAGAAACTAAAGACTAAGAGGATTAATCTAATTGTATGCAGGATACCAGAAGAGGGAGATAAAAATAGATCTCTTTTTCACTGAAAAATTTGTCTGCTAATTAAAGCTGTTGGACATAGTGTAGGCTGGTTTTCTCGAGCTGTAGAGGTACTGTATGAGTCTCTAGTGTTCTTTTAGATGCTGATTACATGGTGGAGCACTCATGAAATGATACTTTGTTAAAGTACGTCGAAACACCTTTGAGACTGAAAATCGTGACAGGTACTGTTATTTGGTAGTGTATTTGTTCTTTTGTCCTTGTTGCATGTTCACAGCTAGATATTCTCATATTCTGTTTACCCAAATACATCACATCAAATATCTGAAAACGTTTTTGGTCACGAATCAATTCCAGTATGAGCCAAATAAACCTCCTCAGAGTGTGGGGACTCAACATCTCTCCTGACACTGCTGGGCTCTGAGTAGCCCCATGGAAACATATTCATTATTAACGAAGCTTAGTTAGAAAGGGCACAAATTAATGGGCTAGCACCATGTAGGACCAACACGGTCATATGGTGCTAGCATAAATTTCTTCCAAGAACCTGGCAAAGAATGTAAAAAAGACATTTAAGTGCACACGCACAGTTAAATGCAGAAGTACTGGGACAGTGATATCATTTTTGTTGTTTTGGTTCTGTACTCCAGGACATTGGATTTGAAATTAGACTGCAGACTGTCAGCTTTTATTTGAGGGCATTTACATGCATATCCAGTAATCCATGTAGGAATTACAGCCCTTTTTATGCATAGCCCATTTTAGGGGAGCAAAAGTAAGTGGATAATTTAACATAATCTGAAATAAACATCACCAGATGCTGAGTGTGTTCCCTGGTGAGGCTCGGCGAGGCCTGTGCTGCAGTCATCTTCAGCTCCTGTTTGTTTCTTGCCGTCAGTCTTATCTTCAGCGAGAGAAAGCCATGTTGCATTCTGTGGATGTTCTTCTGGGATCTTTTGTGACGTCCTGGATGAGTTGTCTCTGCGCCCTTGGAGAAATTTTGGCAGGTCGGGGGAATTTTCTGGGGAATATACACCACTGTTCCTAGCATTCTCCATTTGGAGATTATGGCTCAGACTGTCGTTTGGTGGAGTCCCGGAGCCTTAGAAATGGCTTTGTAACCCTTTCCTGACTGATTTATTTAAACTGTTTTTCCTCATGTTTTCTGGAATCAATTGCATTTGGTTAATTGGTTGATTGAGTAACTAAGGGGGCACTTACTTTTTCACATGTGTGATGTGGGTGTTTGATAACAAAAACATTTTGCCCAAAGATCTGAAACCACGGAGTATGCAATAATAGAGGAAATCAGGGAGAGGGCACATCATTTTGCACAGCACTGTATTAAAAGTGCTGTAATTCCTATACGGTTCGTGCAGTGTGGATGTAAACACCCTCAAATTAAAGTAGGCAATCTGCACTTTAACCTCATATTCATTGTTTTATTGTATTTCAAATCCAATGTTCTGGAGTATAGAGCCAAAATAATAAAAAACTCCCAGTACTTTTGCATTTAACTGTATATTACATTTGGATGTACAATGTTTTTTCCTCATTACCTAATTTATGTCTGTTTTAGCTGTTTGATTCCATTGGTATGAATGTCTTTTTATTAGATTTTTAGTTTGTTTTTTGATAACTCATGCCCGCCCCCCCCTCCATCCCACAACAAAAGTCTTTTAGATTTTGTACACTCTGTTACAGCCGTTGCATGAATCTCGCACATCATTTACACTTAAAATCTCTAGTGGTTGAATCATGTTCCCCTCAACGAAAGAGCTAAGGCTTACCGAAATGGCCTATTTCACCGTCAGCAGTAGTAGAGTCCCATATGCACAATACAAGTATGTGTTTTGTCATGGAAACAATAGGAGACAAAGCAGAACTTGACGAGCAGATGGGCAGTGACAATGCTTTTCTGCAGCATTCATTGTGTCGGTGTTCTGTGCAACCTTATGGAATGTCTAAGGTGCAAATTATTTTGCAAAATCTCATTTGGTCCCATGTTCCCCCTTTGATTCTGTGTATATATTATTCAGTAGATCCTCAAGTTTTTTTTTTTTTTTTTCAGATGTGTAGCAAATGGCAAAAAGCTTTCCCACTGAATCCCACTGTGATTATTGCACATCATTTGCACTGAACCCCCCCCCCCCTCCCCCTCACCAGTGCAATGTGATATTCGATATTCTACAAACTGAAAAGGCCCAAAGGCTCGTCTAGCTTGAGAGGTGACCCCAGAGGCGACGCCCCGCTCAGTCTCTGAGCTCATTCCACGCGCAGGCCAGGTTAAGCAAGATATTTGCAAGTTCTTTGTCCTTTTTAAACATATTGGTACTCCAGATAGAGGGCAAAACTTCATCCCAGCGAGGGCGATCTGGGCAGCCTTAATAGCTTTTTACCGGAACATTCCTTTGCGTTTAAGTTTTTCTCAGTTACATGTTGCTGATTGGGCGCAGGTTGTGCCAGACAGCTGGAAAGGCCGGCGGTTGCTGTAGACGAAGGGGTTGAGGGATCAAATTGACTTGTCTGCCGTGGTAGGCAGCGTCCTTCCTCGGGGAGCACTGCCCACGAGCTGAACAATATTTTGTCTTTGAAACGCAACAGAGCAAATGAAAGGAGATCTGCTCAAGGGAGCCTGCCCGTGGAGTTCTCTCTCTGTTTTTTGGCTCGTGTCCGTACCGACACTGCGCGGTCATCTCATGCACTTGATGTGTCAGGCTCACCTGGCCTGAGGTACGGTCACGTTAAGGTCTTGTGCTTTTCTGGACATGACAGTACCTTGTGGCATATCTCTCTCTCTCTCTCTCGCTTGCTCTCTGCACATGAGTGTGTGTCTTTGTGTGGGTGTGCACTAGTTCGCGCCCTTGCCCTCCTGGGGGAACATGGGATATTAGATATTGTGTCCACCACAGAGCCTCATAGGCAAAAAAGAATCTGTAAAAAAAGACAATGTAAAATAATAAAATCATAAACATGCTGGTACACCATGGACAGCATAAAATTCCCGACTAAATAAAATCAGCATTAAATACTTTATGACTGCTAAGGACAATTTCACAACCCCCACCCACCCCCACATAAAAAGTCTTAGAAAACATGGACATTCTAATCTAAGTAAAACTATTTAAAGCCTGCTATTAAATCCATATATTCATGTATGTCTTGGTTATTAATTATCTCAAAATAATGAACACAGAAACTCATTACTAGAACAGTAATGTTACGGCCATTGGGAAATAATAAGAGCACATCAGCCAACATGACTTGGCTTGCGCTTTGAAATGGAATTTGAAATTAATACCGATAATATGAGAAGATTACAAAAGGAATGATAAATCTCTGTCTGGATGCTATCTCCCAATGCAGTGGGTGTACAGTTCCTGTTGAATCCTCAGGTCAATCTTAAAATGTGGTTTTTACAGAGAAATATTTGTACTCTTCAATACTTTTCCTCTTAGATGAAGCATTAGATTTTTGAATACGCTCAATGCTCGTCAAGGCAGTGTAACCGTGGTTACCGTGGCATTGTTCAAATTCATACTATGACATCCCCAGTCTAGTTTATGCTTGCATACCGTGTGTGCAAAAAACCTTCATCTGTAACCGGAAGTCAGCTCACTGCACTAACATTGAAGTTCTGTGATTGGTCGGTGGTCCCGATGACTAACGTGACCTCGGCCTTCTTGAATGCAACTTGGCTTCCGTGCCTAGTTGAGTGAGGCCAAGTGGCTCCGAGTCAGCGGAGTTGGGAATTAGCCCTGAATCATCGCTGGTCTGATTGCACAAGTGGGCAAGCGGTCTGATGCCTGGTTTGCTTGTTCCGTGTGAGCATTGGGTACGGCCGCGGCTCTTTCCCAAACTAAAGGATGCTGTTTGTTCCCTCCCTCATCAATCCTCAGCAGTGTTCTGTCACGGGCCTATATGGCTCGCGCCATTTAATAGCCAGGTGTGTGATCGCTTGGAAACAACTGCGGAATATCGTGTGGTGTTCTGCTGGATCGCGTTTCGTTGAGCCATGACTGTTATTGCCTTTGAAGTTCGCTTGGAAAAACCCTCCAAAATAAATGATTCATAAATCAGTTGACGTTCACTCCTGTTTGTATTCTGTCAACAGCTTTCACATCTAATGGCACCGGGTAGTTAATCTTTCCTGACACTCAGCGACATTCAAAGAGCTTTTATTCTTTTCATTGTGCAGTTAATGTAGAAACGCAGAAGTCCCCCAGTTCCTCCTGAATTCTTAGAAAAAGACAGAGTGCAGCAGTCATTTCTATTCACCAAAGAGGTAATGGCCCCACAACACAGTTTTTCTGTCTTTAACAAGCTCACTTACTTTTTTGTACGGATCACACATCTTAATTCTCTCCTTAGATAATACCTATTTTCGTCTTTCCATTCAGCCCAGAATTAAAATTGAAATAGGAAATTGTTTTTTTTTTTTTAATTCCGATAGTAGGAATGACCATGCCATAATAAAATGTTAGTGAAAATGAAAAAAAGAAAATTTCCATTTTAATTCTGGGCTGGATAATGCTCCATACCTTTCTGCATTTAATTATGAAATCTGCACTGGACTTAAATCTATAGCTAAGAGATTTGTTTTTTTAAAACAATATTTCTTCTATTAAAATCATAAAAGCTCTTTTGAATATCATAAAAGCAGACTGCATGCATCAGATGAAAAAATAATTAACTACAAATGGGTTATCAGTCGATTAGTAAATCAGCCGATCACTACTACACTACAGTACATTTACTCACTCACTCACTCTTGCTCACGCTCTCTTACACGGTCACTCTTACTTATTCCCTCAGAGGGTTCATTCCAGACACTTATTTTATCTGCCCTTGTCTAATTGGTCCTCGCATGACCCGAAAATCAATCGAGCACCACCATCAGGACATTCCACCATCTTTCAGGACATTCCATCGTCTTAGAGGGCATTCCACCATCTTTCAGGGCGGTATTCTGTCCTCTTAGAGGGCATTCCAGCATCTTTCAGGACATTCCATCGTCTTCGAGGACATTCCAGCATCTTTCAGGACATTCCACTATCTTTTAGGACATTCCACCATTTTTCAAGACGTTCCACTATCTTTTAGGACATTCCTCTGTCTTTCAAGGCATTCCACTATCTTTCAGGACATTCCACCAATTTTAAAGGACATTCTGACCCATTAAATGCTCCTTGGAGGAGTGAGGAGGCGGGGAAGGAGGAGGCTCCTGGAGGCTGAGGATACATAGCGTGCTTATTTTGTAGGGTGAATATCTGCGAATTCTTCATACTCACAAAATAACAACAATAGCCTGATTTATAAAGTTTTTTGCATTAGGCTGGGTGTCTCATTTCATTATGACAGAACGCTCATGAAAGATTTTTTGACTTTGTTACATTATAATCATTGGTTAGGCTACAGGATTAATGTAGATATATTTGCTGGGCAACATTTAACATTAATGTGCATGACATTCACGTCTAACTTTGGCACGTTTCTGCACTAAATTCTTTTGACCAGTAGATGCTGCTAGTGTGCGCTGCATTCCTCAAAGCTTCGTGTAATGAAGTAATTTTCAACACAATGGGCTGGGAAGCTTTTTTGCTTCAGAAAGCTTTGTTTTCCCATCAATAGAGAGTAGACTACTCATCCTTTTAAAGGAGGTATTTTACATTCCACTGTACGCAACTGATAACAGCTTTATGGAGCAGTAAGATTATCTTCCACTCGCTAAACACAAGCGCATACTCCTGTTTTATTGGTGTGTGTGACACATCTTCCCAAATTAAGTTTGCAAGTGAAGTGCATGAATGTGCAGCCAAAACTGAATTGGGACACAGCCCATGTTGCCTCGATACCTCCCTCCCCTCATCTCTCATATATCTCATCCTTGCATCTCTTCATGGCATCCTGTTTGGTGGAGCTAGGGAGCCTGGAAAATACGTGAGGAAGAGATGCAAGGAGTGAAAATAAGTTAATGGAACTGACTGACTCACTCACACTCACTAACTTGCTCACTTTACTTCAGTGCTTCCCATACATTGACTTTATTTGGGATGTCGCCCAAATAGATTTGCCCCGTCCAAAAATATTTTTGTGTTTCTGCATGCAACTGCCACTAATCGCCGACCCCTTGCATGTAAGTAAATAGGTTTTGATAGATTTGATGGTTTCCATATGTGTCAGTAGAGGGTTTGGGTGGGTAAAGAGGTGCAGTGTAGCTCTTATTCAATCTTTTCAGTTGACATGCCTCTGTGCAAGACATTATTATGTATGCGTTTAGTTGTCTAAAAAACAAAATCTTAGTGATGTATTTAGTTCTCACTTTTCAATATCAGAGGGTTAAATAAGATTAAAATTTATTAAACAAGATACTTGCATTCTTGTGCCCTTTTGAGGTTGTCTACTGTTAGGGTATTACTTACTCTGCAATAACTTGCATGCAATAACGGAACAGAAAAGCCAGCTGTTGCAGGTGAGAATGGATGAGGCTAGCATCTTTAATACCCTTTCTGCATCTTTAATACCCAAAGCTGGCTCTGGTGTAACCAATGAACTTTTCCACTAGCTAAAATATTTATTGTGTGGGCGGGCGGGGGTAGTGGCTGGGGAGGAATGTGTCCCTCCAATGTCAGACTGACTCCTAACGCCCCTGTTGTTGTTGCTGTTGTTGAAAGTCAAGGTTATGAAAATGGCTGATATTTACAGAGTCGTCCCTAGACTTTTAGGGGCTCTAGGCAAAAAAAAATTTGGGGGCCTCTCCAAAACATTGGCACCTTCCGATTCTTCTGCTGTCGAAGGAAGGTGAGGAGATGGGGCACGGGGGCTTTTTATTCAGGGCACAGTGTGTGCCACACAGCTTTTGTTGTTTTGGCTCTGAACTCCAGTGCATTGGATTTGAAATGAAACAATTAATATGAGGTTAAAGTGCTGTCTGTTTTGATCTGAGGGTATTTGCATCCATATTGGGTGTAGGAATCACAGCATTTTTATACATTTTAGAGAGACCATAAGTAATTGAACAAAATAACAATCAGTGTTTCCCATACACTTTATTTGGGCGGCCTGCCCAAAATGATCAATTGTATTTAGCCATTTATTTTTGTAAACAACGCCCACTAATCGCTGACCCTCTCCCCCTTCAACAGTTTCTTGTTTACTGCAAATGCTGTTCAAAATGAAAACACTTATGTGCAACAAAAGTTCACTTGACTGTAGCATAGAATTGTAGGCTTTCAAGAGAATAATCTTTAGCTCTCCACTTGTTATTTTGTCCATGACATGCAGCTTTATATCACAATAGATCCATCCAGGAGATTGTTGTTGCAGTTGATAGCTTAGGTGTCACGTCTGGTTATGGTGTTTACCAAACCCGTTATGTTTTAAATTCAGTATTCTTCCCCAAAGAGTGCTTTACATTCCCCAGAATTTGTGGAAGATTTGTGATGCAACGAGCTGCAACTGGAGACACTTTGCAAAACTCATGATGTGCAACATTCTAAAACTGACCCATTCACATGAAAGCAAAGAGACGAGACCTTGTTTATGGTTACCATAGCAACAATTATCACCACTCCCTTGTTTATCGGTACTTCCTTGTTGGTTGCTAGCTTTTAGGTTGGTTGCAATGCTCACCTGGCTAATATCTGGGTCAATATAGCGAAAGTTGACGAAAGTAATAGCGATAATGGGATGCTTGCTGTAGAAGCAGTGCTGCTTATAAAAGCAAGGCTTCGTAAGAACCGAACATCCAGTACTCGGAGGCAGCCATGGGTGCTTCAGCGAGCGGTGCGCGGAGCGTGTGCACAGTTTGGCAAGGCCCAGGTTTACCCAAGACTGCTCGTATGCTGTGCTCTTTAATTAATTACTTCAGTGAATTTTTAAAAATGTACTCTATGTTGTTGTCTCCAGTGCAAACACCACCAGCCCTCGCGCACACCCCTCATTCCCAACCCTCTGCTCACTAATACGAAACTTTCTAGGAGAAATACTGTACTTTACTTACTTACTTTACTTATTTACTGTCCATACAGGCCATGACAGAAAATGTCCTTATACTGCCTGGTTACAGATTGCAACATAAATACAGAAAATGTAGGCTAATTATAAAACAATTTCCCTAAAACACGTTAAAAATAAAGAAACACATCCATGTTTCAAATTCCCACAGTGCTCTTTGAAAGTTCACTGAGGTTACTTCTCTTACAATCAAACATGAACACCATGTAATGACAGTTTATGACTACATAAAATAACATATTCAGTAATAAATATGTAGAATGAGTCACACTAAGAACTGAAATGGGACTCTGTAGCAGAGTGTTTGCTGTAGTGGTTTGCTTCTTGTATCAGAAAGAAAAACCAGTTTCACTGCAAAAATTTGGAAAGCCATGCAAACTATTTGATATTGCTTTCTTTGATATTAAAATGGCTAAACCAGCAAACCATGGGAAATGTCACAATGTACTCAATAAAAAAAGACGAAAAAGGGTAGGCATTGTTTTGTCAACATTGAAATTACTTTGTTTCCTCAAGAAGAACAGGTATTCTTGCCCTTCAGAGTGCTCGGCAGTGCTGAAGAAATTTCTGCTGTGGAATTCGCAGAAGATTCTGGTGAAAGGGCTGGTTTTTGGCTAAGGACTGGGTTTGAGACCTTCTGTGTAAGTGGACTGATTTATCGTTATAGCTGTAGGTCGGCGAACTAGCTACTTGAATGACACTAAAGCAAAGACAGTAATGTCCCTGGACTTTTGTCTCCCAGCAAGACTGGAGATATTTATTCACTCACGTCTCTCTCATGTTGGAATTAATCACTCGGCACAGTGGCCCGCTGTAAACACTGGGCTTTTGCATATGCGAGATTGCAGCTTTGCTGTGAACAAGAGTGACCTTTTGGAAATGAAAAGGCATCTCTGTGACAGAATGTCTGGGGCAGTTCACAGCCAGACAAAACAACAAAACAAAACAACAACAAAAATATCAGCATAGTTCAGTCACAGTATCTTTAATCTTTTAGCATGTCCTCTAATCACTTTGCAGAACATGCAATTTGAGAGAAAAAGGACAACTTGTTTAAAAATGTGAGATCAACGTCTGTCTATCAGTTTATCTATGTACAGTACCAGCCTATCAGTATATCTGTTAATCTGTTGATTGATCAATCAGTATTTATTGATAAAAAATCTTCAGAATTACTTGTCTGCTGTCAGATGTGCTAATTCTTTATATATTAATTATGTGGTTTTCAGAATTATGGAACTGTCTTTTCAGAAGCAGGAAGGCCTCTGCCATTATTTCAGCATGGCTCGTACCGCTCTGAGTCCGCTGGGCTGAGTGCTGAACCCCGCTGCCTCTCCAGGGCGAGCTGCCCGCCTGCGCGGGGGGGAGGAGTCGGCGGCGGCGGCGACGGCACGGCGCCGGTCGCGCTTCGCCGGACCGCGTAATGAAGCGCTCCTCTCGCGCGAGCCCCCGCCCCGTCGGGCCCGTGGCCCGGGTTGTGTCCGCGCGACGCGGATTTGGCGCGTTTGTGCTCCGGCCACCCACCCGGCTTCTTCTGCGTCCTCCACAGTCCCCCTCTCCAGGGCACAGCTGCTTTACTGTTTTACTGATAAAGCCCCATTAAGGGCCCTGCGCAAAATTTGAAAGACATTTCCGAATTTCAATGCATGGAAACCTAAGCAGTTTGTTCCAAACTCGTGTACTTCAAATTTGAACTTCATCTCTCCGTCTGCTTGATTGACACAAAGCAATATTTTGCACAGACGGCACAAAGAAAGTTTGTGCAAGTTTTTACCGAGCAAAAGCCGAGTGTCGGTAACACAATTGCAGTTGCTGAGCTTGGCAGATTGTTCAATAAAGCTGAGGAAATTCAAACTTCTTCCGTTAGCCTGAACGTGTTGCGGCGGGCCTCCCGTTGCCGGCGCTGTGATGACGGCGCTCGCTGTTCTCAGATGAGGTCTCGCCTGCGCCGTGACCTCACGGCAGACGTGTGGAACGGCCCGCCGCGCGTTTTCGTTCTTTTCCGGACTTGGCCGCGCATTAAGCGGCGTGTTCTGAGTCGGAGGGGTGAGCCTTTCCCCCCCCTGCTTACCCGGGAACCCCTTTGTTACCGCAGCCACTAAATCTCTTGTGTGCCTGAATTGGAAATGCCAGGATTCATTTATTCAGCCCTGCCTGTGTTCTGCAGCGGTTCATTACTCAGCTAGGAAAAAAAGGAAAAGAAAAAAGGCTCACCTTCTCCTGCACTAAAGTGGAGGTAGCATTTATTTATAGCCTTCCATTTATCAACACCCATTGTGGCTACAGGGTGGGGGGTCGAGGGGGGAACGGGGGGGGGGTCAGTTTGGCTTTGGGTAACTGGATTTTAAAAGTAACATGGGACACACCAACTGCTCTCACCTGCTCATTTCATTTTGTATCGTGGTTCTTGATAATGGTGTGAAATACAAAGGAAACTGAAATCTGGTGCAAATCACCATTGTGTGCTTCCATGGGTACAAGTGCTATCAAGTAAATTTGCCTTGATTCCAAAATGGCTTGCCATGGTTAGGAGTTTCTGCAACGGCAGTGTCAGTTCATATTGTAGCAACTGTGTTTTATCCTCTCTCATTGTAAACAACAGACTCTTTTTATTTGCCTTGTGCTTTTAACGGAACAGCAGTGAAGCTGGAGAAAAAGCACTCATCACATAAACATGGAGCAGTCACTGTTCATAGTCATCACACTCGCGTAATTTCATTAGCTATGTCTCCGTTTATGGTTCATTTCCACTTCAGAGTGTGCTGTTGTGTACTTGAATAATTTAAAGACCAGTAGGCTGCTCCCTCATCACCCAAAGCTGTCTGCGTTCTTTTTCGAGAATAAACCCAAGTTTTGTACTCTCATATTTATCTTTGTAGTAAATTGACATTCTAGTCTGTTCTCTTTATTTTCTGTGCTCCGTCTCTCTGTTCCATTAGTACGAAAAGGGGTCACGACCTTGTGGAGGTCTGCGAGAAGACGGCGTCGAGACGTCAGCTAATTTGAGTAATTTGGCTCGAAAAGGATGATGTTACACAAAGAGTGGACGTGTATTTCCATTGAGGCTTTACTGGCCTTTTAGGGGGCCTTTGCCGGTGTTTAATATTCTGGGTACGACCGTGTTGATTTTTCCTCTCGCTGCACATTCGAACTGAGCCGCTGCTCCTGCTGGTCCGTGCCAGAAGGGAAGTCTGTACATCGTGCCTCTGCTGGAATTGCTCTTGTTGTTTCTTCTTGCTGGTGAAGGGCAGAGGCCTTTACGTAGAGACTCCAGGGCTCCGAGCTTTCTGGTACCGCACCGTTGATGCTTTACTTTCATGTAATTCCGCCAAGTGTAAGACCCGGGTCCAATCAATGTTCGCCCTTAACCTTGGCTCACAGTTAAAAAATGAGTGTTGGGGGATTCCGGACTGAGATTGCAGTTGAAGAACAAATGCTTGCGTTTATTTTTAAGTCAGCGTTAAAGACAAATGTTGACTGCATCCAGGCCTTACTGTTCTTGGTAATTTGTTCTGTCCTTGTTTTACAATGTTTTAGTCCGAGTGGCCTCTGTGATATTGCAGTGCACTTAATGTATAGTCTACTGGTGTGCTGGGTCTAAGAGAAAGGTAAGCCTGTGCATGTGCAAGTTTTTGTGTGCATTCCTCGACTCCATGTTACTGCTTCACTTGAGCCATTTTCATCATTAAGGATGTCAGTTTGCTTGATTATTGACGTTTGTAAATGCCATTCATGCAGATGGCGCTGAGAGTCATGGGAAATCGGGCGGCTTGCGTTCTGCCGTGCTCGGAGCATCCAAAGCGCAAAGCAAATTTCCTCCCTGTGGCCAAAGCGAATTCAGTCGTACATTGTTTAGATTTGTCTTTGCCCAGCATTACTGGCTGGCGCGTTTGTTTTCTTTCTCGGACGCCCCTCACTGTCAAACCCCCTCGAGCTGCCAGGTGAGGGGAACGCTGCGGCACGCTCAGGCTTCAGAATCCCGCCTGTCAGCTTGCGTCTGGGGCCTCCTCAGCCTCTGTTCCCCTGTTCGTTTCAGGGGGGGAATAAAAGCTCCCCGTCCGCTCTGGACAGAGCTCCGCAGAGCGCCGTGGGTCTCGCTCCTTCTGTCTCGTTCTTTCTTCCTCTTTCGGACTTTCGCGGGGTGATGATTAATGCCTCGGAGCTGCGCAGCGGTTGTGAGTCGCGGGGCGAGCTTCGCCCGTCTGAGCGCATTTCTCATTTGCCGTTTCGCCGACATAGGAACCGGTCGCGTGGCAGCCCATTAGAGCTCTGCGCCGGAGAGTTTGTGCCGAGCTCCAGCTGTACGTTTTTTTTCCATTGAATCTGACGTGTGCCGTAAATGTTCGTGGCCCCATGGGTGTGTCTATAGGTGTGTTTGAGAACTGAAAAGTAATGGAGATTTGAATCGAACTTGGTTAAGTTATTGCTTTTGACATTATTAGATCCTAGGGCCATTGTTGCCCATGACAACTTTGCAAGAGGAATGCTCATTGGTTGTAATGTAATGCTTCTCATGTGGAAGTGGCATACTGGTGATGAGACATACTGTATATTTAAGTAAAAGTCACCATTTACTAATAATAATGTGGAGAACCAAAATGAACAGATATATAACAGAGCACCAAAATAAACAGATCGATGTGGTTTGCCCTGTTTGTTTATGCAAGACCATTTTTTTGCATAGAAATCACGCAAATTGATTTTAACCAATCAGGTGTGCGTCTGGTAGAGGGCTGCCAATCAGAGTAATTAGGGCTCAAGGGCCAATAGCAGAGTTCTCTCTTTTCAGGAAGGGACCTTTATGTCCCCACATGCAAGTCAGCATCCCTGTTTGCCCGCTAGGCTACCCTGCCTCCCAAAAATGACGTTTATAAATGTCGTACTTTACATTAAAAGGAAATCTTCTTTTATCTTGGTTATGAATGTGAGAAAGTATGTTTACATTTATCCTGCGTCTTAATGAACACGTAAAATGCAAGACAAAATGGATGTGTACAGGGTATTTACTTCAACAAGATGGGTAGCAAACTTGCAATCATGCCATCTTAATTCCGCGCTCGACAGGCTGGCTGTTAACACTAGCTTTCTGCGAAACATTATGTTCATTTAATAGGCAGCGCTGATAAAATGATATGCGAGGAGGGGGAGTGGTTATTCCCTCCCCCGTCTTTTTGCGGCGAAGTGAATTGCAGTCATTTTGCAGGCATATTTCACTGAAATATGATTACCCCAATCCACCCTAATGAGCGGCGGAGGTTTTTCTCGGGGGAGGGAGCGGCGGCGGTTTCGAGGCGTCGTGCTGCGCCGCTCTGTGCCTCCGCGCGAAGTCTCTCCCGCTCTCTCCAGCTCCCGTTCGCCTGGCTGAGGCTTCGGCGGGGCGAGGCCGTGGAAATGCGTTATTGTCCGTCAGTGAGTTGTTTTCCGTCTTTCAGACTTGGCTTCAGGACGTAGTAAAACAAATGCAATAACCTGACATGGCAGAGCGAGCGGTCCGTACTGCAGGACAGCGCCATACATGAATAAATAATGGTGGCGGTGATTGTTTAAGGTTGTTATTTAGAAGGCTGTTTGTCATTGGCACAACTTATTCACACCTGGGAAATATTCTATTATTCCTATACAGTGCCATAAAAAAGTATTTGCTGATTTCCTCTATTATTCCATATTTGTCACACTTAATGGTTTTAGATCTTCAGACAAAATGTAATTTTAGACAAAGGGAGCCTGAGTAAACTCTTTTAAAAAATATTGTTTCATTTATTTAATGAAAAAAGTTATTAAATATTTTTTAGTGGGGGAAAAATAAACACAAAACGTAAGTTTTTGATTTTTATATAAGGTTTTCAGTTTTTTAACCTTTTAACTACAGGTTTGATCAGACCCTAGGTCCAGAAAGCAAGCCTTTCTGTACACAAATCTTCCACAGCTGCCATTTGAGTTCTTGGACTTCTAGGTATTTCTCCAGCACTTCATTGAAAAAAGTGACCCTCTCTCCATTAAAACTAGAAGTTTATCAGTGAAAATGGGTCATGCCTTGGGTGAAAAAGGACAGATTTCAGTTAAAACTGGGACCTTATAGTCATTAAAACCAAAACATTCTTCAGTGAAAACCTGCCTTTGGTTTTGCTGAAAACTGGACCAATCTCAAGTTCATACTGCTACTGTTAGTTTATCTGTGAAAATGTTGCCTTTTTGTGTAAAATGGAATGGCTGTCGATGACAGTGCTCCCAGTGAGAGGGTCTTTGCGGTTAAAACTGAGTTTTGCAGTTAACTCTCGAGAGCTTTGAGAGAAAGTGGTGAACAAGTATCATGTCTTTATTGTCGCGGTTAATTGTTCAATAGAGTGAACAAAGAAGAGTATCTTTTCAAAGCCTGTTTTATTTGATTTATTATCACTGTTGTATACCCAGGAAAGTGGCTCTTTACTGAAAGTGAATACGCCAATGAAATACAACAAGTTTCCCACAAAAGCAATACGTTATATTGCATTAATAGCCAAAGCAGCTCTTTTACATACTCGAAACATACTCACCAGAGAAGCGTTTATTTTAATTATACTTGTGTTATTTATTCAGCAAATAAAAGGACCACCTAAGGAAAAAAAATAAAAATAATTCAACTACAGAACAAAGCACACATGCAGGCAGGCCAGCAATCCTTATGGACTTGTAACGGGTCTCCCCACTGAGTCAAGAACGAGTAGCAAAAAATGCTGCCCATCTTGTCTGCTCAACAATGTTAATAATACAAACTGTTAATGTCATGAGATGATGTCAAGAAGAATGTTGCTCATGTCTGTTGATGAAAGAGACATGCGAAGCTATTCAGCAGAAAGAACGGCAGAAGGATACACAGGGAGACGAGTGCTAAGCGAGTTTGAGGTTGTTCTTGTCGTGTCATGAAAGACCGCATCAGTGGGAATGCTGAACACTGAAAGGGAGCAGTCTGTAGCTACACGGCCAGCCTCTGACTGCCTAGCTTCAAATTGAGCTTGGTCTGGTGTTGCTAATGAATAAATGATTCTGGTGAGAGATTCATTTTAACATGTGTTAACCGATTGTTTACACGGCAACTTCCTTACAAAGTTGCTTCCAACTCGCTGGTTTTAGACAAACCAAAAAAGCTGTTACAGCGGGAGTGGAAAAGTGGAATATTTCCACTTTTTAAAATATCAATGGAAAACATTTCCTGTTTCCATTTTATGAGTTTTGATGACATTGTCTATTGTATATTAAGGGGCTTGAAAGGGTGTAACTGTTTGTATTACAATTGGTCTGTACTATTTGACCAGTCAATTCAAAGCCCTGAGGTTCATATATCCGAGGTTCTTCTCAGGGGATACTACTGATCTCCAGAAAAGTATTGAAATCTTGAAAAATGATTGTCAGAATCAAAATGGAGTGATCGTAGTACAGATGAACAGGGCCTGCATGTAAAACCTTCACAAAAAATATGCTTGGATAATGGTTAGGAGGGTGAGGATGGAGTGTGGTAAAAGTTGCTTGGTAAACCTCAGTAACATTCTTGCATTTACAGCAGATTTTTCCAGAAAAGTGAACAAAACAAATAGTCTGCCATGACACAAAAATGTAGCTCAGCTCTCCGATGGCATAATGCCCTGTGGGTTTTTGCGGCAGGTATAGGATTTTGGAATGAATACCACGGGGACCATTTGATAAAATGTACTGTGTTTTGTTTTTCACCTCATTTTCAATGCAGGAGATTTGTATTGGCTGTGCATCCAGTCCCCAAAGATTGTTTTGTGGTTATGCTGCAGAAATACACTTGTATAAATATAAAGATCCACAATCATGTCCCATTATTTAAGCGGTGGTGTAAAAGCGGCCTTCTGAATTGGCTGCAGAATTCCACTCTTCGCTCTGCTCTTATTCCTGTGAACGGGCGTAGCTTGGGAAGTGCCATGAAGGGGAGGCGTGTGACGCCGCAACGCGTTTAGCCGCGGAGAAGGAAGTCAAGGCGTGTTCATTTGCGTTCCGTGTTTCCCTTAGCCGGTGAGCGGTAAGCGCGGCGCCCTAACTCTAAAACCACGACCCCGCCGCAGCGCATCAGTGGCCTCGGCCGATCGTCCGCGGAAACGTTGACAGGGAAATGGCGGCCGCACACCTTCTCTCGTGATTTCCCTCGTCAGCCGGGTGAAACACCCTCTCGCGTCCTCCAACGCCCGCCCGTGACTATTAATACGCAGTGAGTACCGCGTAGGTTCGTGGGCGGAGTGTAATCCCCCCCCCCACCCAGACATAACCCCCTCCAGCGTGATGCGCATCAGCGTAAAAAGTCAGGGGGACGTGTTTGTCATGCACGGACGGGCGCGGCGGGGAGCGATGACACGGAGCGGCCGTAAACACTTTAAGGCTGCGTAAGACGCAGCTATAAAAGGATGGCAGCCCACCTGAAGGCTGGGGTGAAATAGAGCCGGCCGTGTAAAGCCTTCCCCATGATCTACTGGGACGCGGTCATTTGCGCTGGTTAGAATCTGATATACCGTCAAAGGTCAACCCTGCCAAGCGGAAGCGCCGCTGAAAAAGCAACACTAAACAAACGGCGACAAATAATGAAATTAAATACGGTCTCTCGACGGAGGGCTTCTAGGCCCTCGGAACGGCCGCCCCTAAAACATACTGCTGGAAAAGTGCAGGCGATAAAACTTATTGCTGGAAAAGTGCAGATAAATGACTCGGGTGGTTTTTATGGGGTTGCGGAGTTGCTTCGCAATGCTGAAGCTGGTTCAGTTTGGCCATGGGACAGAGGCCGTGGTAAGGGTGACCATTTTTTTTTTGTTTGACCGTTTCCTGTTTTCCTGCCCCCCCACAGAGAAGAAGGAGGTGACCCAGAGCCTGGAGAACTACACGTCCAAGTGCCCCGGGGGCATGGAGGTGATCGCGCTGCCGGACGGGCTGAAGCTGCCGCCCGTCCCCTTCAGCAAGCTGCCCATCGTCAGGTGAGTCGCCCGCGGCGACCAGACGGTCGGCTCCGGCGTTCCCGTCCAACCGGCGTTCCCTTCGCACGCGACGTCGAAACGCTCCGGAGTTCAGCCGTGAAGGCGCCTGCATAACTCTCGCTGCTAAAAATATCCCGGCTGACCATCTGGCGAGCGCGCGGGCAATCTGTTTGTGCGTTACGGTCCAAGCACGTCGAGAGCCCAATGCAGCAGACAGCCCTCATGTTTACTGATGGCGCGTTGAGACATTTGCCGCCATTTTGGCTCCCATTATATAAGCTCCCTAGTATTTTTAGTCTGTGAGGACTGTGGAGATAATGATTGCACTGCCTCCCATTGCTTATTGCATAAGTGACTATTGTTCATTTGTCACACAGCCCCAACTTGGAGTAATTGATGGTTTCTCTGCAGCTGTGCAGAGTTAAATGGTTTCTTTTTTGCTTTTTTGTGCTTTTTTTTGCTGTATTTAAGCTCATTTGGATCTGTCTGTTCTCCCAGTTGTCGTATATTGCCTGAGGGAATTAATATAACAAATGGAGGTGCTTCTCGAAAGGTTCACATAAAGGATAAACAGATTTCCTCTTATGAAAAGCCCGACAATATTAAACAAGTTGAACTGATTTCATTTTTTCAGCCATTTGATTACTTGTTCCGAAGACCTTTTCGCGAACGCTGGGGAACCTCATTGTGACTAATCTGGTGAATTGCCGTGGGAGCAGTTTTTCATGCATACATACACTCAGTGGTTTTTAATGAGTTTGTGTTTTTTTGTGAAACGGATGAACATTTGGCACGATGAAATTATTTAAATGCTACATTCGTGAAAGTTTTACCGATTTTCCTTCTTGAGAAATAACTGTTTAATGGCATAATAAAGGAAATTATAAAAAGTTGAATTGAGAGAGAGAGCGAAAGAGAGTGACCATTTTAGAAATGTTTTTGAGGTGAATTTTAATGCCAACAGAATATTCTTGAATGGAGATATAGATCGGAATGTACCATTGTTTTTAACACCACTGTGTTATGAGACTTCTATTTGGAAGTCCAATTTGGGGGATTTAAACAGACCTGTCAAAAATAGTTTTTATTTAGTAAAACTTGCACATGAATATAATGCATAAATGCTAAATGTATAACTTTGTGGCTGTAGGTGCATTTCTCCATCAGCTGAGGCAGTAATTGCGTGATGCTTGAGGCGGGGAGTTAGCGGTTAATCTGGCCTCCCACGGCGGGTTCAGAGAGCGGGCGGAGCTCTGAGGCTCTCTCCTCTGGGCTTCCCCCCCGCGCTCCGTTGTGTGATACGAGCCCGTTTGCAGTTCACAGCCCTGAGAACGCGGCCGTGATTCAGAGCGCACAAGAGAGGCCCGTTCAGTTTAGCAGTGATGGAATGCGCTGGAAACGGGCCACCTTCAACTACAGCACCTCAGTGGGGAGGGGGGCGTACCGGGGGACTGTCTACCTGCCATTCGGTCGTAAGAGACGCAGAGGGGAAGAGCAGAAGAAATCTGAATCTCTCTATCCGAAGCTAGTAGCACCATGTCAGCAGTGTCACGTGGCAGGGATCAGGGAGGAAAGTGCTGGGATTTGATTGGCAGGGAGGCCCTGTCTGTTCCACAGAGGGGTTCTGTAGGGTGTAATTTCGATGCTCCCTCTCTCTCATCTTATAAAACTTTCATATTGTGGTTTTCTTTTGTTGAAATGATTCATGCAGTATGCAGGGGACCCCAGGAACAGAGGAACAGGACCAATCTGAAATAGCAGACAGTCTAATGCATACAGAAGAACGCACGGATCTAGTCCAGCAGAGCCGTCCTTAATGCGAAATAGCATTTGGATAGCCGCTCTGTTCTGAAAAACCCGGCCCAAACCCAGCCCGCCTCTCTCTCCCCTCCCTCTGAAACAGGTCGGTCAAGCTCCTCAACCTGCCCCTCATCCTGCGGCCGCACAAGGTGAAGGGGCTTCTGGGACAGAACATGGCCACCAAGAGCCCGTTCATCTATTCGCCCATCATCATGCACAACCGCGGGGAGGAGCGCGGTAAGAAGATCGGTGAGTAGAGAAGCCCCGCCCACTCTCAGACCCCTACCCCCCTACCCCCCACCCTTCAGCCTGAGTCAGGTAGACGACTTCCTCTGTGGGTGTGCGGCATCGGAAAACCTAACTCCTGTTGCTATAGATAACTTTTCTGAGCGTCACATTTTCCAGTGGTGGGAGTACAGAATCGTAACCCAGAATTGTTCTTTCTTCTGCACAAAAGGGCTCATTTTGACTGCATTAGCCGTTCTAAGCTGTGATTCGTTTTAAAGTATGCCCCGTTCTCCCACATTCTTTCATAAGGCTCAATTTTGCTGAAAGCTCACAGTTTCCTTTTCCAGGGAGGCTGAGCTTGAACCTCCAGGTATCTGAAGGTTATTTGTCACTTCCCAACCACCCCCACTTCCATGTGTAATTTATTTTGTGCTTCTCTCCCCCTGTTGAATGTAATGATAGCTTAGCGGACGCGTCCAGCGCATATGCAGAGGGCGTGTTTACGCAGTGTGTCCGATAACCTGAAACCACAATCCAAGAGCCTGCAGGGAATATCTGGCTAATCCTTTTGTTCCATTTAAAAATCGGCTCTTTAAATGGAACATTGCTGGTCTGCTGCTGTTTACAGTCGCACTTCACACCGCTGACTAAATCCACTTAACCGGCGTGAGAACAAAAGGATGCACTACCACGTTTGTGGCTGGAGTACCCTAACCCAACCCCCATTCCATTTACCAGTCTGTTTTTTATTTTTATACATTAAAAATAATAATAATAATAATAATCTGGTGCCCAATTTGGGGCTGAGCATATCTAATTCCCACCCCAGTTTGGAATGGCCAATCATCTTCAGACACAAACCCCACTGCCGATTCAGGAGAGTGTAGACATCCCTGGTTCTTCAATGAAACATGTGGTTTTACCAACTTCTTCTTATTGCACTGCTGGCTACAGCTTTAGCTCGCAGAGTGCAGTCGGAGGAGGACCTTTCATATATGGCTTTCACATGTAGTTCAGCAGGGGTCGCTAGATGCCTATGAATGCGGACACCGAACTGACTGACCCCTCCCATACCCTGGCCGACACAATCGGCCATAGTGCATCACCTATGGAGCTATCGGCCACGGTCAGCACCGGCATGGTCTGTATTCGATCTGAGCCTGGGAGGCTCATCCATATACCTAAACGGTACCTACCAGAATTCCTGCAGGGAAATGGTTGTACGGTATTCCTTGTTACAATGTCTGCATAAGCACACCCTGTATCTGAAATTAATACAAGTTTAAACCCCACATATGACCTTAAAAAAATTCTGACATGAAAACAGCAACATTGAGAAAAATTAGCCTTGGCACCCACTTGGCTGAATGTGGCCTCCTTTAGACGGGCTAGCTGAATCACACTCTTGTTTTTTAAATATTTGAGAGCATTTCTGTTTTGGCTGTTCGCTGTGAAGGTGCACACGCTTTCTAGAAAATGAGAGGCTGTTGGGAAAATCCAGGAGACATCACTGCTGTAGCTCTACACTCTGCAAGACTGTGAGGTGGAGGTCTCATAAGTAATAATGCTGGGCTCGGGGTATTACCTCATTTTCATTTGTAATGTTCCACTTGGGACCCCCCTTGTGAAATCAACTGGAACCTGGCAACCATTTCTTATTTCCTGCACCTTGACATGAAGGAGTCTTCTCTAGAGGGAGGCTGTTTACGAAGTTGGAATGCTTATGAATTTTGCGTATCAAAAGTTGAGGCATCTTTGATGCAACTCGTGTAGGCACAGAAATAATTAAGCAGTCCTAAATTAAACTCATTTCAACAAGATATAAGATGTTTTCATTTGAAGCCTAATTAAATATTTTATACTCCAGAAGAGAATTTCCTTGCGCCGAGCCTGTGTAATACTCCCACAGAAAGTGACTGTGCTGGTAGGAATTCCGGAAGGTACCACTGCCAGGAAAATGCCCGCATGATTGTATGAGGAACAGCAGGCGCTGTATGGCTGGGTAAATATCGGATATTAGTATTCACCCGTGAAATTGCAATTGCTGCACCTCATAAAAAATGCAACGACATTTTTTTAAAAGTGGGTTTTTCCAATTTCCCCTAATAAATTAGTCAATAAATAAATAAAGGCAAATGAGGACGAAATATATAATAGCGTAATACAATATAATACAATACAGTGGACATTATGTATGGTAATGTATCGTATTATAATATAATAGGGTTGTTTAATCTAATACATTAGTCCAATGCAATTTAGTGAGTCTTGGATAGATAATCAGTCAGTCCAGGTCAGCCAGCTCAGTCCAGTACAGTGTATGCTGTACTACTAGTAATACAAATACACTTAAGCAGTCTGACCAGTGGTATCCCAAGAGCTCATTTATCTCAATCGGACTTTCCTGCTAAAATAAGGCCTAAATAAATAAAGAAATGATAGGGATTGACTGGCAATCTGGCAATGATAGTAAATATGTACACTACCGGTCAAAAGTTTTAGAACACCTCCATTTTTCCGGTTTTTAATGAAATTTACACAGTTGTCTCAATGTATTCTGAAATTAAAGCATAGAAAACTAAACAGTTGGAGATAAAAAAAGAAATCATGGAACCATACTGTTCAACACAAATATAAATTTTCAACTGATCAAAGTAGCCACCTTTTGTAGATATAACAGCTGAACACACTCGTGGCATTCTTTCTACAATGGAAATAAAATATTGTTATTGTTCAGAAAGTTCCTGACACCGTTGCAGAAGTTCCCACAAGTGTGTTGCACTTGTAGGTTACTTTGCTTTCACACTTCTGTCCAGTTCATCCCAAACCAGCTTGATTGAATCACTCTGCAAGTCACCGACTCTGGGTCCAGCAAAATAGCCCCAGACCGACACACTTCCTCCTCCATGTTTGACAGTTGGTGTCACACACTGAGGAACCATCCTTTCACCTACTCGACGGTGTACAAAAACCCTGTGTGATGAACCGAATTTCAAATTTTGATTCATCGGTCCATAAGACCATCTTCCAGTCTTCAGTAGTCCATTTCTGGTGCTTCATGACCCAGGCAAGCCTCTTTTTCTTATTTAGCCATTTTAGCAATGGCTTTCGTACTGCCACTCGACCTGTCATACCTGCATCTCGAAGTCTTCTCTTTACAGTCGAAACTGAGACTTGCTTACTTTGACCACTGTTAAGCTGTGCTTGAAGCTGTTGTCCTGTGAGCCGCCTATCACACAAGCTGTTGACTCTCAGAAACTTGTCTTCTGATTCTGTTGTAGCTTTGGGTCTGCCGGACCTCTTCCTGTCAGAGTTTCCTCCAAGTGCCTTTCGATGGTGTAGGAAACTACTCACTGACACCGTGGCTTGCTTTGCAATTTCTCTAAAGGAAAGACCTACACTTTTAAGGGTTAAAATGGTCTGTCTTTCTTCCTTTATTAATTACCTTTTTCTCGCCATTATAATAGCAATATACTACTTCCTGCAGTGCAATATTGTCCAAATAATGCTTCAGAGTGTGTAGTAACACAGACTGTTCCAACACTGATTTTATACAGACAGAGGGTTTGTAAGTAATCAACAAAAGTTGGGACATCTGCAGGAATTGTTTGCATCAACTTTCAAGGTTTACTTTACTTCCATTGCTGCAGAAAAGATGTAAGTTGTTAACCCATTACTTGTTCCCTGAAAAAGGCCTTTTTTTATAACTCTGAAATGTACATTATTCTTCGGTTTTTGGTAACCTGAACTTTTTTTTTAACCTCTGGCAGTTTACCACTTACCTTTGTACCATTGCAGGTCATTCACTGGACTCGAACTGTTTAAATTTCAATAAAATTGGGGGTGTTCTAAAACTTTTTGACCGGTAGTGTATATTACATTCTCTCTATGTAAAATTATAGAGTCATGCAAGCTTTTATGGTCTAGACATTATGCTGGATATTGTCACCCTTGGATTGTATATTGTTTACTGATACATTCCGCATATTATACGCTGATATCATCATCATTTCATTTTTTTCTGGCAACTTTACTATTTGTAGTTCTCTCGGTCTGACTTAATTATGCGGTCTTGTCATCGGCCGCTGATTCATCTGTGTAATTTCGCTGCGGGCAGGAGGCGTGATGGACAGCTCTGTCTCGGGCTGTGACGCGGGGAGGCTCTTAAAGAAACTTCCCTCCGTCCGCACCGCGGCCGCGGCGCTCTGAGTTACTCACGGCCGTTTGTTTTATGAGGGGGTCTGACGCGGGTTCCCCCCCCGCACCGCCCCCGTAATCGAGGCGCGTTATCTCCGCGTCCGGGCCCCGGATCGCCCACGCCCGCCACTAAATCCCGCGCGGCCCCCTCTCCGAGGGAGATCCTTCATCCGGGACGGAGACGGGGGCCGCTCCACCGAGCCGGCGGGCAGGCCACTCACTTCCCCCCCCCCCGACACAAAATCTTTCAGGCGGTGAGGAACGGCGCCCGTTGGCGGCCCTAAGAGGGGCCGGCGGGCCCGTAAATATCTCGCGCCGTCCCGGGCTTTAAATTTGGGCGGAGGCACGAGCGAGCCCGTCACCGCTCTGGAGAGACGCGAGGGGGGGGGGGGGCAGGGGGAGTGGTGAACTCTCCTTCTCTCCGCTCTTTCCCCCGCTCTCGTCCTTAGCATTAGCGTCACCTCCGCCGTCTGCCGACTAGCTGCGTGAGGAGACGGGGGTGATGTCATCGTCACCGCCACCGAGGGAGCGCGCAGAAGTGCGAGCGTAACCCACCGCGTCCCGCTGTCAGCCGCCGATGGGAGGAAATGCGGTCGTTCTGCGGTCGAATTCCAGCAGAACCCTACATTTTACAGCAACTGAAGTTTGAGTGCAGAACCTCAAATTTAAGATGGTGTTGGGTGAAATTAAGCAAGGCTGCAACCCCTGGCTAAAATAAGAATTCATACTGGCTGCAGCAGTTGTCCTTGAGAGCAGTTTGACATGTGTTGGGAGGGGCAGTTATAGATCTGACATGCAGTGACATTCAGCCAGTCTGCTGTCTCTGCACGGTTCTCCTCTTTTTCAGTGAAATGTAGGATTTCTATGTTCAATGAGAAATGAAAACTAATGTAACTGGGCAGGCCCTCAATAATGTGGTAGTCCAGGACGTTATTGTGAAAGAATATCACAGTATTATGGAATATGGAACATATGAATAATGGTTATGAGGAATACGGCTCAGAGCAAAGAATATGCACTCCTTCAGCCTGTCTTGCACAATTTGCATTCTGATTGGCTGGCAGCAACCTCTATGAACTCGCAGCCTGGTTCTGAGTCTCTTCCTCTTTGCTCGTCAGGCTTACTGACTACATCTCACAGCTGTGAAATAGAACAGCTGACATTCTGCTTTCTACACCGTCTAAAGCAGACGCCATTTTAAATGAAACGCACGCTAATAGGTGTTTTACAAACCCCAACCCCCAACCCCCATCCACCTGTGTTTATCAGTAGGAAAGTAG
Organism: Anguilla rostrata; assembly: GCF_018555375.3. NCBI lineage: Eukaryota > Metazoa > Chordata > Actinopteri > Anguilliformes > Anguillidae > Anguilla > Anguilla rostrata. The sequence continues at coordinate 40,260,998 of NC_057940.1, read as the reverse complement.
CAGAAGTCCTCTCCTCAGATCTCATGCGCAGATCAACCTGGGTTGAGAAGCGTCAGCCGCAGACGTGATTGGAGAGGAGAATCCTTTCTCTTCAGGCTAGCCAAGTGAAATCTTTCTAGCGTTTACAACATCCTTTTTTCTCCTTCTGATGGAGACTCTTAACTTATAAGGGGGCTGGAAATTTGCCGATTGCGGGCCGAGACAATTTTGTCACGTCATATTCCATAAAACAGATTGATGCACGGCCGTAAAATGGCGGATTCTATTATAGGGGATTGGCTTTTCCGTAATCGCTCTTGGCGGTATCCACTTGCGTCTGCATTGATGTCACTGCGCAGCCTGTATTCTTTGTTAGCCCAGTGTCAGCAGAGAGTGGGCCGAGGCCTAATGTGTGTATTTTCTGTGTCTGTGGAGTTTGCACCACGGGCGCCGCGAAAATTTGGGCCGGAGGTCTGCGAGCTCTCGGATATTCTGTGGCGCGCGACATGATTTCTTGCCATTTCACAGTGGTCAGAAGCGAGAGGTCTCTCCTGCGGTGGCTGTCAGCTGTCCCGAGTGCCGCGTAGCGTGGGGCGTGCGGTGTGTAAAATGGCCCCCGGGACGTTTCGACTGAAGCGCTCCGCGCGCGGGCGCAGGCACAATTTGCGATTCCTGTGGGCGGCAGGACTCGGGCCCCGCTGACGGCGCGGGGCTTGGATGCTAACACGCTAACACGTCTGCCCGTTCAGCAGCTACAGGGAAAGCAGTCCTGCTCATCGGCCGAACGAATTTACAGTCACGCCGTGCCAAGCGAACACCTGCACATGTGGAATACCTTTTCTTCTGGATGCCAGACCTTTGGCCTGGTAATAGTTTTCAGCATGGCTTAACCTCGTGTTCCTAGTCACTGACGTCAAACCTGAAACTAGGGAAACTAAGCAATAAAATAAAATAAATAAATATACGTTTTTTTGCTTTTTTCAATTTTCATGATTTAAGCCCCCATGTTTCTGTTTGAGTCATGCCAAACATTACATCTGAGACATCTGAGTGTGAGAATAGATTTGCACACATTGCCTTGAGGTAATTCCAGCCAGAGGCCCTAAAGTTGTGCCAAGTTTGCTTTAATTTGGCTGTTTCTCTCTAATTTAAAAAAAGACGGGATTAAACGGATGTGTGCTCTGCGGAGATGGGAGCTTTGTCCTGGCAGACCGAGTGTTTCTGGCTTTTATTAAGTTTTAATTCTGCAATATTGTTGCAGGCTCCCTGTTGATTATAAATAATTGGGGTTTGTGTTATTAAAAAGCCATTGTTATCGTGATTTATTGTTATTTTCATTGGGGGGTCCTTGCTCCTCCATTTTCCAAAAAAAACTTATTTTCTTTAACCTTTTCCTTATTTTCTATATGTCAAAGTCGGCTAATAAGGCTTGGACCTGCGAATACAGGACCCACCCAGCACTCAAAGATAAGCATACTCCCCAAAGACACCCAGGAACCCAAAGATAATTCTGTATCATGTGTCACATTTGGTATCAATACAAAACCAATATTTATACCTTCTAGGTTACCTCTTGCTTAAATTGAAATGGATAACTACTGGAAGAGAGGCAGCACTTTTCCTAAACATTTGTGCCTGTCTGCAGACATAGGGTCTGATGTACTAACACCTTACCGCATGCAAAACTTTTCAGCATTTGCAAAACCAATAACGTTACCATTGATTGGTCATGGTACTTGTTTTGCTCCATTCATTGGTTGTGTAATTAGCGCTGCCTGTGCTGAAGGGTTTTGCATGTGCTGAAGGTAAATCAGGCCCCGTAGTTGTGCATTGAGATGGACCAGGGACAGCACGGGACAGTAGGCCGTGCTGTAGGGAAAGCGCTGTTTACAGTAAGGCAGTTTGACGGGGAAGCGCTGCCTTGCGTTCTGTTCAGCAGTCGTTTTTGTGTTAATAAGACGCTGCTGGATGCGGACCCGTCGCGGGGCTAATTGCGAGCGGCGTCGAACGCTCAAGTGAGGCTTTGACCCCGATTACTGCAGGACAGGGGGCGTCCTTCTGCGGCGCCGAGCCGCGCCTTTCCGCGCGTGCCGACGGGCGGAGCTTTGCCGATAAATCGGGGACGTGTCGGAGCGGCCGCCTCGTAAAAGCGGTTGACTGTAAACGAAGGGGTTGGAACGGCACCGGCGCTCAAGTACCGCCACGCGTTCCGTTAGACCGAGCGGCGGCCGGGGAGGCGGAGGGGAGCTCCAGGTCTCCTCCTTCTCCTCCTCCTCCTCCTCCTCCCCCCCTCTTCTCTTCTCAACTTCGCTCTTTTCCACGGCTAGCGGTAAAATAAATGGGTTTTTTTTTTTTACATCCGGCAGCCAGCGTTGCGGTCCATAACCATAAACTGCGAACTGCTAAACAGCGTCAGACAGATGGCTGGTGGAACGTGTTTGATTCCAAACATTTTATTATTTATTTGTTTTGGGGGGGGGGTTTTTTTTTTTTTCACGCTCGGGAGCGGAGAGACTGGAAAGGCCAAACGCGGGACTCCCACCCGAGACGTATCTGCGAATCCCCGAACGCCAACACGCCGCCGTGGTGGTGGTGGAGAGGCGCGACTGTGCAGTCGCTCGGCTCGCGCGGTACATTTACCTTCAGTAAGTATCGCTCGTTAGCTGCGTAATGAGCCTCAGACGCTGGCTGCTGAATGAACTTTACTGCCGGGCCGCGCCTCTTTCCCTCGCCAGGATCCCGCTGATCGGTTCACGGCTCGCTCTTCATCTCGTCTCTCCGATCTCCGACCTCTCCTCGCTCTCACGCCTCCTACTGGTCAGTTCCGATGGCGGACCGGACGGGTTCGGCGAAATGTGCCTTTCCTTGTATATAACCTTCGGTTCCCGGTGCCTATAACGCACAAGAACATTTCAGACGTCTGACTTTGTCAGCCATTTTGATTTGACTTTCCGATGCCGGCCTGCCGGTATTTTAAAATTCATCGCTGGCAGGAGACTGTCCCTTTATGAACTCCGTGTACCCTTTCACATTCTACTTTCGGCTTTGAGAAATCCATTTTGCTGATCTTTGCGAGTGCCTCGAAGAGATAGGGGAACTCGCCGGGCCCCTGCGACGATCAGGAGAGACCATAAAGCTTGCGGTTGTTAGCCGGCAGATGGAGCAGTTTGTGTTTAACTGCTCCCGCTGAAAGGGAGCATAATTGATTTTCCTCGGACGAGAGCGCTCGACCATTAGCGCCAATTACAGATGTGAGGCGGTTGAAGTTCCAGGCCCGTTTCACCATAATGGAGGGATTGGGCTGAAGCTCACTACGGAGGAGGGACGCGACTCGAGAAACACACCGTCGCGTCGTCCGTCGAGCGAATGTCGGCCCTCAGGGAAGGGGTCGTCCCCTGCATTCTTTCACAGAAAAGATACTTGTTTTGGTCAGAAACGGCAGTTTCATGCAGCGTCGCTATGACGACCAGCTACATTGATTGGGGGGGTACTATCTGCAGTGGAAAACAAAGTACCTGGTACCAAAAGCGAGTAGAGTCGAGTCGGGTCAAGTCGACCCGGTACCGTGCGGTGGAAAAGCGGCTTAACTGAAGCGTGTGCTCCCGAGACCTCGGGCGGGTGGGCGAGTGAGCGAGAGAGCGGGGTCTGGAAACTGGAGGAAAACTGCTGACGGGCGAGAAACTGAGAGAGAGAGTGGGGGTAGGTGGGGGTGCGGAGGCTTCTCTCTTTCCCCTAATGGAAGTAGCCACCTGTCACAGCGGGGCCCGGAGTAACGGCCCTTTTAACGGCCTTTGGCAGGCGGAAGGCTGAGGGATTTAAAGCGGCCCTCGCGGGCCGTACGATATGGACCCTTCCAATAATCCCCCTGCCCGGTGAAAGGGTGTGTGCCAGCGGCGTGCCAAGCTGCCCGTCCGAACTCCGGGCAGAGCACGCCGTTCCTCCACTTCGCTCATCACAGCCACTGATGGACAACTATAACTGCTCCCCAGGAAGAAACCAGCCCCTTTCTCATTGCGACGGTGACAAATGAGGCACTGCAGTCCGACCCAAGTGCAACATAACTCACATTTTTGCCGTTATGTTATATCCTCTGATTTTATAGAAATATAGCCCAGCAGCTTTGGTGTGATCTTCTATTTAAACTGTGTCCTCCTGACCCTCCCTCACTGCACCAAAGCTGGTCAAAGTCTGCCCAACATATGAAACTTCATCTGCGGCGAGGTGGAAATTTGGGGATAATATCAGTATAATGTGTGTAGGGGCGTGTGGTGTGGAGGGGTGTGGTGTGTAGGGGTGTGTGGTGTGAAGCGGTGTGTTGTGTAGGGGTGTGGTGTGTAGAGGCGAGTTGTGTAGGGGTGTGTTGTGTAGGGGTGTGTGGTGTGAAGCGGTGTGTTGTGTAGGAGCGTGGTCTGCAAGGGTGTGTTGTGTAGGGGTGTGTGGTGTGAAGCGGTGTGTTGTGTATGGGTGTGTGGTGTGAAGCGGTGTTTTGTGTAGGGGTGTGGTGTGAAGCGGTGTGTTATGTAGGGGTGTCGTGTGTAGAGGTGTGCGGTGTGTAGGTGTGCGGTGTGTTGGGTTATGGCGCGTAGGGGATGCGGTGCGCACGCACAGACCTCCTCCCGCCCAAGCGCTCGGGTTAATTAAGACGGAGACGCCAGACTGCGAGTCCCAGCCGGAACGTAACGGCCGCGGCGTCTGGATGAGCGAAGCAGGCCGGCGGCGTTAGCGCGGCGCATCCCGGCGCGCGGGGTTACCCTGTGTCGGCGTGTTTAGCATTCCGCCTCCCCCCCGCTCCGTGCCCATGCATTATTCAGGCCCGCGGATTAGCCTGGCCGCGGGCCCATTGTCGGGATTAAGTGGATAAATGTGTGCGCGGGAGAACGCCCCGCGCTCTTACACCCTGCGGAGCGGCGTCCGACCGGAGGAACCGACGGGCCAATGATAATTTAGAGAAGCAAACGAAATAGGGCCGCTTAGCCGCCCCTATTGGGGGAAGAGGTCCGACGCATTTAATCAGCGGAAGGTTCCGGAGAGGCCCCCGGCCGCGGCTTCGGAGAGCGCCGCGGAGCCGCTGATTTGCGTCTGTTTTGCATTAAGGCTTAACCTCTCTCACTTAGCTGCGGGTTGGGTGTCTGGACTCGACTCTTTCAGCGAACGTGCTTCTCATACGAAATGAGCAGCCTTGTTGATAATTTCCGCTCCCCGTTTAACTTTTCTGCGTTCTCATTTGTTTGTTCTCATTAGCTTAGCTTCTGTATGTTTGTCTCTTCTGTTTGGTCTCTAAATTATTCAGCTCCTTTTTTTTTGTTGCCCTTATTGCTTTATGGTGCTTGCTAAGCAGCTCACCTTGTCCCGGACCTTTTGGGTAGCTTGCGTTTTTATACGTTGGAAATTTACTGGACCAATTCGGCTTGGAGTGTGAGCGCAGCTCCCCACACGGGATGGCTGTTTGTGTTTATTCTGACTTGCTTGTTCCCTGTGAGTAGTTTTTTTTTGAGTAGCGAGGCGGGAGGGTCATCCCGTTGAGAAATGCGAGCCGAAGCTCGGTACGCTGAACGTGAAATAAAAGAGGTTCCCATGGGCAGTGGGGGGGTGGGGAGGGGGGGGGCAGTTTATGCTAGAAGGGACGCGCCACGCCTACTCGCGAAGGCGTTACTCACCGTCTTCGGACAACTGGCCGTCCAGTCAAACGCGCGAGCCCCGCCCTCCTCACCCGACGCCCATCCCCTCTTTGATTGGCCGGCTGGGAGAGAGGCCGGGGAGCTGCGAGCGGCCTCCCCCCCTCCCTCCCTCCCTCGGCTCGTCGGCCTCACGGCTGCCCGTCTCCGACTGCGGGTGATTTGCCCCGTGCGTGGCAGGAGCGCGGCCTCCGTAAATCCTCCCGCCTGCGGGGCGTTCGGCGGGGGTTTGTCAGGCCGCTCCTCACGAGGACACCTGATGTGCTTGCGGTTCAGGCCGCGGCGTTTTCGGTCACGCCACCGAGCCACGTTTCGGCGAGGAGCCGCAGTTTCGCGACCGCTCGGGTGCTCGCGGTGGAAGGTCTCAATTCGGTGAGGAACCCCGCACGGCTGGGGTGCTGACGGTGGAAAGTGGCCCCCCTACATGGCTCTCCAGTTTCTGGAGGATGCCGGAGGGCTAGTTACTGAGCGCCCAAGCAGGGTTGAAAGAAAAAAAAAAAGAGGAATGAAAATAGTTTTAAAAAACGGGGGAGGAAGCTGTGAGAGAACTGCGCCCTTCGGAGGTCTTAAATGCAGTCCTGTAATCCAAAAACATGCATTTTTCCACAATTGAATTATTATAATATAAGTATATAAAACTATGAATGCTTGATGATTTCATTTTTTAACCACATCTGGGCTTAATGGCATTCTGCCTGCAGCTCTGTGTTAGGCCTGGTCTCACACAGCTCTGTGTTAGGCCTGGTCTCACTCAGCTCTGTGTTAGGCCTGGTCTCACACAGCTCTGTGTTAGGCCTGGTCTCACACAGCTCTGTGTTAGGCCTGGTCTCACACAGCTCTGTGTTAGGCCTGGTCTCACACAGCTCTGTGTTAGGCCTGGTCTCACACAGCTCTGTGTTAGGCCTGGTCTCCACAGCTCTGTGTTAGGCCTGGTCTCTCACAGCTCTGTGTTAGGCCTGGTCTCACACAGCTCTGTGTTAGGCCTGGTCTCACACAGCTCTGTGTTAGGCCTGGTCTCACACAGCTCTGTGTTAGGCCTGGTCTCACACAGCTCTGTGTTAGGCCTGGTCTCTCACAGCTCTGTGTTAGGCCTGGTCTCTCACAGCTCTGTGTTAGGCCTGGTCTCACACAGCTCTGTGTTAGGCCTGGTCTCACACAGCTCTGTGTTAGGCCTGGTCTCACACAGCTCTGTGTTAGGCCTGGTCTCACACAGCTCTGTGTTAGGCCTGGTCTCACACAGCTCTGTGTTAGGCCTGGTCTCACACAGCTCTGTGTTAGGCCTGGTCTCCACCGCTCTGTGTTAGGCCTGGTCTCACACAGCTCTGTGTTAGGCCTGGTCTCCACAGCTCTGTGTTAGGCCTGGTCTCACACCGCTCTGTGTTAGGCCTGGTCTCACACAGCTCTGTGTTAGGCCTGGTCTCTCACAGCTCTGTGTTAGGCCTGGTCTCACACAGCTCTGTGTTAGGCCTGGTCTCACACCGCTCTGTGTTAGGCCTGGTCTCACACAGCTCTGTGTTAGGCCTGGTCTCACACAGCTCTGTGTTAGGCCTGGTCTCACACAGCTCTGTGTTAGGCCTGGTCTCACACAGCTCTGTGTTAGGCCTGGTCTCACACAGCTCTGTGTTAGGCCTGGTCTCCACAGCTCTGTGTTAGGCCTGGTCTCACACAGCTCTGTGTTAGGCCTGGTCTCACACAGCTCTGTGTTAGGCCTGGTCTCACACGCTCTGTGTTAAAGGCTGGTCTCACACAGCTCTGTGTTAGGCCTGGTCTCACACAGCTTGTCTCTATGTCACTGGGTTCACACAGCTCTTCTGCAGGAGGACCGTGGTTCACCATCACTGCTGCTCACCCTGGCTCACACAACAGACTTCTTATCATTATGGGAAGTTCATGTGGTTTCCAGACGGAAGAAATCGTTTGAGCAAATCCAGCCCGATCTCACTGCTATCTTCCCTCAGTCAAGCTCAGTAAATATAAAAATAATCACAATGGTAAAGGGTTTAAATTTCTCTGCTTTTTCTAGGGGTGAAACTGCATAACGATGTCTGGCACAACCTTGCTTCAGCCAGCCCTGGCATGTATTCTCTTAGAGCATAATACCTATACCCTAATGTTGGCAAATAATAATCAATATATAAAAGCCGGACAAATGGTAAGTAATAATTTCTCATTTCCTATCTATTTGTCTGTCATTGGCGGCCTCCAGTAAATCATTTGTGGATCTGTAAGTCTGGGATTTGGTCTGACAGTGAACCGGATTGGTCGGCTGGTTGAGAGGGCACACGCACCCGGGTTGTGTTAACTAATCAGCACAGCTGCTTAAAGGTGTGCTCCTCTCCACAGTTAGGGGCCGTGACTGGGAGCACACAGCGAGAGAACGAGTTTTGATTTTCATTTAGTTTAGTTTCGGGTTTTGTTTGTCCCAGCCAGACAAGAAAGTCAAACCCACCGCCGAGGAGCTGGTAAGCTGAAAATCGGACCAGCTATGAATCGTGAGCCGATAGCCTGCTGCTCAGTTTTGCTTTCTTTTGTCTTGCTTACTTTAGTTTGTTGTTTTAGTTTATTGTTTTTGCCCAGAACCCATAAAGGGGAAGGGTGCAAATGTTAGTTTATTTGATTTTGTGTTGGTGTGGGTGCGCACTCTCTCTCTCTCTCTCTCTCTCTCTCTCTCCATCTCTCTCTCTCTCTCCATCTCTCTCTCTCTCTCTCTCTCTCTCTCTCTCTCTCTCTCTCTCTCTCTCTCTCTCTCTCTCTCTCTCTCTCTCTCCATGTGGTAACCAACGTTTTCCCGGAACTGCAGCTCCCAGGAGTGTCACGCTGGCGGCGTGACAGTGAGGTTCAGTGAGAATATTTGGTACTTATCGCAGCACAGATTGGTTGAGTTGATCATTGAACAGCGAACCCAAAATGACTCCATCTGTGTCATCTGCTGTTTTGACTTCAAGTCTAATGAATTGGTTTTTATCAGCTCCAAGTGCGCCACACGGGCTAATTGATTACGTTAGCGAAAAGCAGGCATATTTTCAAGCAGAATTCAGAAACGTATTCAGTGTTAAGACCGGGCCTTTCAGTATTATAAACCCCGTCAGACCTGAGTGTTTGGTAATAAATCGTATTAAGCAGGACAGTATAGATATTTACATAGGCGTGAGACCCGTGAACACGGACAGAGCTGCTGCATTCACACGTGAAGCGGTCTGAGATTTACGTCGTTTTAAAAATTCTCCATTTGTCTGTCGGTTTATTTTTCTTCCCCCATCATTTAGCGTGTGTGGCAGAAGGGATGCATTTTCGTCCAGTTCTCGAAAGCACTTACCTTTAAACGTTAACGTGATTTAATCAGGGCGTGATTGCAGCCTGATTATGAGCATGCTATTTAATGCAGCTGTTGGCGACGTTCTCTGGGAGCTGTGATTCAAGGCTTTGGGCCTTTTTTTTTTTTTTTTTACAAATAATGGCATTGGAATGAAAACCTTCGCTCGTTTTGGGGGACGGTGGGGGTGGGATGTGACTAAACGTAAGCCCGCACAGCGAGGGGTTTCAGGCGGCTCAGGAGAGGCACTCAGTCGGCGGAGCCGCTTCAGGCCCTCGTGACGTTCCGCGTGCGACTCGTCGCTGAGGAACGTGTCTAATCTCCCCTCACCTCTCGGAGCCGCGCTTAGTCCTTGCCTGCGCTGACCTCGCTTCCTCTGGAACCGGCAGTCACGCTCCAGCTCCCTTACGGAGGAGCTCGCTGCGTACGCCTCTTTGGGTACGCAATGGGTGGGGACGGGGCTACAAGCTAATTATCACCGCTTGATTTACAGGTCCACGCAAGCTACCTGCTCCACGCAATTGAGATTTGTGATAACTGATAGGAACGACCTTGACTGTTTTAGCTGTCTATCTGTGTTCGGTCGGCCGTATCAAATACAAACGATTTCGAGCCTTAGCGTGGCTTCTATAAAAATCAGCGCAATGTTATTTACAACTTAAAAATAGATGGATAAAAAAAATCTTTCAAGTTCGACCTTGATGCAGGTGAAGAAGAAGGAGCAGCATCACTGGAGGACTTTGTTAACTCTGTTGCTATGCAACATGGAAGCAATTTGTGTCCATGTAATACCGTAACCTCTTTTTCCATATTTATTTACATCCTGGCGTATTTCCGAGTAGGCATAATACAGACAGAAAGAAAATCCAGGTATTTATTTTTTTAATCTGATTCTTAGATATGGGTAAGTATCAGAGTGAGTATAAACAAGGTCCATGACTGGATAAACTGAACTGTGTTATCTACTGTATGAGACAAACAAGCAAGCTTCAAAATAAATAATTTTCAAAAAGTATATTTTTATAAGAACAAGAAGAAGTGTTGTGTCATGTAGGTTTGAAAACATGATGCAGTGACTCGCCCTCAATTTACCATTTTGATTTTCGAGACTTCTCAAGTTCGTCTGAAATGTTCCCCAAGGCCATTTGTTGTGACCTATGTTTCCCGTCACAGATTCGGTGTCCAAGATGAGTGCATAATTACTGCTAAGCAAAAGTGTTGGCAAAAGTGAAAGAATTTTGGCACAGGAAGAAGTCAGGTGGCTGCCATGTGATTCTTTTTCATAAAAGGGTGATGGCAGGTTCACAAAATAGCTCACGTTGTGCAGAAAATTATCTTTTTTCTTTTTTTTTTGCTATTTTTCTCCCATTTTCTCCCCAATTTAGTTGTTATACCAATTCCCCATGTGTATCACGGTCCTGGTCGATGCGCTTTCCTCTGTTGGTCTGGGGAGGGTGTAAGAAAATTATCTTTGCAAAAAACTTTCAGAGGCAATTTCACATCAAAGTGCCTTTCGTTTTGCCTGATTTCCAGTGGATGCAAAGTAGTGTGTGTGTGTGTGTGTGCGCGCACACGCACGTGCGTGTGCATGTGTAAATGCAGTTTCTGATAAACCTGTCTTGTATTTTCCCAGAATTCCAGTGGGTGCAAGGTGACGTGTGTGAGGTGCAGCTAATGGTCTACAACCCCATGCCCTTTGAACTGCGCGTGGAGAACATGGTGAGTGTTGTATTCATGGGAAAAAAACAAACAAACAAAAATACTACGTTTAGCATTATAGCTTATGTTGAGATTTGTAGTGCTGTGTTAGAAATCTGTAACCTTTCCCCAGTAAACAAAGTTACCAAACTTTGTTAGGTTATCAGGCCTCAAAGTTAGTCATTTGTAGGGAAGGCCTTTCTGGACTTGGCCAAGCCGGGGATTCATAGAGCATCAATGCCAAAATTCGAAGGCCGAAAGGCCAAAATCTAATTTGACATGAGGGCCTCTAGGCCAAGAAAGTACATTGTAAATGCACCTTTTCCATTTGTTCAATAACAAGACCAACTGTACAACTGTTCATATCCAAACTGTTTACTCACACCATAAATCAGACACATGGAATGGACTGGAAAGTGCTCACATTGTTGATTTAAACCAAAACTGTTTACTTAGGCAATCGGAGCGCACCAAGTCCAGCTTCCCTCACCTTTAATGTGGATAGATGCTGTGCTTGTACTGCTGGCTAGATGGCTAGCTTGCAGATGTCAGATCAGATATTTCTTGGCATGAATCACCAGCCCGTGAAGCACGCGGCCCATTGTGCTGTGCTGCCCGCCGCGGTCACTCTGGCACAGTCTGGGTTTGATACCAGCGTCGCTACGCAGGCTCGCTGTTTTCATAAGAAAAGCTACCATCATGCCCACTGTAATGCGCGCCCGTTAGCTTTAATTCCCATAAATACACACAAATGCCCCCTTCTGACACTTTCGTGCAACTGCATGTGTGTGGGACCACGCACGGAGTTAGCCCAGGAGAAGAAACAAACCGTGGTGTCGTTCTGTTTTTTGAATGGTACCACATCTTGACCGCTCCGTTAAGGGAAGCGAGAAGGAATTCAATTGAGACGGGTGTGTGTTTTCCGACCTCCCGTTCTGTCGAAGCCTTCCCCGAAACACCATCGAGTGCCATGGAGCCAGATTTCTACGTGCGGTTTAATAGCTGTTCGGCGAGGGCTAGCTGTTATTGCTAAAGGTTTCACTCAGAGCGCTGAGGTTGTTTTGAAATCCCCATTGTCTGTTCCTGTTCCGCATTCGATTTAAATTTCTGTTAGTGCTGAGTATGTTGGCTTGTACAGTATTTATGCTTGGATCTAACGCATATTATTGTTAGCAGAATTGACTAAATTCCTTGTCGGTAGCGGGAGTTGTGCGAACGTACCTGCTTTCAGTGTCCCTTGGTGTGACACGTGTCTTCCATCCGGCCAGTTTGCCAGGTTGCCGAGAGCGACATAGCACCCAAATCCATTGATGTCTTCATCCCTGGAAAACAAGATTAATGGGGCCAAATTGTGTCTGTGATACATCTGTGGAACAATGCGTTTTCTGCGATTTTCTTGAATTACAGTGATTGCCCAAAGGGCATTTTATACCATGAGAAACATATGGCTGCAATTGGATTTCTTGACAGATTTGAAGCTGGAACTGCAAGACACATGTATTTTGAGGAACTGAATTACAGCTCTCTCTCTCTCTCTCTCTCTCTCTCTCTTTCTCCATGTGTGTGTGTACACACACATAGAGAAATATATATATACATAAATATATATAGATATATAAATATGGAGTTGCTGCTACAACAACCTTCAGTCTTCAAGGGAGGCTTTGTACTAGATGTTGGAGCATTGCTTGAGGGAATTGCTTCTGTTTAGCCAGAAGAGCGTTAGTGCGGTTGGGCACCGGTTTGGCAAGTAGGCCTGGCTTGCACTTGGCTTTTCAATTGATCCCATGGGTGTTGGATGGGGTTGAGGTCAGGTAAGGGTTCTATGCAGGCCAGTCTTCCATAACCATCTCGACCAAACTTTTCTATATGGACCTTGCTGCCATCCGTGCCCAAATAATGAACCCTCTTTTAAAATCACTTTTTCCTCTTGCCATCTTGATCCAAAATGGAGGTCAGCTGGACCTGCTCAGCATTTTTGTACATGCCACGGTGCGTAATAGGATGTTAATTGCTTAATTGTATAATACAGTACACCTGCATGGAAGCATCAGCTTTTGTTATGTTTCTCTACTCATTTATTCAGGTTTTTCCTTTAATTTGTCACCTATCTCTGTGTGTGTGTATATATATATATATATATACACACATTTGTTTTGCTTAAATAAAGCAGGTTTGGATATGTTAGATTAATGCATCCAGCTGACTGAGGGAAAGCAAAGGCACATATAGTAAGAATGTGGCATTTGTCAGTGTACAATCATTGTTAACCTATAGGTTGTGGATACAGTAGGTCATTTCTTTGCACAGTTTCTTTGTCTTTGATGGTAATGGCCTGTGGGTCGTACTGATGAAGCGGGGACAGAGCAGCGTTGTCTGCAGATGAAAAGCGTGACCGTGAGCGAGCAGGAGAGGCAGGGAGGGTGCGGTCATGAAGATGGGAATACAGGTCAACTGCAATGATGAGGGATACTCATACTCCACCTACCAGATTAGAGTGTAGAGACAGACACATACACATGCACACACACACGCATGCACACACACACACACACATACACGTACACACACACATGCACAGACACGCACACACACACACACATGCACACACACACGCACGCACACGTACACACACACACACACATGCACACACACACACAGACACACACAGCACGCACACACACGCACACACACGCAGGCACGCACACACACACACACACACACACGCAGGCTCCAGTCTGACCCATGCTGTGGGCGGTAGACGGCGAGCTCCGCCCCCCCGCGGCCGGTTCGTCAGGACGCAGATGGCTTCGCGGGCACCGCGCGGCGGCCGGCAGCTTCAGATGCCGTTTGAGGGCAGGGGGGCGTGCGCAGGTGGTCAGGGTGACCCCTACACCGGTGCCACTTTGTTTCATTTGTGTTTACAGCAGCCGGGCAGGCCTCCACTGTGCGTGCGCCACGTAGCCAATCTGGCGCCGCGGGCGCGGGAGGGGGAGGGGACAGCTCGTCCGCCGCACAGCAACCCAGCTGCTGCCCTAAAGCTTGCCGGCGGCCGCCGCCCGCAAGGGCACCTTCCTCTCGCTCCGACAGGGAGGTGCCCTCGCAGTTCAAACAGCGTTCCTCCTCTCAGCTCCCGCTGCCACACCAGCAGCACATCCGGCCATTTTCATTAGAGTGGCGCACTCCCCTCCTCCCTCTGTGTCTCAGGGGCTGCAGTTTATTCTTACCTTATCTGAAAAGCACTCTCCTCGCACTAGGAGAATAACATTTTTAACCTGCGATCACATCATTAGATTGCTATGATACACAGTGTAGCATGCCTGCTTAATAATATGCCTTTGATGAGTTTAAGTGCGCCTAGTGTGCGTTGTGTGCCAGGTAATATGTTTGAAATTGCATTTAAAATGAATCCCATATGACCTTTTTATGTTTAATTCCTTGCGAGTAAATGTCATTTTGGAGAGTGCACATTCTGAGTCTTTCCTGTTGATGGCTCTTCCATCAGTTCCATCACATGTATGTCCAAATTTAAAAGAAATAAGATGCACTGAAAAAAATTGTCCCCACCCTCCCAAAAATGTATCTGTTTTTTTTCTTATCTCACAACAAGCTGAAATTCTGTCTGAGTGTCAGTCCGGGGAAATATTTTTTTACTTGATATTTTATAATTTCTAGGTCACAGCACTTGTGTGGAAAAAAAGTGGAAAATTATGCTGTTGAATAATGAGGTACACTGACTCATTTGTATTGACCAAAGAGCTAATTAACCTTTTCAAGATCATTTTGAAATGTAATATTTCGTATAAGTTTAGCCTGGTCCCTTTATTTCAATGTAGACTGTTATCCCCTTTTTACAAGCAAGTATTTAAAATCATCATCATATGCCAAGTAACTCTTAATGAGATACTGGGAGTGTGCGCAATATTAAATGCTTGACAGATGAATGCCACTATATACTCAAATTAATGACACACAAAATGTTTTTTATCTTCTCATTATACCTTAATGTGGCTGTCTTATGTGACTTTAAAGTAATGTGACATATGATTCAGTATATAAGTGCATTTTCAGAGCTTTTTAAAAGATAATTTGATTGGCTCGGATCTATTTATAGTTCTTGTCTGAGAACAAAAGCTGCTGTTACGACCCTTCTGGTGGAACGTGAGTCTAGGGTAAAGAAGGGCCTAACGCTGCCCAGAGCAGGGGGAAGTGGGGGGTACGTGGCCATACAGTAGACCAAACAATTTACTAAGCGCAATAATCATTTATCGCTCGCTCTGTCTTGTGGTGGGCTTTGCTTTACAGTATGAATTTTGTGTCACAGACTTGCCAATGCTAGATTTTGCGTCATCGGGCTCTATTTTCCAGAACCAGTGATGCATGGCGTATGGACTCAGTCAGTGGTGAGGCGTGTGGGCACACTGGCCGTGGCTATTGAGTGTCAGTATTTTTGTGACTAAAGGAGGGGAGTACGCAGCTCAAAGCACGCGGAGCAGGTGGCAGCTGGATTCATTTGCAGCCAATCAAATGACCTCCTTTCAATCCCTTTAAGTACTTTGTAAATGGCATACTTCCAATTTCTGTGGCCTGCCAGAAGGATAAGGATATACTATATCTATTATATACTATTTCTACTGTTATATTCTTTCAAAAAATTGAGTTTGAACAAATTTCATAGCAGAAATTAATGTGAATTTGTTTGAGTATGCTTCTGTCAGAATTTCAATAAACATTGCATAAACATTTATTATGGGTTTTAATTTTCCATTAAACCTGTTGCTAAATAGCTTAAATGTGCTATGGTACAACTTAAGACATAAGAGAATCTTGAAGTTTCATTATACAAAATAAAACCAGGGAAGATCATAGCAATTCCAATAACCGCATTCACAGCAGTAAAATAACCCTATGAACTGTTGCTCAAATGATAGAAAAAGATTATAATGCACAGTTTCATCATTAATTCACAGCAATGGCATGGCTTACTTAAACTAAACTGAACTAAGCGATCTCCTTTAGATGGGGTGACAATAAGTGTAAGCCTTTGGTTAGGGCTGTTGGTGCTTGCATACGTTGCAGGCGAATTTCTCCTTGGTTATTATTTTGTCTTCCTGGATTGCACGACCCACATGTGAACTTTATGTTTAGGCTACCTAATGATATACCTTCCAGACAAAACAATAACGTGGGGTGTTGTTTAGCGGTCTCTTCGATACTGAGTGCTACCAGATGAGGTTAAATTAGCTTGGGATGGGATAAATAATGCAGTTAATGAATGTAGCTTGCACTTACAGTACTGACTCAAATTACGGAAAGACTGTGCATAAAAAAAGTTTACTTCTCTTAAAACTTTTACCGGTGCCCTTTGTTCTGAAATCAAGTTCACATGCCAAAAAGGGGTTTTCTTCCTTTGCACAAATGGTATCATTTTATGTAGAAAAATATAAAAGCAGTACAATACTGATAGATAGTTAATGGATGGTACAAATTATTACTGCAAAACTATATCAGGTATAGCTTAGTTAGAAGCATTTGCGCTGTATAATACATATAGCTAGCTATATATGTGTTCTAACTTTATTAACACCCCTATGATATCTCTGGTAGAAGGTTTACTTTGTTGAAATTGTGAAATGTGTTGAAGTGAGCGAAATGTACTTGGGTGGAGAGTGGAAGTTCTAGAACTCTGAAATTGTGCTGCAGTGAGTGAAATGCAGTTTGGGTAGGAAGTGGAAGCATGAAGTGTAGAGCTCAGTATCGTTTACATGGAGAGTGGAGCTCATTACTGGAAAGAGGAAGGTTCTGGAACACTGGAGAGTGCTTGCTTGCTGAGGGCAGCAGACTTTCCAGAAATCTTTTTTTTTTTTCTTTTCTTTTCTTCAACTGACTTTTTTGAAATCTTCTTTTTTTTTTTTGAACAACCACAGAGGGCACAGGCAGAGGAGAGAACAGATGTTTGAGCTGATACAGGTTTTATCCCGGTAGACCAAAGCCAGGGACGAATGTCTCATGTTTTCAAAGTGTGGTACACTTTGTATTTGTTTTAGTGTTGTGCTTTGTGCTGCAATGAGCGGTGTGTTGGTGATATATGGTATAATGTGCATCCTAAAGGCATTACAATTATCTCTGAAAACAACCTGCCACGAAATGCAAAATGCCCCATCTCTCTTCCTGCATGTAAAGCCCAATACATTTTGCAGTCTGGAAATGCCCTGTCTAGGTCAATTTTCTGTTACAACAACATGAATTTATTTGAGTTCCTTGATATTTTGTTTCACTGAAACCATGACAGTTATATTCTGGAACTGCAAACATCGAACCTACTTGCTTTGTGTTATATTGTTTCTTTCGAATTTGAATTACAGTTGATGCTGATGGTTTCTGGGGCCATTAGTCTGGTGATCTAATTGGAGCATTCTGTGAGTGTCCACCACACCGAGAAATCGTTGTGGCCTATTTAATATGTCAGTTGACTGAACTCACTTTTCATTCAGCGATACAGTCAAGAAAGCAATTAAATTAAAACGTAGTGTGTTTGCCGTTGCCTTTTGTAACTGACAGTACATTTCTGCCGCACACCTGGTGTGCTAATTAACGCGAACCTCCGTATGAAGAAAAGATGCCGCACGCTGCAGCCTTATGATCACGCCGGTCTGTAGGGAGACGCTGGTTGGGAGATGGCTGCGCACAGCTCAGCTCCAAAACCACATGTCCTGGTTTGCGTCCTAATTAGTCTCATTGGTGCTAAATATAAATGTCTCGGTTAAATGAAGAAGACGTGAAAAGGCTGCCAAATAAACAAGACGTTGCAGTAACGGTTATGCGTGTCAGGCGTGACACGTTGTACTGGCCCGTCATCCGCAGCTGGATGTAGTGAAATCGCGCTGATGCTGCACGTTTACGCCGCGCGTAAAAATAGTCTCGTCGAGCGCCGTGTCTTTATCTGACGGTAAGCTTTCTAAAGACAAGGTGTTGACACTTTATTTTTTTTTTTGCCCTTTCTGTTTTTCCTTATCTTTCCCAATTTGGGTTGGCTAAATATGAACGTAGCCGTCACCACTCGGTTCGGGACAGGATGCAAAAACTGCCAGTTTTAGGAGGGCGCGTGCGAGCGTGTAGCCAGCCGCCAGTGACTTTCTGCTCCGCAGTCAACCGGCTGAGCTGCAGAAAGCCACCATAAATGGTGGTGCCCTCTGTCTGTGGGGGTCAGAATGGCAAATTACGCACGGTCTTGCAGGACACCCGAGCTGCAGCATGTACGGTTGTGATCCGAGTTTGACCCGGGTTTAATCCGGGCTGGCGAATGCTGCTGGTGGGCACTGCAGGTCTCTTAAATGCGCGTCAGGCGTTTGGGCTTTGTGTATTTCAGCCTGTGGCGCGCGTCGTAGCATCGCTGGCGGTAAGAGCGGGTACCAAATCTGTCGTCGTTAGAGCCTGCTGAGGTTGAGACAAAGCTCACTTGGTCAGGGCGATGATGAGCGCGTGCAGTCCGCAGACCGACCCGCCTGTTTGATGAAGCATCTACGGCTGCAGCGATTCTTATTGGTTCTCATACGGCTGCCTGTCCCGTCGGTGGCAAAAGCAGCAGCCAAACTGGGTTTTGTTCAGCTACATTGCGCTGGAAAAATGCCTCAGCCCTGTTCATGCTGCTGCGAGCTGGAAAATAGCTGCCTGCTGCAGTGATGTGGACAGTGCCCTGTGGCTGGCTGTACCATTGGCACTGGCTTTCACTGACTGTTTCTGTGGCCTGCTTCTGCAAGCATTTTGTTTTTTATCTCAAGAAAACTGTAGTGAGCATGGATAAAATAAATGTCTGTTTATTTATAATCATTAGAGTTATTTCAGTCAGTCAAGCCCAATTTGTCAACAAGTACCAGACAGTGATCTGTGCTCAATTTTGAAACATCAACATATATCAGTAATGTTCAATAAAAGTCAGTTACTATAGTGCTCGGTAATTAACTGCTAAGTAACTGCCCTAGGAATTAAACCGTAAGGAAGAAAAGAGGAAAAAAGAGGTAAACGGATGAAGTGAGGTCCACACCAACTGGTGATTAATGTTTACTGTATCAGAACATTTGTGTACGTCAGGGTATTGGTATGTATATACTTGAGTAATGAGCAATTAAACTGTTGGGTAGTGTATGAAAATCAGTTTCGTATCTTACATTAATTCATATGTTGCAACATACATCACAAACCAAATTCATGACTATGCTATATAAATATTCCAACAATGTGCTGTCCTGTTTCATGCCAGTGAAGGAGAGCAAAATTTGCTATGCTCATTACTCCTAGGATAACGGGTCCTGAGTCATTGTTGCAGCTTATTAGCTCTCCATGGTGAAATCCCAACTGTAGTTTTCATAGCGAAGGCTCCCTGGAGATGTGCAGTCAGTCCAACTGAATCCAACCTCAATGTTCCTCCATATGGTTTCGGAAAAAACACACAGGACTCTTGACGGGGCTGAGATCTGGTGGCCGACCCTGGGTGGGAGTACTCTTGTGATTAACACACAAGCAAGTTGGCCTTCTCCAGCAGACCTCAGCACTGCTGATCCGGCAGGAGGGTGCCAGAACGCAGAACGTCATTCTGGATGATTAGCTGAGGATGCAGCAGGGCTATCTCGGAAACACAGGAGACAAGTCGTTCTCATGTCTAGGGCTGTGAGTATCAGTACCACGGATGAAGCGTTGAATGACTGGCACAGAAGCGCTACACATGCTTGTTTGGTTTTGTGGGGCAGTTTGCAAGGCTCTGTTCTTGAGGGCACCAGGCCTTTGTCCAAGAATTAAGTTACATTGCAGTCCTGCGTGTTGACGAACCACACGCAGCCATCTCGGGGTTTTAATCGGTAGAAGTGATTCGTGTGAGTCAATACCACGGCGCCGTGAAGTGTTTTAATTGACTTTGCATCTGAATTCTCACTCTGAGAACAACTCTCCATAAGTTCTGGGTTAAGCTTATAACCAGTGGAGTTATTCGCTCAATCGTGATTGGGAACCGCTGCAGAGAACCTGGCCTAGCGCTCACAACACTCTGCGGTTTTAGTCAGAGCTGAATCCCAGGACACCCTCGGGTCTGAAATCACCAACTAGTGTATCTGTTGTGGTCACCCTTTTATAAGAGCCTTCAATCAAGTGTGGGTCTCAGGAGGAGATTCGAGCTGAGGCTGTAGTGGACACACACAGTTGGCGCTGTGTAGATGGTTCCCGGGGAAAAACGGCCAATCACGGCAACAAGGATACGGCGGGTGCCACGCAACATACTGCCGTTCCCGCTCGGGGATGAGGTTACCGTGGATACATTAAAGTTCGATGCACAAGGTCACTATTTTCTTGATGGGAGTGTATCGAGTGTCACAGGGGCAGGGGTTTTTGGAAAGGTGATGCCGCCGCCTGTGAATGAGATGACCGTTTAGAATTCTCTTCTTCCTTAAACCACACCCAGGCTTGCTATAAAAGTCTTCCTGGCACCTCATTAATTTTTCGAAACAATTTTACGCTCAAGGAGTTCCAGAGATGAGAGTCCATAAAAAGAAATGGAAGGAATTTGCGAATTTCCTGACTCTTTCAGGTGTGCCACAGACTTGACAGCTCATGCCACACGTAGAGACTGAATGGAAAAGGAAATAGGCAGTGCTAGTCAGTCCTACCGTTTGGTCACACGGTTTTGAAGGTACTCTTTTAAAGCTTTTAATTTTTCCAAGCTGAGACTGAAAGCTCATTACTGAGCCGGTGCTGTTGTGCCCATCCGAAATGGTGCACCTCATCTCAAAGAAGTGAATTATTGCATTATGAGGCGGGGAAATCCGGTACTTTTAATTGGCTCAGTCACAGAAGGGGAATGTGCCTTGGCTCGACGGTGTTCGGGTTGCATTACAGAGCTGCCTGAGTGGGTGTAGATGTGTCAATTTAGACCGAGGGGGAGGGGTGGCGGGGGCGGTCGCGTCTGTCGGGTCCCGCCTGATCCCCTGCCACGCCCCCACGCCCCGCCGTGACCCCAAACGTCCGTCAGGTTTGTGGCTTGGTACCAGGCCAGGCCTCGGCCTGTCTAAGCCCAGCAGTCGAGATCTTGGCTGCTCATTTTTAATCTCTTTCTCTTGATTGGAAAAACAGTGAATGTGTATCAGGGGTGGTGTGAACGTTAGCGATTCTCACCCTGCTGAAGAGCTAGGGCATGCTGGGGGAGTGTTTTCATCTGCATGATATCATTGGAAGGTGAGGTAAATTGATCATCAGCTGCTGTGATTGAAGGCTTGCACATACAATACCATGGACGAGAGAACGTCGGCCTCCCGAAATCCACTCTGTTGTCGAAAATATAACTCGAAGAATTACTTCCATTGTTATTAGTTTTATTTCTGTATGCTCCCCACGGATAGATTTAGCTCGCTCTGTTTTAATGCAGAAATGTAATCTGGCCTTGTCATCCATCTTGGTTCAGACGTCCTCCTGTCATGATTTATGACTCAAAGTATCGTCTTTCTCATTCTTGCCCAAGTCGTGCGTTCAGATTTTTGAAGAATTACGCTTTTTGAAGTACAGCACATATTTTAGAGAGGCAAGATGTAATGAACCATCGAGTCCCGTTAAGTGACAGTCCCATCAGTGTCAATTTATGAGCACCTACATAAAACCACTGCAGTATTATTATTTGTAAAGTGAGATATAGGCCTAATTTAAGTTATTGCTGTTGAAAGATGGAATAAATCCTAATCCTTTCAATAAAAAACGCTATGCATTTTAACTGCTGTTTTACCAGGACAGTAGTTACATTCTTTTCGCTGTGCATTTCAAATTTGCTGTGGATATTAGGGGTGTATCCATACCTGAGTGCCATATTTGGACATGCGCAGGTGATGTGGTCTGTTCATTTTAATTTTTACCCAAGTCGACCAATGACATTCAGAAGCCTTTTTTTTTTTTTGTTCTTTGGTGAGTCTTGAAAACCCATTGTTACTACGGAAAGGAACTTGGGAGAGAAAAAAACTGCGCAGTTATGGTGAATCGAGTGTAATCATATTATTGGGGAAGTTTTATTTTGCCTTCAGAAGTCCCACGTTCTTCATTTGTTTGAATGGGAAGCCACACTGTGGAATGTCTATCACGCCAGGGGTGTTTGACCCATGCTTTGTGTTCCAGGGTCTCCTGACGTCAGGGGTGGAGTTTGAATCCCTGCCCGCCGCCCTCTCCCTGCCCGCGGAGTCCGGCCTCTACCCCGTCACCCTGGTGGGCGTTCCGCGCACCGCCGGCAACATCACGGTCAACGGTGAGTCCCTCCCCAAACCCGCCACCCGGCCTGGCGCTCGGGAGTCTCCTAATGTACGGGTGTCGTGTGATCGCGGCTTGATCACACTACGGTTTTTTGGGCACGTGTATTTGTGCTTTCGTAGAGAATCATCTGTGTCATCTGATATTATTTTAATTTCTCATTTAAATTTTATCTGTTCTTTGTTTCCCTTTATGTGTTGTCTGTTTTTGCGTTCTTAGGTGGATAATTTGAGCACCTTGTTTGAAAAGCCATTATTATTATTATTATTATGATTGTGAAGTCAAAGGGATGCCATTTCTTTAAAGTGCTGGCATCCCCAGAAAAGTAACTTGAATAGTAACTAATGAAACACACAGGCCGATGCTGACGCCTCTGTCCAGCCCCAAAAACTAGGCTGGGGCCTGACGCACCCCTCCCTACTCAGTTGCTTGGAGGACGTGGCTGGGTTTCCCATGAGCCTCTGCAGTCCCTTTGGTCAGTCACATTTCAGTTTAAACATGAGGCCCGAGGCGTCCGTGTAGCACTGCCACTGAGAAGCTCTACCCACCTGCGCTATGGAATCTCTTTCCTGGGCCTGGCTTTTCCCCTGTAGACCTGTACTCTGGCTCTGTCAAAGGGCTCTTCTCAGCTTTTTCGGTCACTGATAAACAAATCTTATTATTTCAAGTGATATACTGTATGCGTTTCTTAAAATAAAATGAGTAAAGAATGTGAATGTTGGATATTGATCATTCGTAATCGACTGTAACACCAGCATGCATATAGTCCACGGTAAAGAATTTTTACTTTCCAGTGTAATGATCTGTCTAATGTATTGTGGCACATCCGGTGCTTTGCTTTCAGACCTGGGGGACGTCTACAGAAAGGCTTGCTCTGCATTGCGTGTTAGTGAGCATCATTAAGGCTTGGCTACGGCGTCTGCCAACTGTAAATCGCATCAAAAAGTGTTTAGTGAGAAACGCAGCGGTCGCGCAAGGTCACGTTCAGGGTGGAGCTCCACGCGGGGTCTGAGAGGCGGAGTCGAGTCCCGTTCCCCTCGCGGTACGCACCCTTTGACCTCACGCCGTCGATGGGGTCTGAACAGGTCCGAGGAACGCCGCTTCACCTGCCGCACCTGCGTCAGCGCGAGGTCCCGGGCGTCCGTCGAGGGGGGCACTCGCTAGACCTGGCTGAACATCTCATTAGTTTGAGCACGCGGCGGCCTTGCACGACTTAACGGCTTTGTGGGCCGTTTGGGGGGGAGACGGCCAGACGGCGGGGTTTGCGGCTGAACAACCAGAGCCCAAAATTCCAGCCGACCTTGGGAACCCAGCTTTTCGCCGGCGACACCTCCGCTGCATCGGACGGCTTTCGCTAGTTATTGTCCTGTTTTTAAAGTAGCATCTCCTGCTCCGGACGGCTTACGGCAGAGGCGCCGGCCGCTAATGCCTCTCGATCCGTGAGTGTGCCGCTCTCTAATCCGCCACCCCGGCCCGCGCTGCCAGCCCTCGCCCCTCGCCCCTCGCCCCTCGCCCCGTCACCCGCTCCCGCGATGGCCGCCGAGCCGCGTGCGGCTGCTCTCCTCTCGATGAGCGGAGAGCGGAGCAGAGCTGGACGGCGGCCCGGATGCTCGCCGCTGGGCCTGCGGCTGCATCCACAGGACCAGCGTGGTGCCACCGTTTGCCACAACCAAAAAGACCAAATCAAACAAGCTTTTTCTTCACAAGCATTCACTTCTTTCTACCCTTGTCCACGTCGGTTTCCTCTCAGTACTTTGGTTTCCTCTCACAGTCCAAAGACATGCAGTTATGCTAACTGGAGACTCTAAATTACCCATAAAAGCATTCGGTGAGTCGTGTATGTGCCCTACAATAGATTGGTGGCCTGTCCAGGGTGTATTCCTGCCTCGTGTATTCCGCCCAGTGCACACTGGGATAGGCTCCAGAACCCCCCGGGAGGGACCCTGCCCAGGATAATGGATGGATGGATGGATGTTATTCATAACTCTATAACTTCAAATATGGAAACAGGAAACAGGAAGTTAAAAATATGCTCTAGATAGGTGTGATAATGTAGAGCTACAGTTCCATAAATATCGGCTTGTGAATCATTTTGACGGAAGCGTGACGTACATTTGTTTAATTTAGTAACCGTTACTGATTTAGTTACTGAACATTATGTGGAGGTTCTTGACAACTGTTTGCGGGTCCCGGTTATGCAAGGACAATCTTGGTGACGTGGTCGTGCCTGCTTTTGAAAATAGGCGAGAAATCTGAGCCCCCGTTTCCTGCCTGTTCCAGGGTACCACACCTCGGTGTTTGGCGTGAACAGCGACTGCCTGCTGGAGAGCTTGCCCGGGGTGAAGACGGGCGGGGTCGCCGTGGAGGTGGTGCCCGCTCTGCCACGCCTTCAGCTGAGCACCTCCCTCCCACGGTGAGTGTGTGACCCCGCCTCCTCTGCCAGTCTGTGTGCTGTGACACATGATTTTTAACTGTGTGTGTGTGTGTGTGTGTGTGTGTGTACATTGATGGTTCTCCTCACGCACCATGACTGCATAATGTGTAATACTTCATATTAATAGTTGATAGTTGCTCATTTATGAAATGTTGGTTTTGATAAATTGTGCCAGTGTCATTGTGAAAGCTTGGTCGTGAAGGCCAGCTCGCTAGTGCTAGCACTGCCAGAAACAAGAAATGACTGACTGGCTTCTGCTGCACATGAACATGTCACCCGCTCTCCAGTTCGGTAGAATTATTTACCGGGGTTAACGGTGACTTTACTCCTGGGGGGGGAAGGGCGGTAATTGTGCACTACATGAGTTTATGAGTTTGTGAGTAGGCACAAGCTTTGTAGACTTGAATGTATTTACTGCCTTGAGTTTTTATTCCTTTCCTTATAGAGGTAACTTTCTAGCCTGCAACATTGAGCAATTACTTGGGTCAGCTCACTTCCGCACTAAAAGCAAGTATAACTCTCCCCCTATACATCATTGCCGCAGGGGCTCCATTTTGTGTAAGTTTATAAATGCTTATGATACACATAGGAAATGATACAGATGCCTTCGTGCATAGCTCATTTGCAATGACTGCACGCCGGCTTTTACCGGCCAAAGAACGGACCCAAATGGAGATAGCAGGACACGTCCGAATTTAAAACGGCCATCTTATCATTATGATTAATGCGCAGCTAGCCGCCTCTGTGATATTTTTAGGCAGCGTTTTTTTTTCACGTTTTTAATGTAAACCCTCTTAACACTCTAAAAATTATAATCCGTCCGTTGCGATGACGTCCTCCATAAAGGCTTTCGTTTCTCATTACTGTATAACATCAATCACGGATCACAGCAGTAAGTGAATGTGGTCATTTTTCATTCAGAAATATTGGTCCGCTTTCACGGACACAAATTAAGCTTACTCCTGGACAAAAATCGAGTTTTGATCCACTGATCAAAATTTGATCTCCGCGATAATGTTAGAGTACATTTATTGTTGAAGTTCTCGATCCATTTCTCCTCATTTATAGCAGCTGTATTGGGGGAAACACAATAAAAAATAAAAACACTTTATTAAAAATGCAGGTTGCTTATAAGGTCGGCAACAAAGTCATGAAAATGTATCAAAACAAGCTTCAGTTTTTAATAAAAAAGATACTGAGGAGAAGGGACTCTTTCTGGAGGGAATGAAAATTGAGCTTACTCTATATACCTACCCAAAACTTCATAAGCCCTTCAAAGAGAAAATCCATTTCTGGGGAGAAATGTTGAAAATAATGGACTGTCTCACGACTGGAGCAGACTGTCACAGTACAGTGCACCTGGGTGGGGCAAAAGAAGGTTTAAAAAAAAAAAAAAAAAAAAACCTAAGACAAAAGAAAGTTAACTTGGTTCTCCCTGAGAAATGAGAAAAGTCTTCACCTCTGCTTTTCAGGAAAGTGGTTCAGTTTCTGATTTTGATGGATGACATTCTGAAACGACGGCGACGATTTGTTTTGTTTTTTTTTGTGCGCGTGTGTTTATTCTTGAGCCTGGTGTGGGTTTCCAACTGCCTGTCCCCCTGTATGCATCAAAAAACACCAGTTTAGTTCTGTAACAGAACCGGTGCCATAAATCATTTCCTGAAGCCTTTATCCGTATTACTAGTATGCTGGTAACTTCCATTTGTTGAGTATAAGAGTGCTGTAGTAGCATTAGTAGTTAAAGAACGTGGTACTGCAGTATTCATTTATAAAATAAGCTAGTGTGGAAGTTTCTGCTGCTGTTGGTTGCGGTCGGTCTCCGCAATGCGATCCTCGGCGATAACGAACCGAGGGTTTGCCCCCCCCCCCGGGGTTTGGTCACGGCAACGTGTCCCGGCCTTTAAACGAGGAGCCGTAACCAGCCACGCTTTCACGACTCGTTCAAAAAATCCGGTTTGCGCGGGAGCTGAATTAGGCCCGGGTGGCGCCCACCCGCTTGCCTGGGACTGAGGACATCGTCGCGTTTGAAATTGCGCTCTCCGTTTTTTTTTTACCGCCGCGGCTCGGGCGACCCCAGCTTACCGCGCTGCTTTAATAAAAACCCGTCCTTTAGAAACGGTGCCGCTCTGCAAGCCGAGCCGGTTAGCTGTGCTCAGAAGTTCTGAAGAGGTCCGTTTGCCGGTCATTCGAGCTGATTTCCTCTGTGTTTAAACTGTTTCTTTTTTTAGTCACTATCTGTCCTCAGCCATTATCTGTGCGCCAAATTAAAACGAACGCCTTGCGAAACGAAGGGCGAGTTTGCAATTAATGGCGATAATGGCAACTAACCAGAGTTAACAATTAACCCGGCCTTTTACTTCATTCGCGCATTCAGAGATAAGTCGACGCTGATACCCGTTTTCCAGTTGTGCACAGGCAACTGAGATAAGAAGCGGCCTCAAGACGAAGCTCAACCCTCGCTCAGAAATGATCTTATGGAGGCAGATCTGATGGCGAAAGGTCACATGTTCACCACTAAAAAACGACGCCTTATTGAACTCTGAATTGCGTTCGCTATTTGGTCATCGTTGCACGGTTATTTTATTTTCATCATTATTCTGGTGAATGAGCTGCTAATATGGTGAGGATAGTGTTGGCAGCTGTCGGGCAATAAGGGTTCTAACTGCGCTTGCTGTATTGTCCTTGAGGATCCACCGCTCAGAATAGCATTCTGACAATCAAGTATTTGCATTCCCGGTAAGGGCGTAAGGGCTGAAGTGGCGTCTTACGTACAGGAGAGCCATGTCCTTATTTTGAGCACTGCTGGCTTGAAACTTCACCCTCCTCGACTGAACTGGAGTCAACCCTACCCAAGCTCATGTTCATTTGAAACATGCTCTTTTGAGTGTTCACGATTTGGGCAGCTCTGTGCACCTGGCCTCTCCGGAGCCCCCCCGCCCAACATCCCACCTCCCCCAGATTTCTGTCCCAAGGTAGGGAGTGTACAGCTTAATTTTCAGTCTGGCAGCTTTTCGGGCGACATGATTGACAGGTCCGTGTATTTTACTCGTATGTGTGCGGTACCGCCTCCTCAGACAAAGTGACCGGCACACAAACGCGCTCCTTGTTAACGGTGCAAAGCGATGGACTCGTTAGCCTGGCAGGTTGTCCGGCTACAAAACATGACGCTGCTGAGGGTGTTGAAAGTCAGCCGAAAGGTTTTCGAGGAAACGGAACGTGTCACATACCGATCTGAACAAGCTACTGTCTGCTTTGCCCTGGGGCAAAGGGGGTTAATCTCTTCAGCGTCACCCCTCAAATCGCTCGCATCATTATTTCCTTTTCTTCTCTGACACGTTTATAAATTGCCCTTTCAATTCTCAAAGGCGACTCCTACGTACCTGCGGGTAATTAGTTAATTGCAGGTGCTTATTTTGTTTTTCAGGCTGTTTAGTTTTCTCTCCACATTCCTCCTCTTGCACGCGTGCACTGAGAGAGAACACCGCCATGTTTGAATTCTGCGCTGTCCTCAGTTCCCGATTGCTTTCTGCTTGTAGGTACTCAAAGACACTTATTTGTCATTTTGTGGGTCCTTGTTCGTTTGGGCTGTACTTTGAATGGAAATTTGAACTGCAAAAAAATGCAGAATAAAAATGCTGGTATTTCCTGAGTCACCTTTTCCTTTTTTTTTTTTAAACAGAGGGTTGTCTTCCCCCGTTATTTGTGCATTTCCACACATACGAGCAGTTTGACCCTCTGTGTTCTGCTGCCTTCAGCTGGTGTCTGGTGTTCTGAATGCCATCAGGTGAGCCTGCAGAACGCCCAGCACGGCATGGAGGGCATTTCTTAACGTTACTCTAAAGCTGCCTTTGCTTTGATGTTGATTTTGTGCTGAAGGCAGTAGCTTTACTGCGTCACGCACAACCACACACACACGTGCACGAGCGCACTCACACACACGCACACACACAGGCCTCTACAGCAGTGGTGTCAAACTCGTTGCCATGGAGGGCCGTGTGTATGCAGGTTTTCATTCCAACCAATTAATGCTGCCTTAATTGAGTCCAATTACTCATTCAGCCATATGCGTTTAACTGCATTGAAGCACAGAATATAAGTAAATTTTTATTTAGACAATGCGGGTCACCATAGACGTCGGGTCACCATTGTGCACAAACCTGCATCCCTAATTCAGCAAATAATTTAACTAATTATATAATCAAGATCTGAGGCTGGAATGAAAACCTGCATACACACGGCCCTCCATGGCAACGAGTTTGACACCACTGTTCTACAGTATGCGATTGCTCTTGTTGCTCTCGCGGCTTAAAGCATGATCTCCGCACGCAAGTCCAGCCCAATCTGCGAGACCTCACTTATCCAATGAAGCCCTTGAGGGTCGGCTAATTAAAACGTAAAAAATTTGACGCGTCCCTGGTTTGGCATGATTTAGCTAATTGGTTCTGTGAGGTTTTTCCGGAGCAGTCTCTCTGAAACGGCTCATACTTGGATGAAACCATTTAGCCAGGATGTCACGGTGGTGAATATGGGCGAGAACTCATGAATCCACCCGTAGTTGTATGGAGGCCTTGTGCTCAGTTGCAGCTTGTGTACAGAAAGATTTGGCCCCCTATACTTTCCTTCCCCATAAATAACACATAAATCACATACATAACTCTGGGTGATGTAAAAGTACTTGCATACTTGATAGTTTCTTTACTCTGGAGGACGGAAATACAAAAAAGCCAAGGATTCTCTCCCTTTGGTCTTCAAGAGTGCAAAGAAATCTAAGACAGGGGAGTATATTAATATAATTCTTCAACTTTTCACATGTGTAGTGTTTAGAGCTGGCGTAAAAATTTTCCGCAGGGTCATACCAGGACCTACCCGTACGTCCCTCACCTCAGAGTAACTCAGAGGCCATTTTCCCTCATCTCCCTTCGGCATCACCGCCCCTCCCCCAACCCACCACCGCCCCGGATGTGTTTAATCTGCACGGTCCTGCAGATGGACAGCACCATGCGCTTTCAGCCCACGGCCTGTCCCGGTGCCAAGACCCGCTGTGGAATGGGGGGGGCGGGGACGGCCTGGCCTCGTCGCCGTCGTGCGAGCGGGCTGCGGTTGGCACGACGCACGCTCCGGAGGGGTTCCTCTCCGGTCACAGTCTCTCCGGTGCCCGGCCGACAGCGTCTCTCTCACACTTGCTGTACCGTTTGACACCGCCATTTTCTTTTTCAGATTTTTCATTTGGACAGAAATCTGTGGCTGGCTGATTGTGTAACAGCGAACAGTACTGAAGAGTCACACAGCGTGTCAATCTCAGGCCTAGGACTAGTCTTGCGCGTGTCCAGTGAAAATGATGGATTGGAAAACCTTTATTTTATACCTTGGAATGCTTTGTGGTTGCATAGGGACAAACCTAATGCACAATGCTTATTTTGTGAGTTATTTAAGCGTGTTTTTGCTGGACCCTGAGGGCTGGCCAAGAACAATAAATGTCTCTTACTGACTCCCCATTGTTGAAACGTGCGTGAGTGGTGGTGCTCGGTAGGTGGCGGTATTGATCTGTTGTTGAAATGTGCGTGAGTAGCGACAGCAGGTGAGTATGATAATTTTGGACAGATAAAAGGACAGAAAAACTGCACAACTGTGGATGTGAAGTGCTGTTTGTCTTGTAGGTAGCTAGTAAGCATTATGTTGATAGCCTTCATCATGTTGTGTATTTGTTGGATAAGTTCAAAGCACCCAAAAACTTTCGCTAGTTCCCTTGCTGGCTAACTTGGTTCTATAGTATAGCTTAATGGATTGTTACAAGTAGCTAACATTTGATTGTGTGCTGAAAACTAACTGTTGGCTAACTAGCTATCGTCCATTTAACTGTGAAGCTAGCTGTGTTGGCTAGCAATAGCCAGAGACCTTGTTTGGGTATGGCAAGGTATGACGCTCGCCATACCTTGGATCCATAGATTTTTTTTTGTTATTGATTAAACAGTATGAATAAAAAGTGGTATAATTCTGACTTTAAATAAAAAGAAAGTATCTTCTGGAATCTACAAGGAAAGAGGGTCCAGTACCATTCATGGACAAAAAGTCATGGGTCAATGGCCCCAGTTTCTGACAGACAATGTTTCCCACAGGCTGTATCCTGCATGGCAAATGGTCTACAGACTGTGGACTGGGCCCTCAACTCCATCCCCCCCACCTCCTGCCCAGGTCTCAGTCTCCTTGCTCTCTCTCGCCCCCTGCAGGTCAGCGAACGCCCTGCAGCCGCCCTCGGGGGAGGAGCTTTCCAGCTGCGTGTCCGTCCAGCTCTTCAACGGCGAGACCCAGGAGCTGGTCATCACGCTGGAGAACATCGGCACCGAGCTCCTGGAGACGCTCGACGTGACCTCCAAGACCCTCAGCACCAAAGGTAAGGGAGTGCCTCAAACCGGCCCCTCTTCGCCAGTGAATAAATCCAAAAGAATAATAAAAATGGAGTGTACCTCTCCAAGGAGAGCGAGGAATATTTATTTTGTGGGCTGCACTGAGGACATTAATGCTGGCGCATTCGTTGAAGACGGTACGCTCAAATATTTTTCGAGAGATAAATGTTCTCGCCGGGCTGTGTGTTAGACCCTCCTGTGATAAAGGAAAGGCGAAGCCACCTCTGGCCGGGTAGGTGGAGTAATTACGATAGACCCCAGGGAAAGTATGTGACTGGACGCCCCAATGCTTTTACCACGCGGTTATGTGACTACAATTTATAAAATCAGACAGCGTCCAACCAATCAGATTCCTTGGGTTTCATTTGTAACTCTGCATTTCATTTCTAACCTCTGAAGACCACGGTACCCGAGGCACTTAGAGGAAGGAGAGCGTATTTCTGGCATCGGCGCAAAGCACTTCGCAGTCCTGTGAAACCGCTGCTCGGTTAATCAATGCCTACAGGCTGTCGCCATGCCAACACGCACGTGTATGACCTCAGTGTCTCTCGAGGTGACAAACGGGCGTCGGCTGAGTTTGAAAAGTTGACCGTCTGAGCCGCGGGGATCCGGTCGAGAAGCCCGCCTTAATTAAACACCATCTCCCCGTCTGTTTCCTGTTTCGCAGGCAGGGGACTGGGCACGACAGACATTTTGAGAAAACACATTGGTTTTTACTAATAAGCGAACAGTGCTGAGCCTCAGTGGTGGTTCAGTGTTCAGAAGGAGCCTTGTGTTCCCCGGTATGCCTTCGCAGCACAACGTAGGCCGTTTGACGGGTAGGGTCCATCTGCGCAGATGGCAGACGGTCCGTTAGACCGCGGAGCTCCCTGGGTCTCCTCTGCTGGCCCGTCTTCCCTCAGAGGTGACAGGTCGTCGCCGTGGTTCCTCCCGCCGCTGTCTCCCAGCCCTTCACGCCCTTTCTCTTCCTGTTAGCTCACGCTGTCCCGCACCTGCTCTCCTCGTTTTACCCCTCCGCACTCGGTCCCTCGCTTTCTCGCCTCCTCTCCCCTACATTCGCCTTTCGCTTTCATTTCCCCTCTCCGTCCGTCTGACCGCGGCAGTGCGCTCTCCGCAGGTGTTACGCTCCTCCTCTTCTGTCCGTCTGGGTGGACGGGCGATTACCTAACTGCATCATTAAATCAAAAAACTTATACAACTTATACAAGTTCTACTTATTTACACTTGGGTTTGTATGTTTATGACAGGTAGACATGGTATCAGAGGAGAGCAATCCAAAACATGATCTCTGTTGATATCTGCCGGCTTTTTTGGGGCGGCAGTTCATCAGTAATGCTAGGTTTGCATATCCTTTTCAGGGAAGAGAATGCAAATGTTGCTGTGGTTTCTTCCTTCCATGTATGTATACAGTGTAGTCCGTCTTTATTTGGAGAGTGACGCAAATTTTGTTTTCTTGGCTCTGTACTCCAGCGCATTAGATTTGAAATTGAAAAACGGAAGAACTATGCATAAAAATGGGCTGTAATCCCATTCACTCCCCATGGATGTAAATGAAAAACTCTCAAATTGATTACTTTCAAATTAAAGCTGAAAGTCTGAAAGTTTAACTTCAGGCTCATTGTCTCATTTCAAATCCAATGTGCTGCGCTATAGATCCAAAACGTTGAATATCGTATCAGTGTCAAAATGCTTATGGACTGCACTGTGTTGTGTGTACCTCACAGTGTGTATACAGGTACAATACTAGCATGCTAGCTTGTGATGTGCGTTGCATACTCATGTGCTGCGCGTTAGCAGGACAAGCCGAACAGTATCCCACTTTTCTCACAATTCCATTCGAGAGCAATGTGAAAATAAGGTCACAGGAAACTGCTATGATCCTTAAAATTCACAGGGTGTTTGGCTTTAAGAGGTGTATCAGGATTCTCTTATCAGTTTCCTAATATTTCGCTGAAGAATAAGATATCCAGTACATGGAGTGCCTCGTACCAGTAATTGGATGCCTATGCTGTCATTTAACTGTTCCTAAAAAGTTCGCTGACCCAGTTTTTAGAGACAGACACCAAGCGCATTTTAACTGCGTCAGTGTCCCTCCCATTTTACCGCGAACTTCCCTGCCAGTCGCATACAGCTGTAATCAGTACACGGCTCTGCCCCGCCCCGCCCCGCCCCGCCCCACCGTCAGAAGTCCGGCCACCACGTCCGATTTGAGCGATCGGACGTGGTTCGAGACACCCGCCTTTGATGTTGCCAAGCCGACCGGGCGGGACGAGTGGCGCTACCGCAGCTGGAGTGGGGGCCACAGAGTGATGGCGAGGTTCACTAGGTCCGACGCTGTGTCCCACACTCAGAGCTGCGCTGTGTCCCACACTCAGAGCTGCGCTGGGTCAGACTTGAGCGCTGGGTCTAGATCAGGGGTGCTCAACTCCAGTCCTGGAGGGCCGATGTGTGTCCTGGTTTTTGTTCTGACCCCACAGCTCTATGCACCAGCACTGGTTCACTCCTATTTCAGACCACAAAAACATTCTCACCATGGATACATGGAAAGTCCACGGCTATAGTTCATGATTTTACTAAAAAAGAAAATCTGGCAAAATAAATGATTGGGGCTAATTAAATAGTTTTGGGCAGGAGTGAAATCCTGAAATGGATTGGCCCTCACTGTGCACCCCTGGTCTAGATGAAGATTTCTTTAAGAGTTCATACCCCTCCATCTTCACTGATCCAGACTAGCACTAGTTGCCTGAGGAGATAGAAATCCCCCGTTTGGGAAGAAAACGTTGGCTTGAACAACGGGAGAAAGCCCAGAAGGCTCAGTCTGGAACATGTACTCACCTGGTCTGCTTTACAGAAGCCAGAAAGCAACGTGCGCTAAGAAAAGAATGGCAAACAAGCGGTAAGAACAGCCGCTTGCTCGGCGTGGTAGCGGGTGCTTTTCCGCTGCGGTTCTCCCCCCGTGGTCTCGGCACAGAAAATAGTCCCGGCTCTTATTAACGCACCAGAAATAAAGAGCAGAAAATGGCTTATCCTGCTCAGTCCTCCGGAACATTACTTCACCTTAAATAGCAGTACATTACTTGAAGTGCTGCTGTTTCTCTCTGTTTCGGAAAATGCGAGTTCTGTCTGTCATTTGAGAAGACTGAGGAAGAGAAATACTCACAAGACAGAAAATGCGTTTGGAGAGAACAATGGCAGGAGCACTAAGATGTGAATTCAGCGAACGGTTAATTGGTGAATAATTGCCGGCAATATGCCCTCCAGGAGTGTATCCTGCAGGATTTAAATGGTGCTTGAGGGCGTGCCTGACTACAAAGATAGTGTCACTGCCAAAAGATGATGTTGATCTTGCTAATGGAAAGGGAACTTTCAACAAGTATGTGTGTACACTGCGCGCGCGCACACACACGCACACACACACACACGTGCACACAGTCATAGGTATTAGCACTGAGACATTGCTGAGATATGAGTAATGTACACACAGGCATGCACACAGAAACACACTCATACAATTGTGTGTTCCTAATATAAGCCATACCTGTTGTAGCTGGCCATTTGTATTCTTCTCATGAGTAGTGATTATTTATATTTGCATCAACAGTGCACCTCAAATTAGTTTCATTTCAAATCAAATGTGCTAGAGTACAGAACCAAAACAACAATAATTGTGTTGCTGTCCAAATGCTTACGGACTCCGCTGTAGCTGTAAAAGATTTGTTTGAAGCAAGAGCGTGAGCACACAGTCAAGGGCAAAAAATATCACCCCCGGTACAGATAGGATCAAAAACAGTTGACGGTGTTCCTGATCCTATCTTGGCAATTCTGCTCTGCTCTCCATCTCTCCCGCCAGCTAAGCCAACATGAAGCAAATGACACAGAGTCCTGGGAGGCGCGTTGTTCTGGTCGGTTGTCGACATAGGGCTAAGAGCAGGTGAGGGGTGAGGGAAGAAGCTCATATGTCTCTGTCTGCTCTGAAAACCAGGGGTGGCCCTGGATCGGGGGACACTGGAGAGAAGCAAGGCGCTGGTAGGGGGGACGCTGACAATTTTAATAAGCGCTGATGAGCAAAAAAAAAAAGCAGAGAAATAGTTGGTTTTGACACTGCCCTTAGCTTTAATTATAGAGGCTCTCTCTGCGCCCGGTGGGAAAAGATTCCATTTTGACACCCTTATCCCCGGGCGGGGAGCGAGTTTGTGTACCGGCTATTATCCGCGCGTCCGTTCCGACAAACGCCCCGCCCCCCCCGCGCCTTCGCCGGATTGTTGCAAGGGGCCGTAAAATAACGGCTTTCCCGCCCGCAAACCCCCGGAACGCGCCGGTGGAGCAGGCGAAGCGCGTTCCAGCCCCTCGCCGCGCCGCGCCGCTCCTCGCGCTCGGGTTCATTACGTGGCATACGGCACCCGAGCCAATTAAGCGCACCGGAGCGCGGCTTAAACGAAAGACCTTTAGAAGGCATTAAACGACCGGGCCCATTTCCTCGCCGGGAGAACCGAGGGCGACCTTTTGTCCTTTTAATTCGGCTTGTTTTTTTTTTTTCCGGAGGCCGCGCGATTGATGACCCGGCCTTGCATGGTCGGTGCGCGGGGCGCTCCTGTGAGAGAGGCCTCTACTGGAAAGCGGGGATGGGGGAGGAGGGAGGGGGATGTAGGGCTTGACCTGGGCGGCCTGGGGATCAATGCTGACTGACGCGCTGCTCAACACTTCCTCTCACAGAAATTAAAGTCTGAAAATTGTGTTGCCGGGCACCTTTATTTATTTACTTATTTCATCTTTTTTCTTTTTTATTACCATTTGTTGCCCAGTTTAGTATAATGGGTAGAGAACTGGGCTTGTAACCCAGAGGTTGCAGGTTTCATTCCCAAGTAGGACACTGCCTTGAGCCCGGTACCTAAAAGACAACTGGAGCAAAACCAGGCCTGAATCTGGAGGCGGACCACAGACTCCAGTTGCCACTTTTGATAGGCTGCTTGTGCTATCACTCAAAAAAGACATGCAATTGGTGACTGTTTTGCATAAAACTCTGCAGTCAACCCCTTGAATACCCCTTTATGTAAAATGTACAAAGCCAAAGGGTTGTCATGCTGTCAACTGGCGAACTCAACAGAACCAGAATACTGTCGACAATTTCTAAAATGCACAAGTCTGTCTAGTAACCTGAAAAATAAGTTTTGAAGTGAGTTTTTTAAAAGCCTAACAGTAAAAAAAAGTTTTGAAGTGGGTTTTTTAAAAGCCTGAATGATTTTTCAAGCCAAAGTTTTGTGAAATACAACCGAGAGGAAGAGTTTACCAGCAGATTTGTTATGGTGTGACAGCCAGCTGCAATAAATGTTTGGTAATTCTAGATTCAAAATCGTTCCGACAGATTAACAAAGTTATAACTTGATATTTTGGGTTTAACAACCTTAACTTTCCCAGAAAGAATGGATGTCTCTTAAGACTACACTACATTTCCAAAAGTATGTGGACACCCCTTCTAATTAGTGGTTTCAGCTATTTCAGCCACACCCGTTGCTAACAGGTGCGTAAAATCAAGCATACCGCCACGCGATCTCCATAGACAAACATTGGCAGTAGAGTGGATCGCACTGAAGAGCTCAGTGACCGTCAGCGTGCCGCTGACATAGGAGGCCGCCTTTCCAACAAGTCAGTTTGTCACATTTCTGCCCTGCTAGAGCTGCCCTGTTGCTGTGAAGTGGAAACGTGTAGGAGCACAAACAGCTCAGCTGTGAAATGGTAGGCTCACAGAATGGGACCACCGAGTGCTGAAGCATCTAGTGCATAAAAATCATCTGTTGAAACACTCGCTACAGAGTACCAAGATACCTCTGGAAATATCGCCAGCAGAATAACTGTTCGTCAAGAGCTTCATGAAATCGGTTTCCATGGCGAAGCTAAGATCAGCATGTGCAATGCCAAGCATCGGCCGGAGTGGTGTAAACCCACTGCCATTGCACTCTGGAGCAGTGGAAACGCGTTCTCTGGAGTGATGGATCACGCTTCACTATCTGGCAGTCTGACAGACGAATCTGGGTTTGGCGAAATGCATAGTGCCAACTGTACTGGCCCGAATAGTGCCAACTGTTTGTTAATGGAGGTATAATGCTCTGAAGCTGTTTTTCATGATTTAGTTCCAGTGAAGTGAAATATAAATGCTACAGCATACAGTGACATTCATTGTCCACTTCCAAGTTTGGGGAAGGCCCTTTCCTGTTTCAGCATTGCAGTGCCCCTATGCACAAAGCAGAGTTTTGTGGGAAAGGACATGTCTGGCCTACACAGACATCTATCGCCTCAAACACCTTTGGGATGAATTGGAATGCTGACAGCGAGCCAGGCCTTACTGCCAACATCAGTGCCCAACCTCACTAATACTCTTGTAGCTGAATGGAAGTGAATCCCCGCAGCCATGTTCCAAAATCTACTGGAAAGTCTTTTCAGAAGAGTGTTGGCTGTACAGAAGCAGAGGGGGGCTAACTCCATATTAATGCCAATGGTTTGGAATGAGACAACAAGTACATATAGGTGTGATGTTCGGGTGTCCACATACCTTTGGAATGTGTGTCCACATATCTTTGGAAATGTAGTGTATTTAATGAAAACATTGATGTGATCAGTTCATTACATGTTATTAAATTACTGAAAGCTTGTGCAGTAATTCAGAAGAAGAAGCTTCGTGCGTAGCGTTAGCGAGCCCGAGCGGCCAACTGGTGTCACGAAAAAGCGCTGAGACGCGGATCTCTGCCAACCAAAGCCTCCATAAACCCGAGCAACCGTACCGTCAGTTACGTGGCGCCCCACAGGGCTACAGGCCACAGCAGACGCTGGCAGTACCGTGCACTTGACCCGGATGAGCCACCCAGCAGTCCCTCCATTTTGTGTTTATGGAAAAGGGAACAAGCTCCGTTCACCAAACTCGCACCAAGGGTCACGTTGGAGTCCATCAGTATAATAGACACTTGTGTCCGTGAGAGGTCTGGGTGCTCAGAGAAGTGTCGCTGCACATTTTCAGCTGCCGACTCACGTTAGGCCTCTCCAGAACAACTCCCAAGATGCAATGGGATCGGTGCACTTCAGTATCGGAATTACTGACTTGCTAAGGCCTTCTGCCTTCTCAGAAAGCTTACTGAAAAATTAGATTTTCAATGAGTCATTGATGCTGTCCTCAGTGTGCTGTTGAATTTAAGTATGGTTTGTTGGAAAGATGATGAACCTAATTTGTGTACCTGAGTATGCTTTGGGATGATGAGTCTCTCACTTGTGGGTTCTACAAAATGAGATTTCAAAGTAAGAGTCGGCTTGGATTTGAGAAGCTTACATGCAGCACGCTCAGACCTCTTCCCTCTGAGACGCCATGGCAGAACAAGGAATTGAGAAAAGTACACGCGTTGATCGTCTGGGATGTTTTTTTATGCTAAGTTTTGTCTGCTATTGATCTTGCAGCTTGATGTAGCACAATGCTCTAGTGACAAGCTGGGGCATGTAGCCTGTGAGCTACCAATGACATTCTAGGGCTACAGAAAACTATTGCAGTGTAACAACAACTAATGTAACTCACTATGCTGTGGAACTGCATTGCAGTTAATATCTGTTTTACGCTCAGTAAACCTACAGTAATACAGTAGAGTGCTTAGCACTGGCTATGAGTCGCTGAGGAGATTTTTGTGAAGGAAATTCATCTCGCAAACAAAACTAGTTTGCCTACAGCGGTGTTAACCGCTCGGTGGTCCTTGTTTTTGTGCCAGGGGCTCTAAATTTTAAGAGGGGTCCAAGCTTGAGGAATCCAGGCTCTCCTCCCTGTTACCTTAGAGGAGGGGTCAGGCGGCAGGATTTAAGAAGGGGCATGCAGATCGATCCGTGGGCCTGTCCAACAGGCGACGTCTGAGCACCGAACAGAGAACTCTTAATTTGGATGAGGGCGGAGAGAAAAGTTGTGAACTTTTGGAAGCCGGATTTGTGTGGGAGTTCTCTAAGAATAGAGGCCTCGGGCAGGGTGGGTAGTGTCAGCCCAATTTAGGGGCTGTGTGTGGAATGTCTGAAATTTCACTTTGATAAAATATGAATCAAGGACGTGGAGCACTTTAACTAATGTGAGCTGTTTTATGTAATTATAGTAATATGCTGAAAATCTAATATAGGAGTTCAGCTAGTGGGTGGCAGTCATTATCAAAGTTATAGGGAACATTCCAAAGTTTGGTGTCCTCTCTTGGTAAAAAGGTTAACCCAGTGAAGGTTAAACACTGAAAATATGTAGTTGAACTACACTGCCATTTTGTAGTATTGTAGGTGCATGCTGATTGTACATGTAGTAATATTGTAGGTGTACGCTGATTGTAGTAGGCTATAGGTGCATGCTGATTGTATATGTGGTATATATGCTTCCTGATTGTATATGTGGTATAGGTGCTTGCTGATTGTACATGTGGTATAGATGCTTGCTGATTCTATATGTGGTGTAGGTGCATACTGATTATATATGTAGTTTTGTGGGTGCTTGCTGATTGTGTATGTAGTATTGTAGGTGTATGCTGATTGTATATGTAGTATAGGTGCATGCTGATTGTACAAGTAGTATTGTAGGTGCATGATGATTGTATGTGTAGTATTGCAGGTGCATGATGATGATTGTATATGTAGTGTTGTAGGTGCATGATGATTGTATATGTAGTGTTGTAGGTGCATGATGATTGTATATGTAGTGTTGTAGGTGCATGATGATGATTGTATATGTAGTGTTGTAGGTGCATGATGATTGTATATGTAGTGTTGTAGGTGCATGATGATTGTATGTGTAGTATTGTAGGTGCATGATGATTGTATGTGTAGTATTGCAGGTGCATGATGATGATTGTATATGTAGTGTTGTAGGTGCATGATGATTGTATATGTAGTGTTGTAGGTGCATGATGATTGTATATGTAGTGTTGTAGGTGCATGATGATGATTGTATATGTAGTGTTGTAGGTGCATGATGATTGTATATGTAGTGTTGTAGGTGCATGATGATTGTATATGTAGTATTGTAGGTGCATGAGGATGATTGTATATGTAGTGTTGTAGGTGCATGATGATGATTGTATATGTAGTGTTGTAGGTGCATGATGATTGTATATGTAGTGTTGTAGGTGCATGATGATTGTATATGTAGTATTGTAGGTGCATGAGGATGATTGTATATGTAGTGTTGTAGGTGCATGATGATTGTATATGTAGTCTTGCACTCAATACACATCTCATCTTCCAAAGTAAAATAGCAACTGCAGGTATTGCAGAAAGTGGTCCTGTTGAGTCAACTCTTGATAACTACATGTGCTCAAGACTGACACGGCACACTAATGTTCTACACAGTTGTATGCACTTAACCAGAGTATGCACATAATAAGATTTAGTGAAGTCGGCAGGATTAAAAACCTAATCACTAGCTGCATGCTAAGCATCCAATTATCCGGAGTGCAGTTATAAGGAGTTGATTGCATTTGAATCACAAGATTACTGAAACACAGTCACCGGCACTGTCTTCTTCGTCTTTGTCTTCTTCGTCTTCTTCCTTGTCTTCTCCTCCTCCTCCTTCTTATTGTGCTTCCTCTGTTGCACCCGGTGCGCTGGGTGGGGGTGTGGGGTTTTCCAGGTGCAGCTGTATCAGCATGGCAGCCCGGAGCCCCTCGTCCCGGCGCTGGGGAGGGGCGTCGGGCACCGACCCCGGTCCCGCCCCGTACGCTCTCCCGCCGTTAGCTCGGTGCCGTCAGTCCGGTGGCGGCTCTGAGCGCTCGCCTGAAGGGAACGCGCCGGCCTCCGTCTGCGAGGGGTGCGACTGCAGTCTAAAACAAAACCCTCAGTACTGATGCTGACATCACATGACCGGCCCTTTACCCTTTAAACAGAGTTTTAAAAAAAAAAAAGTTCTGTTCTCTCCAAGCGCTGCGTTTCATCTTGCGGGTGACCCGAGCCGATTGATTCGCTGATCCCCGCGTCGTCTGAGCGGGCTCAGACAGCACGAGCGAGTTTATAACTCACTGGATCAGCTCCGCTTCGTCTCCAGTCCAGACAGACACACCGCGGGCTGCTTCA
This sequence comes from Anguilla rostrata, assembly GCF_018555375.3. Taxonomy (NCBI): domain Eukaryota; kingdom Metazoa; phylum Chordata; class Actinopteri; order Anguilliformes; family Anguillidae; genus Anguilla; species Anguilla rostrata. Next base: position 40,220,156 of record NC_057940.1, on the reverse strand, counting down.
GTTCTGTACCGCTGGGCTCAGTTTGAGACATTATGGGAGACTGAATTAAAATAGCGGGAGTTTAAAAAGCATGTAAAAAACGTGGCCGGGATTCGGTCGGTGATGAAAGGCGTGTGACGCACTGGGGACTCAGACCTGTAGCAGTAGCTGTCACGATCGGCCCAGCCCCGGACGCGTCATGTGGGTTTGAAAGAGTGGGACATCAGATATCAGTTTGCTAGTCACGTATCTGTTAATCACAGTGGAAGGGAAAATGACACGTTTTTAAAAGACCCTTTGCAATCACGATTTATCATTTTAAAGTGTTCATTAATCCACAACATAAAGGTGTGTACTTTATCCAGATTTTTATAAAGAAATATAATAAACACCTTCTAACATAAGAGCTGGAGGTCTGATGGCATGTTTGTTTTGTAATGGACATTCACTTCAAGTTCACTTCTGATTGGCCGCCCACCAAGTGGATGATTCAGTTCAGTTCTATTTGTACTGTTTGTATAGCGCTAAGATGCTTTACAGAGGAAAACGAATGGAAAAACGGGCAAAAAAAACCAAGCCTGAACCCCCTAAAAGCAAGCAGTTGAGGTAAAACACTCCAAAGTGGAAAGTAAAACACTCAAACGGTGCTATGACAAAACTCCCCAATGGGGAGGAATCTCAGGAGGAACCTGGCGTAATAATTAAGACAGAATGAATGGGAGCAGAAATGTCACGCCAGATCTTGCAGAGCAATTAATCAAATGTTGGCCAATGAGTTACAGTCTGAGGAATTACACTAACTGGTAAAATAGACAGTCCAAGCGAATAAATGTATATTAATATGCAGTTCTGTGGGGCGGGGTGATGCATCTGGGCCTCCAGATTGGGTAATGATGATCAATTAAAATGAACATCTTCATGTTGATTCTGTACACAACAGTGTCTCCAAAAAACCAAAGTCTAATTTTCCTGTAGCAGGCAGTATCCTGTGGCATTCAGGACAAAGACGAGCACATATCTGAAAGAAAACCGACTAAAATAGACATAATATCGCAGCGATGGTTTCTTCTTTATGAAAAGGGTTCATCGAGACTGCTGACAAATTAAGGTCAAAGTTATAGACTCGTGTTGATTGAATCCAGGGCAGGTCTATTTTTTATTGTTTTTATTTGCCTTTGCGGACTGTGTGCAGGACTGGATTTTGTATTTCACTGTTATAAAATGTTTTCGAATTCCAAGCGGTTCCCAGCCACAGCGTCTTGCTCTCCTGGTGCCAGTCACCTGCGAGCGCGTGACGGACGCTGCGCTCAGCGACGGCGGGCGAAATGACCCCCAGACAGCGGAGAGAATCGAGGGCCGGCTTTGAGAACCTGTCCGCCCCCCCCGCCGCGGCGGGTAATTGGCGCAGATCGGCATGCAGCTGGCGTGGCCGAGCAGCCGAGCGGCTGAGCCGTGCGAGGCCCCAGGCTCCCGGAGCAGCATTAACAGGTTTCGGGGCCCCCCCCCAAAGCAAGACGTGTAACGCAGGGGCCTTTTCATTACTGAGACCCCTAACGCCAGCCCCCGCTCCAAAAACACGTCATACTGGCTTTAAAGAGGGGGACAACTGGTCCCCCAGTCCACACAGGGTTAATTACGTCACCTGTGCGTTCGCTTTTCAGATTGTCACGCCAGAGGGACGTTTTGTCATGTTTAATATTCACGGTCAGAGAACAAGCAAATGCCCCTTAAGTCATCCTGAAAATGAAATCTCCCAAGGTTACATGGGCTTTTATGTTTTGTTTCCACTAACATTAGCTTTCGTGTAATGATAGAATTAACGGTCAAAGCCCGACCCATGATCTGCTGTAAAGGGACAGACTTCACCGGCCTGCATTGACCGCAGTCTTAACGGACTGACCTTGCATTGAACAAGGAAGGACTTCACATCCATTCTGCCAAAGCCCCCCTCCTTCCGATTCACGTTCATTCGCAGGCAGCACGGGCCCCCGATTCTGCACATGCTGTTAATATGCCTTCGCAATCAACTTTATTTCTCCCCCCCACAAGCGAGCGAACATTTCGGTTGCAGCTGAGAAGGGTCACTTAAGGATTACGGGGAGCGAGCGGCTCGTCTGTGACTTTGCGCGAGGGCGGTGACGTCGGCTCGATTAAGTTCGCTCGGGCCTCGTGCCAGACCCGCGTGCGGTTGCCGCGTCGCCCCGGCAACTCGGTGCCACGGAGCCGTGTTTGCGCCTGCCCTGTGCAGTTCATCTCCACATGAAAAAGGCATTAATAAAAGTGGGCCCCGTTCGCCAAATGGAGACATCTGTGGAAAAGCAAACAGCGTTTCCTCGCTAGCTGCCCGGTGCCACAGAAGGGCCGGCTGATAGCGGCTGCAGGAAAGCGTTCGGCTCGACTGTGAGAGAGGCGCAGTTCCACCACTGGCCAACAGAGGGCAGTGGAGTCAGCACAAACGCACCTCTGAAGCAGCTAAGCTCAACCTTTGCCCAAGACTGAAAGGATTTTTGTTAGTCTTTAGAAATAATGCAGAACATATTCCATTATGAGTGAGTGACAGGCAAAGCTGCTTCAGCTCTGTCGACAGATGGTAATTATGTATTTTTTTTTACTTTTCCTTTTTTCACCTCTGCTCCTTTCAGCAGAAAGTATTTTTCTGTGATATCACAGATTTCTTTTTCTTTAAAAAAATTTTTTTTTTTTTTTTTTTGCAGATCTCTGTTGGAAATGCATACTGGGGGTCTCTGAGTAACGTTAAAAACAAAAACAGTTGCAGACTAGTGGGAGTCCTCCATGTTTAAATGACTTGGCGGTCTCTGACAGAGTGAGATAACGGCTCAGTCAAAGGGACTTCTGTGCTGCTGACAGTTCAGTTTCTCCACAGGGAGCCACCGATCTCCTGAGCTGGGGTTCATACATAGTAAGTCTACAGAAGGGGTTTTATTATACAACAGATAACTGATATTTTTCTAGCACTGACTTGATAAAAAGTATATCATGTTCTCTCTCTCCCCCCCTCGCCTGCTCACATAAAGAAAAGATTGTCTAATATATTGTGCGGTTTGTATGTAGGGGGGATCTGAGTATATTATTTCACTGCAATAAAGATCATACTCGTCCGCTGCTCAGTTTACTGATCACACTCCTCTACTGCTCAGTTTAATGATCAGATCACACTGCTCGGTTTAATGGTCACACTGCTGTTTTCTGATCACACTGCTGTTTACTGATCACACTGCTCAGTTTACTGATCAGATCACCCTGCTCAGTTTACTGATCATACACTGCTCAGTTAACTGACACTGCTCAGTTTACTGATCACACACTGCTCAGTCTAATAAACGCACTGCTCCACTGCTCATTTAAATGCGCCATACTGGCTAACTGGCCCACTTAAGCTTAATGCTTTATCCTGGCTTTCAACAAAGTGACAAGTGTTCTACCCATTCATTATTCCATTTGATTCATCGACATGGCCCACAGCTCACTATCATGCATCAAACTGGCCAACTGCTCAGTTAAAAGCATTGTCCTGGCCTACTGGTCAGCTTACTGCATGTTACCTGCTGAGGTCTGAAGTTAAATACTGTAAGTAAAGCAAGCGTAATGTGGCGTGTCAGTAGAACATTATTAATACTGGGCTTCAGGGATGGAAACAGCACTTTCTCTGCACCACGATGTATCCCTGGGCTTATATTCCTCCTTCATGTTCCTTAGAGATGCCACACCGTAAAATGCCCAGTGATAATTCAGCTCTAACAGTCTTCGTGGGTTGGGCTGTTGGTTTAAGGAGGCGTTTCTTCTGCTCTTTGCACGCGAGGACCCCACCGGAAGGGCGTCCTTTGCCAGCAGGTGCGCTCCTTTGTCAGCTACCGCAGCCGCGTCACCGCTCGGACGCTAAACGCGCGAAGGCCAATCGCGTGCGAATTCTAACTCCGTCTCTGCGTTCCAGACAGGCTCTCTCTGTCTGGCACGTCGCCCGCCGTAGCGGGGAATAGCGGGAATCGTCCGCCCGGGATGGCGGAGACGCGGGGCGGCGAGAGCGGGAACAAAGAGCTCCGGGGAAGCCTTTGAATGGCGGACGGTTTCACGCGGGCTTTGAGCGCAGCGGGAGAGCGGCTCCTTTGAGATATCAAAGGAAGCCAAATGAGGCCTCCTTGCTCTCGGTCACGTGATCGCGTCACTAACATGAAGCCAGTCGACTCGTGCGTTTTTAGTCTGCGCGCCAGTCTTACCGCCCACGCGCGGAACGCCACGTAAAAGCGCCGTGGCCGACTTGCGCAAAGGAAAGGGGGAGGGACGGCTTGTCCCGGGGACCCTGCGCGACAGCGAAAAGAGTCCCCTCTCCCCCTCTCTCTCTCACGTGCAGACGTTCGTTCCTCCCGTTCCTGTCCTCCATTAACTGACTGAGAGACCGCGCATTCGTTAATGTTGCAGGCTGCGTGCCGTTCAGGTCTGTGTTTAACGCATCCCCCTCTCCACCGCGGCCGTTTTGTCGCGGTTTGCTGTACCGTTAATCGAGGGTTTCGCTTTTAAAAGATTTACCTGAGATGACTAAAAGCCTTTGAAGCACGCTGTGATTCACCTGCTCCCAGTAAATCGATAGATAAATAAATAATGCCAAATGCTTTTTTACCCATTCAATTCCACATTAGTTTTCATTTTCGTTTCATCATTTTCAATGATTATGCTAGTTTGGAATGTGCATGATGTGTAGGACGATGAAAACAGTTTATTATTAACAAATATCTCTCCTCCAAAATCTACTACGGCATGACTCACTGGATTTGACTCTTGAATCTGCCTTCGTTTATTAGTAGTCTAGAGCATGCTGATTCCCAGAAGGTGTTTTACATCCAGATGTCTTGCATGGGTGAAGCTGATCTTTGTCAGCTGTTCTGTCTGGCACTGAAGCCATGGTGTTCCATAGTGACTGATCACGGTGAGTCCTGCGTTCACCGTTCCTCAGCTATTTGCACAGTGACAGAAGGGAGTCGTTCTAGATGACTCTCCCAAGTAGCATACTACGCGGAGGTTCCACGCAAATCATTTCTGCCATGCTTGTGCTCTCTTTCTCAGTAGTGCGACAATGCTGTAACTTACGCGGCGTCTGTGGAGTCAGTATTGAGCAACATACACGAGTTACATGAATATTGAAAACTTAGCGTATGTGCGTAAAAAAAGGAAAAAAGAAAATAGAAGTGGCCTGAACTATAAAGCAGACCGGGTCCAGTGGTCCGCAGTGCATGTTTTTTGTCATGGAGTACCACTTGTTGCTCTCCATGCCTTTCTGTTGGAAGAAATGCTTATTTATGACTGGCTCTTCCACCCATCCATCACATGGTAACAGACTTGACTTGATGACTAATCTGTGGGTGAAACTAGTGCTTTTCAGAGCAAATGATTACCAGCTGGGATTTCCTGCATTGTGTCAGATGCTGCATACTTTTCTTTTAGAAACCGCCTTCAAAAAGCAGAAATAGTGTAACATTAGTTTCCTTCAGAATGTTTAAAAACAGAAAATGACAGCTTCAGAGGAAAACCGCAATGCAATTAGCCTAAATGTCAAAGTTGCAAATTTGATATAGCTGGTACATCTTAGTAGGTGGTTTCAAGGTGAATAAAATGAAAAAAAGTATAAATGTATTTACCTAATGATGAAAAGCTATTGGGGTTTGACCCCCAAATAAATGTGCTTTTGCCACTCATAGTTTTTTTTTATGGGTATATTTATACAACACCACAGAATTTATGTAGCTACTTTTTCATATGGAATTTAATAACTTATGGTTTAAATTGTTTAAAAAAAACATTGTTTGCAAGCAAGCACATAACTATGGAGTAGATACAAAACTTGCTTTCTCTTTGGGCTGTAGAATTGGTAACTCTCACAATGCACTTTTTATTATTAAAAAGCTAAATTGTAACCAAACACAATTTAATATTCATTGAATATTACAGGTATATTTATACAACACCACAAATGTGACATAGCTGCTTTTTCATATGGAATTTAATAACTTAAGGATTTTTAAAACAATTTAAACCATATTTTGTTTGCAAGCAAGCACATGGCTATCTGGAGTAGATACAAAGCTCGCTTTCTCTTTGGGCTGTAGAATTGGTTAACTCTCGCAATGCTCTTTTTATTATGAAGAAGCTAAATTGTAACCAAACACAATTTAATATTCATTGAATGCCTGGAGCTGGTGTAAGCTCGCTCTGCACACATTTCTGACTGATTAAATGTGGAATTTGCTGCTGTGGCTTGTTTGGTGTGCAAACCAAGCCTGGTATTGGGGGGGGGGCACTCAGCTCCACCTGTTGCATTCTGATGAGGCGTGGCTCATTGAAAGCACTCCCCTCCCCGGGGCTAGGGATGGGCGGGTGTGGTCGGCTCGCGGCCGTGTTGCCGGCAGCGGCGGTGGGAGTGCCTCCTCCTGCTGTTTAACGGGGGCGCTGAATGGGCTTGGCACACAGCTGTGCTGAACGGAGGCGCCTATCTGGCTGTGGCCGAACTGACTCTTCAGGGAGCGGCGGTAATATCCAGCGATCTGGGGGGGCCAGTCGGTTCACCATTTTATGATCACAAATATAGCATCAGAATGTTCTTAACTGAACGTTCTACTGGTAACTGAAAGCAATGGAGTGCTAGGAAACTGACTTTTAGGAAAAATGATACAATATTCCAAAAAACCTTGTTCTTAAAAGGAAAAAGCCAGATGTGTGGCGGGCTACAGGATTTGATCTGCCTTGCTTCACGGCTAACCTTTCCCGGGTGCATCCTTGTCGCGTGCTGACTTGGCACTCTCTTCCCGTCTTCTTTCAATTAATTAGACCTGGCTTTATAATGGGCTTCTGGGTGAAGGGAGGTGGGTGGGGTTTAGGGTGATTGCACGTGTGCTGAGGTAAGGGTGGAGGTAGAGGTCAGGGTTTGATATATGGGGTTCGGGCTGAGTTAGCGGTGGGGTAGGATCAAGGGCGAACAAGTCGGAGACATAAATGTTCATTTGCCAGTGGAAAACCGTGCACAGCACTCCCCCCCACCCCTTCATTTAGTTGTCCTTCTCTGTTTATGGATTATACTCGCATCATTTTTAAAAAAACATTTTTTGTATCAATCTTTTGGTTCTCAAGTTGAGATTTGTTGATTTTGTGAGGAAACGGCAAAGTTGTCATGGGGGAGGGGGGACGCTGACACCTGGCTTTATAGCTTCAAAGATAGACAATTTGGTTGCCAAATAATGTACTCAAATGGCAAAGCAACAAATAGAATTTCTTTTTACAAATTCTGCTCTAACCACAGTTCCGTACGAAACCGCGTTGCCCTTTTTTGTCTCTCCCTTGCTCAGTCCCTCACTGTCTCTCTCAAATTTCTAACTCCCTCTTGCTCACCTTCTCACGTGCACACTCAGGCTCTTTCTCACTCTCTCGCCTGTTCCCTTTGGGTCTCTCCGTCTCCCGCGTTCTCACTGTCTCTCTTTCCTCGGTCAGTCTCTGAACCCCACCGAGCTCCTCTTTTGCTTAATAAGCGTCTCAGCGTCAGCCTCAGAGTGGAAGATGGCTTGATCCCTTCCACATATAGATCCTGTTCATTATACATTAACAGCGTCTGACTGTCTGCCTTTTCCCAGCGAATCTTCGCAGATCACTGCAAAAAAAAAAAAGGCAATCAAAGACAGCTGTGAACCATCAGGGCTCCATCACAGAGGAGTACTGCTCGTTAACAGTGAAGTAGTTTATATTCGTTTTCTTTCATTGCTGTGATTTCCCTCTGGAGATTAAAGCTGTTTGGGAGCTTAAAGCTACATCGTTGTCACCCACGTCGTCATTAATTAAACTCGTCACGTTATTCGACGCAAGGGTTTTGCAAAATCGAGCGGGGTTGCCAGACGCGCCGAACTCGATCGAGTCGCGCCGCGTGCGGCGGTTCGCGCGGCAGCCGCGCCGTGCGTTCTGAGTTTCGGGGGCGGACGTTTCCGTTTGTGAGCAGCGCTGGGACTCGCGCCTCGCGCTGCCTGCTGGCGTCGGGAGAGAGGGAGCGCGCTCCGTTTCCGCACGACAGCCGGCGCCTCAGACAGTCACCTGGCGTTCTGTCCCCCGACCGCCTGCTCCGCCGACGAAGGCCGCGGGACAGAAATAACTCGCCAGGCCGCCCGACGCCTCAGACGGCCAAGAGGATCGCCAGAATCCAAATGAAAAAAAAATATGTATCCAAAAAATATATTTTTGACAAGCGAGCTCGAACTGCTGCAGCTGAGGTTGCTGAGGCATTGCATATTAGATTGACTGGCGTCAAACTTGATAGAGAGAACTTTTTTTTTTAATGAAGGCAAACATTCTCGTCCCCCGGCTCCCAAAACTTGTTACCAAAAAACGTGGTCTGCACACCTGAGCTTAAAACAGTCCCACGATTATTTGTTTTACCTGGGCGCATTGTAATGAGCTAATCGATTTCAGTTTGCCGAAAGGCACTCACAACATTCACAACGGGGCGTTTTCATTACAGGATATTACAGTGTATTTTAGGAACCTTGCATTCCATTCCTGTGTGCGTGTGTGTGTGTGTTTGTGTGTGTGTCTGTGTGTGTGTGTGTGTGTGTGTGTGTCTGTGTGTGTGTGTGTGTGTGTGTGTGTGTGTGTGTGTGTGTGTGTGTGTTGTGTGTGTGTGTGTGTTGTGTGTGTGTGTGTATGTGTGTCTGTGTGTGTCGCACGCTGTGTGTGTGTGTGTCTGTGTGTGTGTGTTGTGTGTGTGTGTGTCTGTGTGTCTGTCTGTTTGTGTGTGTGTGTGTATGTGTGTCTGTGTGTGTGTGTGTGTGTGTGTGTGTCTTGTGTGTGTATGTGTGTGTGTGTGTGTATGTGTGTCTGTGTGTGTCCGCACGCTTGTGTGTGTGTGTGTCTGTGTGTCTGTGTGTGTGTCTGTGTGTGTGTGTGTGTGTGTGTCTGTGTGTCTGTCTGTATGTGTGTGTGTGTGTATGTGTGTCTGTGTGTGTCCGCACGCTTGTGTGTCTGTGTGTGTGTCTGTATGTGTGTGTGTGTGTGTGTCTGTATGTGTGTGTGTGTGTGTGTGTCTGTATGTGTGTGTGTGTGTGTGTGTCTGTGTGTCTGTCTGTATGTGTGTGTGTGTGTCTGTGTGTCTGTGTGTGTCCGTACGCTTGTGTGTGTGTGTCTAGAAACGTACACGCAAACACACTTCACAACTACGCCTGTGAAGTCCCACCCACCGCAGCAGTGAAGACTGCTGCTTTCAGCTGGAACTTTCTTTTCAGTTTATGAAAGTCATGGTTGAAGTCGTCTTTGGAAAGCTTAGTACTGTACATTGATGCAGAAAATTGCCTACTATTGAACCCTTGATTTTCGTAAGTGCGCAAATTTGAACTCTAATCAACAAAATTATTGGTGTGAAATTGTATTCAGCTGCCTATTATGTCTGATTTCTATTGCTGCCAAGCCACCAAACTTGAATTGCTTAAGTAGGATTAGAGTACGTTACATAAATCGATAACAATAAAGAAAAAAATGCACCCATCTGAAGTGTATACTAAATGGATTCTTCCACTTCATTTTTCTATATTTTGATAGTTATCTAGACAGCTCCCATACAGACAAATGAAACGGGATGCTTACCAAACGAAACAAAAAAAACAAAAACAAAACAAACATGTCCGTATCCTGTCCGACTTGGTGTGGGCCTAGCTAGTGCGGCTAACAAGCTGGCTCCTCACCGGAGCGCTAATGCCTCCCATCCCCAAATAATCCCCCCCCCCCATCGACAGCCCCTGAAGGCCACATCTGCCCCGTGTGGCGGGCTGACGTACGGAGGCCTGGGCCACGACCCCCTGCCCTTTCCCCGCTTTTGAGGCGGGAAAATAATTAGGCTGTACTTTAGAGATGTACCATTATACTGAAATATTAGCATAAATGTTGTGACATTTTAGCATTTGCTGGCTGGTGGTGCCCTATAGTGTGTGCGACTGTAGGTCACTGTTTTTCAAAGGTGGTCTGGCAGCAGTTGGTCTTGTGCAGTGTATCGTTTTTTTTTTTTTTGTTTTTTTTTCAGGTCTTTGAGTTATGATTTATTTATTTTTTAGCAGTAATGGTAGTGAAACTGAAATGTTACTGTTCACACAGTGATGCAGCCGAAGAAAGCGGAAATGAGTAAAAAGCATGTACAAGGAGCAAAAATTATTTGAGAGTTAAACACAGTGACGTCGGATGCAGCGATTTACCAGAAATTTATTGACTTCAGGGGGAGCAAAGCAATAACGTTGAATGCGGTCTTCATTCTGCGATTATCATCGTTTACAAAGATAGAACAACTGCACTTTATGTAATAAAATAATCTCGGAAGGAGCCTCACTGTAATGATTTTAATCTTTGATATGAACACTAACCTCAAGGGTGTAATTTTTTTTTTTTATCCGCGTCTGTACTTTGGTTTTTTAGTGATTGAACGTTCACGGGAGCATTGTGTTAGCATCGCTCTGATTTAACGGTCTCTCCCGGTTCGTTTAATTGTTTTCCTCCTTTTGTTTTTCAGTAAAACGCTCACGCTGGAAGCGGTCCGCCGGCTCGTCTGTCTCTCTCTCTGCTCGATCTCCCGTGTGCTCCGACCCGCGCGCGGCCTCGCTTAGCGGCTCTCGCGCCGTCCCGCCCGCGGGAAGAAATCGCACGAGCGATCGCAGGGCGGCGTCGACGCTCGTTTGCGCGTGCGGTACCAGTTCCGTACTCGGCGCGGTGGCCTGGGCTAAGACTTTGCGCGCGGGCCTTCTGTGATGCGTTTGATAGTTTGCGGGCTTCACCTTCGCTCATCCCCTCGTTCGCTCGTCGGCGGGAGCGCAGAGTTCCTGGTCCGGTCTAGACGGCGGAGCTCCTGTTCGGTTAGCGGTCTCCGTGTCGCGGCCCGGAGCGTCCTCTCTGCCACCAGCCCGGGTATCGGTTTGACTGACTCTCTCTATCCCCCAGAATCTTTGTCTGGTTGTTTTATGGTGGGCTGCTAGTTCACTCGGTGAAATATCTCTACGCCGCTGCCCGAAAAGGCTGTAAAATAAGGTAAACGCCGTCGCTCATATCTGTTTATAGCAAACAAGTTGATGTAGTTTACGATCCATAGCTTGTAAGTAAATAAACTGTACGCCTTTGGATAGCCTGTATCGATTTATCGTCTGTTGTACGTGACATTTAAGTTATTTTATTATTGTTTTTACTTTAATTTATTCACACCTTGTATTTTGTCATTTGTCTCTTGTCGAGGCAAAATTATTTGAAAGCATTTTCAAAGCCCAGCAGAGGGCCATGTACATTCAGACTTGTTTTTAATGGTTATAAGCCTGCTATAGTTAAACAATAACTGAAATCAAAAAATCATGTATCATGTATCATTGCCAAATGATACATGATACAGAATTATCTTTGGGTTCCTGAGTGTCTTTGGTGAGGACACTTATCTTTGAGTGCCGGGTGGGTCCTGTATTCGCAGGTCCAAGCCTTATTAGCCGACTTTGACTTGAAGCTCGCGGCAGTGGGAACTAATTGGCCTTGTCGCACCGGGGGTAATGTGGGTTGAAGGTGGCCTGCCCGCTTTTAACTAGTAGCAGTCAGGTTATTGACAGGCGGCAACAAGCCAATTGGAGCTAATTTAACGCGAACGTTTGGCCATTACCTTAGACAAACACAAAGGCGCCTGGGCCCGTGCATCATAATGCGAGTGTTAGGCGTGTGCCTCTAGGTTCTCGTCATTAGTGCCGAGCGTTGCGGGTCTTTAGCAGATGGCTAATTGCTGTTGGTTTTCGGGCTGTGGGTGAATCCCTCTCCCTGGGCCGGGAGTGCTCGCGCTGCGGTGTGGCTGTGAAGTGTCCTCTGCCTCACGCTGGGCTGGGGGGACGTGTTCCTCCTGCCTCTGAAGGGTTCTTAAGTGCAGTTGTGCTGCGTGTGGAAGGCAGCTCTGCTAACGATGCTTGGATGGCAGGTGACTGACCTGTGAAGCTGAAGTGTTCACTGGGGGAATTCAGAGATGTCCGGGGGCCTCACAGGCTCCTCACAGCCAACATGACACAAACACACACTCACACGCTGACACACACACACACGCACACACCACACATATATATACACATACATACACACACACACACACACATACACACACACAAACACACACACACACACACATACACACACACACTACACGCACACCACACATAAACAAACACGGCACACACACACACACACACACACACACACAGACACACATATAACACTCACACACACAACACACACCACCACACACACACACGCACAAAACACATAACTACCCATCTCTCCCACTCTTACTCCCTGCAACAAGGCACGAGATCACTGACTGGACCAATGACGCTCCACACTACCCCCACAACCGGCCAGGCACCACCACACGTCGGCATCAAACAAACGGACTTCTCTCCAGACCTCTTCCCCTCATGTCCGTGAGATACTGTACAGTTCCTGAGTGGTATGAATGGAGGAGCGGTCTTTCAACCCTAAAGGTCGCAGGTGTCATCCTACGTAGGACAGCAAACGGATTCTTAAACCTGCTGGCTCTGATTGGTACTACATCCTGCTGTTATAAGGAATGTGACTGCTTGTAATAAAGTGTGTAAGTCGTTCTGGTAGAAGCAGTTCTAAAACCAGCATGTAATGACATATCCAGTTCTAACTTCTATTAAAGTTGGAACTACCCTGCCACAACACACCCATCAACTACCCACACACACACACACACACACTCAGAAACACACACACGCGCACACACACACGCTCGCATGCTCACACACCCACACCAGAACCACTTCAGCCCTGCTTCTGGCCTCTGCTGAGGAGTGTAGATGTACGATGTGAGTCAGCAGGTGGTTCGTAGAACTTCACAGGTACAGAACACCTGCGTTAGCATCAATAGTACCACCTAATACTCCCCTGCCAACCAATTATTTGCCTCCTTCTCCCTGCATGAAATTCCTAACATAACGGCGTTCGTGCCCTGCGCGATGCTGGAGATCTACCGAACAGATCTCAGAGATGAGTCAACTTTCCCGCCGCTTGTCCTCGGCCGTTCCCCCCTCGCAAATCACCGCGTTTATTACGAAGCGCGCCTCAACGGTAAAAAAAAAAAAAAACTGTAGAATGTGCCGGAAAACACGCGGCCCCGTTGCCCTGCAATCTTCGCACGGCGATTCCCGGAGCTACCCTCCAATCTTTTGAATTGGTTTGCTAATAATACCCGAGCCCTGACTTGGAGGAGATAAGCAGCGGGTTCTTCTGCGCAGGTCTCTGACTGGTACGCTAGTGGGGACGGAGCGCCGCGATTGTCAGCGGGGATTATGACGGATTATTGTTATTTTTATTAATGGCGCCATTGTCGCTGCCGCGGCTTTCGCGCTCCGCTGTTCTCCAGCGCTAAGCGCCGAGTAGCGACAGTGTAGGAGCGAGCGTGAGGCACCGTGCTCCACGTTCCCTAGTTATAGGGAAGTGTTTGACTCGAGCCCAACAGTACCTCACCCTCCAGTCCTGCGGTGGGTTTGCCTTTATTGGCCTGACACTTTCCGCTCCGTTGTTGGCGATCCGTCGAAAGCTGCTTGGAATCGCGTCTTCCCCCCCCCGTTGTGCGGGGCAGGCTCTCTTTTATTCGCCGTGGTTTCCGAGGCGCTCGCGTCGACCTGTCGTTGACCCCCGAGCCCCGTTCTTTAGCGATTTACCGCCCCGCCGGTAACTGAGCGCGTGCGGTTACCTCTGGAGGTCAGCGCCGTTCGCGCCCGGGACCCGCTGGAACTGTCGGGAGGAAATGGAACCCGCGGAGACCGAGCCCCTCCTGCTTTACCACGCCGGTTTTCCGAACGCGCAGTCACCCGTCGCTATGGCCTAGGCCAGTGTTTCTCAACCCCGGTCCTGGGGACCCACTGCCCTGCATGTTTTAGATGTTTCCCTGCTCCAACACACCTGATTCAAATGAATGGGTCGCTATCAGGCTTCTACAGAGCTTGATGATGAAGTTGAGAAGCAGTGGCCTAGGCGATTTCGTAACGCAGTGAAGCAGAGAGATTGCGCGCGGGAAGCCTGCGCAGCTGAGGCCGCTGATGCACCTCTGACTGGCTGGCGGAGGCTCTGCTACGCAGCGAGGTGGTGGTTACCCGTGCCATTGACCGTGCCCTTATGGGGCGACATGGCTCAGGAGGTAAGAGCGGTTGGCTGGCAGTCGGAGGGTTGCCGGTTCGATCCCCCACCCTGGGACGTGTCGAAGTGTCCCTGAGCAAGACACCTAACCCCTAATTGCTCCCAACGAGCTGATTGGCACCTTGCATGGCAGCCTGTGTGAATGGGTGAATGAGGAGCATCAATTGTAAAGCGCTTTGGATAAAAGCGCTATATAAATGCAGTCCGTTTACCATTCCATTTACCATTGAAGCCTGCCTGCCATGACCCTCAGTATGGCCAGCTGTGAGTGACCCCCTCCGCAGTGGTGGGTATTCTTTCCGAACCGTAGTACACATCCCTTTAGCACGCGTCCGTGGATGATTGGACACTGTTGTGTGTTTAGGCCCTATGTAACCTATAGGAATTGTTTTTGTAGGGCAATATAAATGTACATTGGTACTGAATCATAAGTCAGTAGAACAGAAGATACTGAGGTCACTTTCTCGATTCTTTGCTTAAGCGTTCTTTGTTGTCAAATTTATTTTAGGAAGCAAAAGAAAATGGGGGAAAAAAATAAATAAATAAAAGGGTTTTAGTCTGAAGCGCTTGTTGCTATTCATCACAGCCCTCATTAACTGCAACTGGGAAGTAATGATATGTTAAGTCAAATAGGATATTTCTCTCTGAAAGAAAATGACCTTTCGCTGGATCGTCGTTGCACACGCACCGCATAGCAATAGAATCCGCCAGTCCTGTTTGAAATGGTTTTTGGCTAGGTGTTAAGATGACAACATTTCAAAATGTCTTAACTGCGTTTCTTCGTCGTAGTCTTATCAGTATGCATGGGTGCCTGGGTGCGTGTTTCAACTTTTATGTCCCAAAATGTGTTGTAGGAACGTTACAAAAAGACTACTGCCAACTTTAGTCCTTCATTCAGGCCTGCTGTTACACCTCAGACAGTCTGAGTGAATGGGTGTTTGGCAGGCAGTGCCACTTGTGTCCTGCCCCACTTTAAACCTCTTCTGCTGGTTATTGGGCCTGGTAACTGGAGCTGGAATGAGTTCTTCATTGTGAATGAGCCCTTAGCCTTAAGATAAGTGTCTGAGGCTTTCCTCATGCTCAGTTCCTTCAGGAGGGATAGAAAAAGTACTTATGCACTAATGCACACGCACACACACACACACACACAAACATGCATACACACTCAGTCACATTCTCTCAAATGCACACAAACACATACACACAAATATGCACACACACATGCATGCACACAAACACACGCAAATATACATACACACAAACACACACACGCACGACTGCTGAGCATGCTCATTGTGCTGTGTCAGTGTGCAATACATTATCCCTCCCCCCTCGGCTGATTCTCATTGGACTAGCTTACCTTTATGGACGGGAAACATACAGCAATTGTAAACATTTGGAGTTTTACTAATAAAATGATAAATATATAATATTGAACAGCAATATATTTAAAAAATATATAGTTAAATCTGAAAGAGGCTATAGTTTCTATATTGTCCCATATATTGTTCAGTGTAGTGCTATCCTGGTCGTATATTTTGTAATAATTTATTTTAAGCATATTCTTTTTCCTTTAGGGTTGAACGTGTTCAATATCAATCTCTCTGATTTCCACCTGGCAGCCATTTCCTCCCCCTTTGCATTGTGGGGGCTTTGCGTTGAGGGCTTTGGCGCTCGTGGCACGGCTGGCTCACCACCGGGCCTGCGTCTTCTGGATGATCCCTGGTCAGATCAAACATGACAGTTTCACACAGGAGCCTGAGCACAGGGCAGCGGTGATGTCAGAACAAGCAGCCAATGGGAACCGGCTCTGCCGGGAGTTCGCCCGGTTGCCAGCGCCTTGACGGCTCAGCGAGCCGCTTCGCCCGCGAAGCTCAGCCGTCCGTGCGCCGGCGCGTCACGGGCTCGCTCTGTCCGCCAAACCGTCAATTTCTCAGAGCCTCCAGAACAACAACATGTCACCTGGAGTAAAGCGATTAGGAGGAATTTAGTCTTGTTAAAAAAAGCTGTTGCAATCGTACGGGAAAAATTAACAATCCGCGCGCTCCCGTCAGGGGTGAGCTTCGGTCCCAGCTGGTTTGGCAGCTCTGACGTCATCATCCTCTGACGTCTCTTTACCGCGTTATGCAGAAGCAGGTGGGATGGCACGCACGTGCTCACCGTGTCTGTGGTTTTGTCATCCTTTTGAGCGACTGTTTCTGCGTATTTTTCTTCAACTTCTGCCCCTCCCATCACTTTTCAGATTATTTACCGCTCGGCTTGTATCGACCGGCTCCGTGGCACGACGCCATTTGCATTCCGAACCTGTTGCCTTTCCTGCGTTTTTTCCCCCCCCCCGATGTATCTGAAGAGTTTGTTTTCCCAGGACTGGCAGTGAAAGCTCAAAAGAGCAGGGCTGGGCTGCGCGGTGAAATTTCTGCTCACTCCGATCAGATGTTTAAATCCTCATTTTCTGGGAATTTGTACGTGCCGATGTGCTGGGGCCCAGAATGGCGTCGATCGTTTAGTGCCGTTGAAACTTCGAAACTGAAACGAAGGACATTTGTACAGTCGTTTGAGCCGTATTAATGGGGATTTATTGACCGCGGGACAGCGCACGCCCTGAAATTATGACCGTTTAGGCAATCTCGCCTCCATTCCGGCTCTGGAGGTGAAACCCACTCTGCGGTTCATCGCTCTTGAACAGACGCAGGTATTTTGAATTAAATATCTCTAAATGCGCCGTCCGAGATTCTATTAAGGATCCCCCTTTTCAGCAGGACCGGCGAAATTGGAAGAGAAATATCTTTCCCCCTGAATTTATGCGATTCATTTTCCAGTTCTCGTGTTTGAATCTTTATGAAAATCTTATAGAATAACCAATTTAGTGCGGAATGCACGGGGCTCCCTGGGACAGTAAAATAAAAGCCTTCATTTGTTCGGCGTAGACAATTTCTCACAGCGATTCTGTTCTCGCTTTCACCGGAATGGCCCTGCATGGTAATGCGTCTCTCAGCCTCTCCCCTCGCTTGTTTCGCCCGAGCATTTCAAGAGAGGCCCACAATATGCCATTAAAAACGCCGGTTGTAATACGCAATTGTAAGAATGGCTCTTTGGAACTGTCATTCAGCAACAAGAGAGCGTTATGTCTTCGGTTTTCCTCTGAGATTGGCCAGGAAATAGAAAAGAGCACCAATTCCTTTAAGTAAAATGGAAAATTGCTCATTGTTCAAGTTCCACTTGAATTACTAAAGGCGAATGTTTTAAATGGTTATATTTTAGTTATTATGTTAAAATTGGAAAAAGACTAGGTTAGAGATGTGGGCAACACCTTCTATGAATAGTTATTCATCAGAGCTATGTAATGTTACATTTGTCCTTTACAGCACCTTTCAAAGTGCTACATAGACAGTTGGAAATACTTAAGTCTTTAACCTCAAGTAAGCAAATGGTGTGTTTCATGGTTGGGGATGCCAGTTTGTCTCCACCATGTGACCTTCAGGTGATTAAGTGAGTAATTTTCTAATTGAGACATTTATAAAAACAATTAGTTGATCTAGTATGGGGAGAGTCAGGAAGGAAAGTGAACATGGATGGAAGTTGGAAGTAAATGCTGTGAAAAGCATGTCTTTGAGCCAGTGGCCCTCACACCTGTTCCTGGAGAGCCGCAGGGTCTTCTGGCTTTTGTTATTCAGAACATGACAAAGAGGCTTTTGCTACATTTAGCTGGCGAAGGACTGAAGTATAATATGAGAAAGCAAGGGGAGACAAACTGGTGGCCATAGTCAAGGTATGTCACTTGCTGCATCAGTGGTGACATAAAATACCATATTTACGGTTTCACTATAGGTTGTTTATGAATCTTTATGCACTGCTTCCAAAGGTTTTGTATTATGCCTATGGAGGGCTAATGTAGTTCTAATTAAATGTCATGCATAGTTAGTGTTTCTGAGGTATGCATATAAGATGTCTCTATGCTGGTATAAGACATATGATGGCTTATTTTGATTGACTGAAAAGTCTGTAGAACGTATCACCCGAAAGAGAATTTTTTGTCCCCCATGGCTCTATACTTGGCCCCCTTCTCTTTCCCTGTGTATGTAATCCCTTGGGTCTGCCCATTTCTGTGAAGCACTCAACTTTTCCCCTCCTTTCCTCCTCCATCTAACACACAAGTCTCATTATCCACTCAGCTTGCCTTGAGGACATCTATTGCTGGATAACGGACTGGTGCCTAAAGCTGAGTCTGGCTAAAACTGGAATGCTTTCTTCAAAGTCCTCACCACTGCAAGACCTCTGTGAGATACTACAGGGAAGCTCACTTGGTATATTTCTAAATTTAAGCTTAGGGGTTACCCTAGACAATCACATCTCGCTCTCTCCTCCAATACAGTGGCAGTGAACGAGCCGCGCAGATTCTTTCTGTGCGACTTCCCAAAGAACCTGTTTGTTCCTCACCACCTACCCTACAGAGCACCCAATGCCAGACCCTGGTACTCTGACCCCTGGGCTATTGCTGTTTATTTCTTGCCAGTTTCCCTGCCCTGCAGCTAATGGCTCCCAGTCTTCCCAAGCATGCTTATGTTACCCCTTCCTCATTTCACTTCATTGCCTGTTTCTGTTGGCATCAAGTTTTAAACCTTGGTGCTAGCTTACCGGCAGTTAACGGAGTAGTTCCACCATACCTCCAGACAATCTTCAAACCATACACCCTAGCTAGATATCTGCTCCATAGACTCAGGGTAACTGGCTCTCCCCTGTCGCTGTAGAGGTTTCTCCTAGTCATGATGTTGGCCTATACTGCCACCCCCCCCCCCCAACTGATGGAACAAACTTCCTATTGTGTTCAGAACAGCAAAATTGTTTTCCATCTTCAGATTGAAGATACACCTCTTCAGCATTAATCTTGATTCCTCTTCCATCCCCACTCCCTAGCACTCCTACTTTGTACTAGTTCATGTAGGCCTAGTATTTTCTATGGTTTTAGCTTTTTCTTCTTCGGGCTTGGTATGGATTTAACCTGTACATATTCAGGATATACAGTCCATCTTGCTTAGCGTACTGTAGTTAATTTGCATTAGCGCTTTGGTGATTTTACATATGCACCCGCTGGTCTGTGCATATTGTTAGTCAGGTCTGGAGCCGCTACCCACATAAATGAGGTGAATGCGCTTATGTTTTCCTAAGTTGCTGTAGATAAGAGCGTCTGCTGAATGAATGTAATATAATGCAATGTATCTAAATGGTGAGCTGTTCATTTAGGAGCTGTAGGCAGGCTGCATTCCAAGGACAACATGACGTCTGTGCCTGTTCGCTGTTGCGTGAGACTTTCCTTTCGGTTCAGGGCTGTAGTCCCGCAGCGAATACAGCGTGTGCCGGGAAGGGTGGCGAGCAACGTCAGCCGCAACTCAATTAGTTCCACGCAACCCTTTTCTGGGGGATGTGCTCAAATCTTCCACATTATATATACATTTTAATGAATCGCCAATCAGGTTTAGCGCTGCTATTTCCTGCTCTACTAATTCATCAGTGTCATTAGCCATTAGCCATTTACCAGTGCCATTAGCAGTGCATGCTACATGCTGCTAAGCTGAGAAGAAGCTGTGTCTTGCGGTTCAGACACGCTTTAACGTTTGAACGAGAACGCTGTAATTTAAAACCGAATTAGCCTTCTTAGCGTCTGCTGCGCCGCCTGCCCCGCGTCTAAGGGGCAGTAAAAGCCGGGGCGTGCGCGCTGCTCCATTGCACTCCACTACGCGCCGTTAGCTTTTTTTAAACTGCCGGCCACGGAGCGCTAATGGACAGCTAGGAGCGATCAGCGGAGGGCTGCTCTGTGGGTGCTTTGAGCCTCGCTGGAAGGCGCCACGGCGGCGGTTACCGTAGGAGCCGTAACGGGAAGGGTGGCCAACAACGTAGGAACCGGTTACCGTAGGAACCGTAACCGCCTCAGTCTCACCGCAGAAGTAGTAGATTGAAGAGTAATCTTCTGTTCTTCTGGCTTGCTTTAGGCTTTTACACTCATCGAATGCGTAAATTCCTACAATGTTAGGCGAGCGTATAGCTAACGTAGTTTGACGCCGTAATGCTAAAGTAGGCCCGGATTCAATCGACGTTCGTCCTTACAGTAACTCTACCGACAAAGTAAACGATGGCGCTGGTTTATTTTACGCAGTTTGACAAGTTAATTTAGGTGATTGCTGAGCTTGCCAGGCTTGGTTTGCAACGATAAGGGCTGCTGCCGATGGTCTAACCAGCTATCCCCACCTAGAGACGGTGGCTACATCAAGATGTAGCGAGCCTGGACTCCCATTTTCATGATTTAATGCCCCCAGCCGGACGCTCGCCCTTCTGACGACAGAGGGAAGCGCGTTATTTATGGCGCCGCTCTTTTCGACAAGCTGTAAACGGGGCGCTCGCCGTTCATTACCCTCCCTGTGATCTTCATCCCGGTGTGGGCAGGGTAGGGGGGCGGGAGCGGGAGCTGTCTGTCCCGCGACATACACCGTGTATACACCCCGCCCCTCCCTCCCCATCCCTCCCCGCCCCCTGTCTCACAGACAGACCCGCCTCCCCCCCCTCCATCCCCACCCTCACTCAATGCTCCATGGCCGCTTAATAGCAGTCAGCATAATATTTTCACAGCCTCGCCGGGCGGGGGTGGGCAGGTCTAACTAATGCCGTCATTAATCTCCACGTTGGCTGCTCACACTTTCGCCGCGCCCTTTCTGCGGGACGTGAGGACTCGTGCGCGCTTTGAGAAGGAGGGGGGGGGGGAGAGGGAGCCGTAATAGAGTCATTAGTCACTAGCGGAGAGATAATGCGCCCGTGTGCTTCCAGAACCTTCTCCCTCATTTAGAACGGAGCGGGGGGAAGATCCTGCCGCGGCATTCAATAAAACTCAATAAAAGCGATGAATTCGCCGTATTAAATTTCCATCGCTCCGTGTTGGTTATTTTCTTCTGGGGGTGAATTTCTTTCTTTCTTATTTTAATTTTTTTTTTGCCCCCGCAACTCGACGAATAAACAATAGAATTGGAAAGGGGAAAAGATGAATGCAAGTCTGGAGTACTCCCGAAGCTAAGCCGCTCTTTCTGTTCCGTGGCTTCGCAGATTGCCCCGAGCCTGGTGCACACTTAATTTATTTCTGCATCGGGAAAAGCAAACAGGAAACTGTTGGGGGAAAAAAATAAAAAATACTGCCATTAACAGGTGGTTGGTTGTTGATTGCCTTCCTGTTGCTGTAGCTTAACCTTTTGTGCTTCGGTTGCAGTGCTCCCTAAATCAGACCCAGTAGATGTTAGGGGTGTGTCTGAACGCAAGCCCTATTCTGAAATGCACTCATATTGCTTTTGGTACAGGTTTTTTTTTTACTAGTGATATTTGTAAAACTTTTAGTTTTTTTGGTAAGTTGTGAAAATCACATTTTACTGCAGAAATGAAATTATGATTTGGACGAAAAGAGCATTAAAAGGAAACAAGTCGCACTTTCCGATGTTAAAAATAAAAAACTAGAAATATAGCGATTGCTCTAAGCATGTGTGGAGTCCATCTAAAACCCGACGTCTCGCTGGCTTTGAACTCGCAGCTCCTCCAGTGCGTCGTCCTTCTTGCTCCTTTCTTGTTAATATCATTGAGTTTATCTGTGACTCGTATACATTATATGTGGCATTAACAGAGCCTACAGTTTGCTACATTATGTTTTTGGAGAATGCAAGAAGGATAGAATTTTTTGCTAGCAGTTGTCAAGAAAAGCCAGGTTGTTATTTTGCTGCATCTTTTTATGAAGTTTATTAAGTCAAAAAGTAAGGCTTGAGTAGTTCCAGTAACCATTCTAATTAATGATTCCAATTAAAATTTGACTTGACTGACACTTTTGAGTGTACCAAACATTTCAGAACGGCAAACATCCCCAATTTCCAGCGGGTTCATGAGGTTCTGCTGTAGTATTGGGCAAAGGGCTGGGTCTGCTGTGGATGCACACACGCACACACACAAACACACACACATGCAGACACATGCACACAAATGCACACACACACACAAATACTCACATGCACACAAACACACACATGCACACAAACACGAACGCACGCAAACACGTGCACACAAACACATGCACACATGCACACACGCACACACAGACTCTAGATACAGATACATATTGTGACGCTCCTAGTGGATATAAAGTGGACGTGCTTCTGTAATTTTGCTTTGGTTTTGCACTACGCTGTTCCTCATGGGCATGCTCCCTTGGGAGATTGACAGGTGGGGCTTATACTAGAAGAACGCAAGACCAAAAATAGCTGTTTGATTAAATAACTTATGCTTGTTCTGCCTTATCTTCTGCACTGGGGGTTTGTAAGAGCGTGGGGTCAGTGGGCACTAGTCCGCACCGCTGGTCTGTACCCAGCTCGTACAGCGCATGCATTATTGAGCATGTTTCCTTCGCTCCGTTGTGAAAACACTGCATCGGTGTTGGTTGTTTGACCTTTGGCGGAATCTTAGCATTTAGTGATAGCAACAGCAGTACGTAACCTGATCAGAACACAACCTTTTCATTAAAAAAAGTGTGTTTCCATCAGTGTGTACTTTGCGTTAGTGTTAATCGCTGCATCGTTGACAGCTCGTGCTTGTGTGTGTCCATGTCAGACAGTGTACCTGTCAATCATTTTGGTCGCTTGTTTCTGTAGCGTCGGAACGCTTTGTGAATCGGAAAGGCCGATGATAAACCTACAGGCATTGTTGTCTGGTTGGGTGATTTGCTCTTTAACTTTAACTGGTTAGCTTTTCTGAGATCTAATTATGTAAACTTATCACGTTGTTCTAATTTGCTGTTCCTGCTGTCCATTAAATAACATGCATATATTCTGAGTCACTGCATCCCCAGAAGAAAACACTGGGGAAGGCGTGTAGTGTGGAAATATTGGTTGATTTTTGCATAAAAATTTAAGGAGCCAAGAATGGGAAGTCTTCTTTTTGAAAGAAAATGGCAAGCCATGTGAATGAAGGTGGGCGATATTGTATGTGATATACGTATGTGATATATCAGGTTTTTAAAATTTTATTAATTGTTTTGGTTTGGATTCAAGGATATATAATTCAGTGCTGATGTGACTGCACTTCTTCACTTCATGACCTTTGCTGCTGCTGTCACTGACGTTCGGTATAGTCCGGTGTCCTGTCATGTAGCAAAAACAATAAATCCCGTTCAAAAAAAAAGTTCCTTTCAGTGCCTGAGTACAGAGTGTTCGTGCCACCCCATTTTAGGTTATGACGCAGGAGCGCAATTTACCGATAAAATAAACCCGCGTTTATCTTTTCTGCGATAACGGCTCACCTTGATTAGTTGTTCGTGATCATGCATTTATTTTTACCGTGGTCTTGCATCAGAGCCCCTAAAAATAGACGTTCATTAAAGCTAGCATTCGGCAGCCCTTGCCGTTGTCAGATCTCTTGTACTCTATAATACAGATTTATGCCGGTTTATTAAATATGGACCAGCGGTTTACAGTGCATGATGACAGTTCAGTCTGTACCTTACCTACTGTATGCTCCTAAGACTGTATGGGTCTACAAATACTTACGCGGGATTATTAGACCCCATCGCCCGTCCCTGGATAACCGTGCAGTTGTCTGTCACTGTTTACGTTTTTTTCCCCACGGCGTGCAGGAACTGGCGCCATGGGCTATGCATGGCAAATTGTGGTCACTCACTCACTCACTCACTCACTCACTCACTCACTCACTCTCACTCTCACTCACTCACTCACTCACTCACTCACTCACTCACTCACTCTCTCACTCACTCTCTCACTCTCACTCACTCACTCACTCACTCACTCTCACTCTCACTCTCACTCTCACTCACTCACTCACTCACTCACTCACTCTCTCACTCACTCACTCACTCACTCACTCACTCACTCACTCACTCACTCACTCTCACTCACTCACTCACTCACTCACTCACCCCACTCCACTCACCTCACTCCCCACTCTCACTCCACTCACTCACTCACTCACTCACTCACTCACTCACTCACTCACTCTCTCACTCCTCACTCACTCACTTCACTCACTCACTCACTCTCACTCTCACCTCACTCACTCACTCACTCTCACTCACTCACTCACTCCTCACTCTCACTCTCACCTCTCACTCTCTCACTCTCTCACTCACTCACTCACTCACTCACTCACTCACTCACTCACTCACTCACTCACTCTCACTCTCACTCACTCTCACTCACTCACTCACTCACTCACTCACTCACTCTCTCACTCACTCTCTCACTCTCACTCACTCACTCACTCACTCACTCACTCACTCACTCACTCTCTCTCTCACTCTCACTCACTCACTCACTCACTCACTCACTCACTCACTCTCTCACTCTCACTCACTCACTTACTCACTCACTCACGGACGACCTTTCAGGGACGTTTAGTAGGACGCACGCGCAGGTGGTGCTTCGTTTAGTAGGACGCACGCGCAGGTGGTGCTTCGTTTAGTAGGACGCACGCGCAGGTGGTGCTTCGTTAGTAGGCGACGCGCAAGGTGGTGCTCGTCTTAGTAGACCATGGCGAGGTGGTACTGTTTAGTGGACGCACGCGCAGGTGGTGCTTCGTTTAGTAGGACGCACGCGCAGGTGGTGCCAGCTAAAACGTGTCTGTGGAAGTGAGCTGCGGCGTGGGTCTGGACGGTTCCGTGCTTGTTTACACATAAAATGGCTGTTTCTGGGCTCGGAGGTGGGCGTTGCTGATCCGGGGTAATTTCGAGGGATAGAGAGGGTCCTGTGGGAGGAGTCACCGTTTCAGATCAGCGCTCAGCAGAGACCGGCTACCGCTCTGCTCCGGTCGATGTCTCTCCGGCGGGCTGGAGGCCGAGGAGCCCGCGCATCGACGCGGCGCCGGCGGCGAGCCGGTCCCCACGGAAACCAGCGCTCGCCCGATTGACGTCAGGACCCCGAGCGCGGACGTCGCCGTGGAGACGGCGCCCGTGCGCAGCATGCAGAGAGCCCCGGCGCTGGGCTGGGTGCGGGCGCAGGCAGCGCGCTAGCGCTAGCGAAGCGGCGCGTCACGGCTCGGCTGCCGCGTCACTGTGACATGCGCGCGGCGGCGGGGAGGCTCCGAGCGCCAGCCTTTATCGGGGACCTTACTGAAGGGTGCGGTCTGGGCGGCAGGTAGGGGTGGGGTTAGTGATGATGGGTGTGGTCTGGCGTGGGAGGGGTTGACCAGGCTTTCAAGTTGAAGGAGAGACTGTGTGTTTTGGGGGGGGTTGTAATAGGATAGTGTTTGTGGGGCAGGTAAGGGAGGGATTGCTGCTGGATATGGTATTAGATGCGATCAGCGTTGGTGTGGGGTGGGTTAGTGAGGGATGTGGTTTGCAGGGGGATGGGTTAGAGAGGGTGTGGTTTGCAGGGGGTTTGGTTAGAGAGGGTGTGGTTTGCAGGGGGTTGGGTTAGAGAGGGTGTGGTTTGCAGGGGGTTGGGTTAGAGAGGGTGTGGTTTGCAGTGGGTTGAGTTAGTGTGGGGTGTGGTTAGCTGTGGGATGGGTTAGTGAGGGGTGTGATTTGATGGAGGGTTGAGTTAGAGAGGAGTGTGGTTTTCAGGGGATGGGTTAGTGAGAGGTGTGGTTTGCTGTGGGATGGGTTAGAGAGGGTGTGGTTTGCTGGGGGTTGGGTTAGAGTGGGGTATGGTTTGCTGGGGTTGGGTTAGAGTGGGGTTATGGGTTTGAGGGTGGTGGGATGGGTTAGAGAGGGGTATGGTTTTGCAGGGGGTTGGGTTAGAGAGGGTGTGGTTTGCAGGGGGATGGGTTAGAGAGGGTGTGGTTTGCTGGGGGTTGGGTTAGAGTGGGGTATGGTTTGCAGGGGGATGGGTTAGTGAGGGGTGTGGTTTATGCATAGGAAGGAGGACTCCAGGGCTTGTGTGGGGACTAAGAGGTTGTGTTGTTCTGTATGGTTTTAGGAAGGGGAGGCTTCACTGGTGGGTGTGGTTTGGGGTGGGAGGGGTTGAGGGAGAGTGGCTGGTGTGAGCGATGGGTGTGGCTTTAGCTAGGTAAGTATGGGCGGTGAGTGATGGGATGCTTTTTGGTGGGCGGGGCAGCGGTGACTGTCGGGTGATTGACAGGCGCGTTGCGGTGTCGTTGCAGACGGGATCAGCGTGACGGGGCTGCCCATCTCCAGCCCGCTGAGGCAGGTCCTGAAGCCCCGCGCCGAGAACAAGTCCGTCGGCGGCGAGCCCGGCAAAGCCGAGTACAACCACGTCAAGGTAAGGCCGCCGCGTGCGTGCGGGAGAAACAGCGCCGCGCTCTGTGTGCCGTGGTCATTCTGTTAACATGTTCATTACGTTAAACTCACATGTACTGAAGTGTATCATTGATCTGGTCATTTACATACTGAGGACTGAGTACCCTGTTGTAGTATTGAGGACTCATTGATAAACTGTAGCACTGAGGATGTTTCTTGACGTTATGCATGTCCGGGTTTGTTTCGTGCTACACGGCGTGGTTATGCTGCTGCATTTCATTCTGTTAAAGCACCTGGGGGGTAGACGTGGGTATCTGACGTCTTTTCCCTGTGCTCGTCACCGGACCCGGGGGGAGGGGCTTCGGCTTCTCTCCCGCCTCCTCCGTCGCCACGGGCGACCGCACCCCTCTCGGATTGATAAAAGCGGCGCGCCCCGACCCCCGCAGGCTGCGCTCGATCAACGGGGCCAAGTGTCTGCATGCAGCTAATGCTAACGCACGCACACAGAGCTGCAGCTAACGAGCTCGCTCACTCTGCTCTGAGACGGCCAATAGCAATGCTGCATTTCCTTAAGGTTAAGGGTCACACGGTTCCTATTTCAACAGAAATATTTAATTGTAGTAACACCAGTATGTTTTAGGCTCTAGTGGGGGGCAAATGAAAGTTTCTCCTGAGAGATCGTTAAAGTTGGGGTGGAGCGCATTTGAGTACTGTCCGTAATGCTGAGCTAGGACAGCTGAGCTGCTGTACTAAGTGTTAAATATTATGTATGCGCTTTGTAATGGCAGTCACAGTATTATCAGGAGGGCGTGCGTATTTCCTATACTCAATCAGCACTTGCTCTTAATTGCTCTGTCTTCACAATCACGAAATGGAATTAGCCGGATTCTGAGGAGATGAAGGCGCTGCGCGGATGTTGATGGAGTCCAGCCTTGTGAGGACGTTGCTCTCGGGGCCCTGTGTAAGCGCACTGAAGGGGTTCGGATCGACCGAGCGTTCAGCTGAAGCCCGGCAGGTAGCCTCGTCGCTCAGCAGCGCGTCCGTCAGTCGCTGAGCCGTCAGGATTCTGTCGGACAGAGCAGCGTCGTGGCAGAGCGCCTGACCGGCGCTGCGGGGCTGGGAGAGCCGCCGCTCCTCATTAGGGATGAGAGCGCGTCGTTCCCGTCGATGGCTTCTGCTCGTCGGCGGACTGTCCCGAGGTGAAGGGGCCGTTCCCGTTGAATTTGGATTTTTGCCGGCGCTGACCGCGGCCTGCAGCCCTTCCGACTGCGCAGCTGCGCGGCTGCTAGCCGCGTTTCCACTCTCCCCAACGTGAAATGGGCATAAAAACATGACCGGGCCCTCCAGATCGGGATAAAACAGTCTGTAATAGTCAGAAAGGCCTTTTCTGCAGGTATGGCTGACCCCAGATCCGTTACACCAGTTTCAGAGGTTATCTGTCTCTCACCGTTGCTCTACTCCAGTCATATTTGTGCCTTGATACTGTTTGGCAGCTGGCCTCAGAGCTGAACTGCACTTTATAGTTGGAGCCCAAAGAGCACAGATTATTGCCTCAGTCTCTTATGCTTGTTCTGCATGGGCCTGCATCGTTGCTCTGCACAGCAGTGAATACTAATGGAGCTGGTATCAGTTAAATCGCACGCAGTGATTAGTGCGCAGCTCTAATTGAGTTAACGCGTAGAAGCCGATTAACGTGTAAATCAGTAGGGTTTGACTGCTCTGCAGCTGTACTTCCTTGGTCTCTGAGGACATGCGCACGCACATACACGCACACGCACACACACATGCACACATGCTCACGGCCTCTGTGGGTGAGGGGTAGCTGTGGTAAACACATACACACATGCACGCTCTCTGGGAGAAGGTTAGCTGTGGTACACACACACGTACACGCACACGCACGCACAGCCTCTCTGGGTGAGGGGTAGGTGTGGTAACTGAGGTGAGGACAGCGCAGTTCAGCCTCAGACAGCTGGAGCGTCACTCAGGCCCTCAGTCACAGGTAAGTCGTGAGGGACACGTTTCCTCATCAGACAGGAAGGCCCGGCCAGCTCCGGGTAGCGGAGATCGAGCGTCCAGCCTGGCCTCGACCGCTTACATCAGCAACCCCGCTGTTTCCCGCCTTTTACGCTCCCCAAAACACGCTTCGCCTCTGGCCACGTTACCATAGTTTTATACACGAAGGCTTAAGACAGTGCTTCTTCATTCCGAGCCCCGCCCTCCTCCCCCCCTGATAATACGGCTGCGGTGTCATCAGCAGTGCAGAACGCTAATAGAACGTTCATGACATCTCCAGTAGCTTCCGCGGCGCAGATTACATTTTAATAGGCTTCTAAGACGAGACAAACAAAAAGGAAAATCCGCGCACCGCTCTCGCAGTCAAATGAGATTCGTTTTATGCGCGTTTGTTCTCGCTTTCGAGATCTTTGTGGGTCGATACGTCGTGCCGCGTACATGCTGATGAATCGCACGCCTCGGAGAAGAGCACACGGGCTTCATTTTCTTCTTCTGTTTGCGCTCAAAGCCCGAGAAGAGTTCAGACTTCAGGACGTGACCGGCATTTGTTTCCGGGAAACGGAAACGCGGCGTTCGCTACGCGCTCCGCCTTCCACGTACCTCCCGAATTAACGCGGAAGGCTTGCGCCTTTCTTGCTGTTTCTTTTTTTGTTTTTTTAAATCTGTTCATTTCGGAACATTTGAATAAGTATTATTCGCGTCCTCGCGTCGTTACGGACGCCGTGTAGGCGGCGGACTCCGAGGCGGGGGGGACGCGGTTCGAGTTCCGCGCGGCGCGGCTTGTTCCCTCGAGCGAGGCTCTTCACCTCAATTTCCCTGCCAGTGAGAGCGGGGTTCGGCTGTGCTTAAACAGGCAGCCGCACGCGAGCTCAGTATCTCGCCCAGGGCCGGGGCATCTGCTGAGCAATTAAACCCTAATTATAATTAAGGGGGAGGGAAGTCTCTCCGGAGCAGCTCTCACCCCGCACACACCTTATTTCCTCCAGCCCGGCCTCACCTGTTGAGGAGCTGGAAGACTTTTGAAATTGAATTCTGTGCTTTTTTTTTGTTCTTTCTTTTGTCGGTTTTTGACGGCGGCCGCTGCAGATGTCCAGACCGGAGTGGGGCCCCTTTATATCCCGGTCCTGGGCGGTTATTTTTTTTGTGAGGGGGCCCGTGTTGCAGCAAAGCGAAACGCCTGGGGGGGGGGGCATTAAAACGCTGCCCCCTTGTGCCCGCGTGGCGAGCGGCGGGGGCTGGCTCGGCTGGCGTGCGTGGCCCGGCCGCTCGGCAGGAAGTGAACTCTAATAAATCAACGTGCTCCGCCGTCCGCTGAGCAGGAATGAACATTGGCCTGATCCCCAGAGCTCAGCGCCGCACTTCATTCCTCTCGTGGAGCCCCTCCACACACCGGTCCTCAGGCTGCTGGAGAGGGGAGGACGGGAGGGGAGGTGTGCTTCTCCTTTTGGGCGTTCCTCTTTGTGTGACCCACGCTGTTCCCTCTCTCTGTGACCCAGCGCTGTCCCCTCTCTCTGTGAACCAGCACAGTCCCCTCTCTCTGTGACCCAGCGCTGTCCCCTCTCTCTGTGACCCAGTGCTGTCCTCTCTCTGTGACCCAGCACAGTCCCCTCTCTCTGTGACCCAGCACAGTCCTCTCTCTCTGTGACCCAGCGCTGTTCCCTCTCTCTGTGACCCAGCGCTGTCCCCTCTCTCTGTGACCCAGCGCTGTCCCCTCTCTCTGTGACCCAGCACAGTCCCCTCTCTCTGTGACCCAGCGCAGCCCCCTCTCTCTGTGACCCAGCGCTGTTCCCTCTCTCTGTGACCCAGCGCCGTTCCCTCTCTCTGTGACCCAGCGCTGTCCCCTCTCTCTGTGACCCAGCACAGTCCCCTCTCTCTGTGACCCAGCACCGTCCCCTCTCTCTGTGACCCAGCGCCGTCCCCTCTCTCTGTGACCCAGCGCAGTCCCCTCTCTCTGTGACCCAGCGCTGTCCCCTCTCTCTGTGACCCAGCGCTGTCCCCTCTCTCTGTGACCCAGCGCTGTCCCCTCTCTCTGTGACCCAGCGCTGTCCCCTCTCTCTGTGACCCAGCGCTGTCCCCTCTCTCTGTGACCCAGCGCTGTTCCCTCTCTCTGTGACCCAGCACAGTCCCCTCTCTCTGTGACCCAGTGCTGTCCTCTCTGTATGTGACCCAGCACGGTCCCCTCTCTCTGTGACCCAGCGCTGTTCCCTCTCTCTGTGACCCAGCGCTGCCCCCTCTCTCTGTGACCCAGCATAGTCCCCTCTCTCTGTGACCCAGTGCTGTCCTCTCTCTCTGTGACCCAGCGCTGTTCCCTCTCTCTGTGACCCAGCGTTGTCCTGCACTCTGTGACCCAGCGCTGTCCCCTCTCTCTGTGACCCAGCGCTGTCCCCTCTCTCTGTGACCCAGTGCTGTCCTCTCTCTCTGTGACCCAGCGCTGTTCCCTCTCTCTGTGACCCAGCGTTGTCCTGCACTCTGTGACCCAGTGCTGTCCTCTCTGTATGTGACCCAGCACGGTCTCCTCTCTCTGTGACCCAGTGCTGTCCCCCCTCTCTGTGACCCAGCACAGTCCCCTCTCTCTGTGACCCAGTGCTGTCCTCTCTGTATGTGACCCAGCATGGTCTCCTCTCACTGTGACCCAGCATGGTCACCTCTCTCTGTGACCCAGCACGGTCCCCTCTCTCTGACACTGATTGTGCGCTGGTGAGCCTCCCTTTTCTGGTGCACTCCCCCAGCCCCCCCCCCCCCCCCCCCCATGCCAGTCTGGGTATCGGTGGAGCGTGGAGCGCAAACTGAGTCTCCAGCTCCGCTCTGGAGCTCGCCCCCCATTAGCTCCCGCTGTGCCCATTAGCGAGAGCGGGGCCCCTGCAGAGTTCGGGATGGGGGGCGGTTCAGCACTGCGCTGAAAGCGCCGCCGATCGGAGACGGGGCTCGGGCTGACACTCGGGGCGGGGGCGGGGGCGGGAGGGGGGATGTTGAGTGACAGGTGGGGAGCGGGAGAGAAAAGCAATCATCTCACCTCGCGAGCAGCGCCGACTCCCGCGACCCGCAGCGCTGCGTCGGCGCGTTTATCCGCCCTCCCTTTCCCGCCAAACCCGCCTTCCTGAGGTACGCGCGTCGCCTCGCCCGTTACCTTCAGAAACCGCAAACGGGCGTGTCCCGCTCTTTCTTTCCCTGAAGTCACCCGCTGCGTTAGGTAAGATACGCGCGGGGGCCTTCTTTGGGAGGGGTGGGCGCGTCGGGGTCGGTTGCCGGGCGCGCCGCCTGGCCGTGTGCGTCCTTCGCGTCCGCGCGTCCCCTCAGCCTCCCGCTCGCGGTGCGCGCTAACCGCAGCAGGAGCTTTCCGAGCGCGGCCCGCCCACACGCGACGTTTGGAGCGCTCGCCTCCACCGGATTAAAAGCCCGACAAAAGGAGCTTTGTTTGGCCGCGCGGTTAACGCGAGACAGATCGGGCCGCTTCCTTCACCCCCGCGACGAGGAGCACGGACAGACCGCCGGAGAGTCACAGAGAAGCGATTAGCCGCGGCGCACCTCCGCACACAGAGCACCTCCGCACACAGAGCACCTCCGCACACAGAGCACCTCCGCACACAGCGCACCTCCGCACACAGAGCACCTCCGCACACAGAGCACCTCCGCACACAGAGCACCTCCGCACACAGCGCACCTCCGCACACAGAGCACCTCCGCACACAGAGCACCTCCGCACACAGAGCACTGATAGAGCGGCGCGGCGGCATGATGTACACAGCAGCAGAACAGATTGAGCCTCCGCAAATCCTGCTTTGCTCGAAAGCGGCTGTGTCTTAACGAGCCTGAGATTCAGCGCGTCGAAATATCGCTGAAGTGACTGCCGGCGTTGATTGACAGACTTTTTTTTATTTTGGAAGGGTCAGCGCTACCAAGCCAAAGAGGCCGCGATCGGAAAGCATGGCACGATGGCATGTGCTCGATGGAACGCGCACATGCCAGATTTCACTTTCCTCCAAGATCAAGAGTAGCTCAAGTCTCAGGGATAATCTGTTGGCAATCGCTGAACTGTCTGTTGCCATCGCGTTCAGAACCGTCCTTCAGTACGCCCTCTGTTTTAGGGCTGGGTATGGAGCTTGTGAAGATTATAACCGACTGAGGCGCTCTAAGGACAGGGCATGAAACGAAAAGCGTCTCCGTTTACTAATAACTGCCGGTCTAGATGCTACGCTAGTAAGTTCAGCCTTCTTTCTTTCCTGATGGGAAATGAGCGAGCCGTTCCTTTCCAGCGAAGCCGAGCTGTGCGTGGGCGGGCTCACGCGATGCCATGCATCACAGTTAGCGGCTGTAGCCATCAGTCACGCCCCGCTCCGCGCCCGCCCACCCGCCCCGCGGAAACGACCGCGGCGGCGGAGGGGGGAACGCGGTCGCGGACGCTGCCGGCGAAATTACACACCGCGTCACCCGCCCGCCCGACTTACGACGGCTCGCGAATCTCTCCCCGAGAAAATACGCCGCGGCGCCGCGGAAACGTGTCATTAGCCCCGCGCAAACAAGCGAGGTATCGCGCGGGCTGTCGTTTTAATAAGCACGCCGGAACGTCTCGGCGATGAATCAAGCGGTCCGCCGCGTAGCGTGTCGCATTAGAGGCACGCGGGAAAAAAAGGCATCATAATTTCAGAGTGCGCACAACGCTGCCTCGCTGTAGTAGCACAGGGGAATATGAATATTTCAGTGTGCAATCAAAATGGTAAGTGGGCTGTAACTGCTGAAATAAACATCAGGTGTGTCGCGGGAGTGTGTGTGCGCGTGCTTTTATTTGTTAAACACAATTTTTTTTTTTTTTTGAGTGTGTCATTTCTGTTACGAGTGCCCAGAAAGTGGCTTGGATTCTCTCTCTAAAATTAGGTATTTGAAATGTAGCGTGAAATATTTTTGCCCTTAAATTTGCACCTGTAAATGAATTTTATGAGTTTTAAGTTATCCGTCACACTTGAGTGAAGCTAAGTGCTGTTATTGGCACTGGCAAAAGTTCATTTCAGGGAAACCATGATTGATTCAGTATATTTCACATTATTTCAACTATTCAGGAATGTTCTGGTTTCTGTAGTTACTGTATCTATACCTATACAGATAGTTGTTGTCTTCTACTAACAAAAGCCACATTTCAAATAGGATTTTTTTTAAAGCAACACATAAAAAATGGCATGTGAACGGCTTGTGGAATTTCTCGCCTTTCAGCGACTTCGCGTGGCCTCTGAAGTTTGGAGGATTGCTTCTGCATCAGGTGCGATTGAAGGGAAACAGAAAACAACGGGAGGCCTCAGTCTGCACGGCAGTGATGACCGTTACAGCGCTCAAAAGGATCTGGTCATTATGGCTGTGATATAGTGCCCTTCCATGACCTGTTGCTCCAGCCGACTGCAGTCGCTAAATTTGCGTAATTCTGGATGGCCTCCTCCTTAAGGAATGAGAGCGGAACAGCGCTATTCGCTCGGGCTCTGACTGCTCCTGGCCCCTTCCGATAGAGCCTCATTAGTTTGGAAGTCGCTCATAAACTCAGTGAGTTGTTCGGTCATTTCTTTGGTCAGTGGGCAAATTTGTTTTTGAGCACCATTTTGTCTGTTTATTGCACGGTAAAAACCAAACACCTCTGATGTTAAATGAGGTGTTGTAGCAATATGTAGCTAGCTCCTGTTAGTCGAATTTATTGCTTGCCTCCTTTGCTAATGATACGGAAGATAATCTAATAGATTTGATTCGGAGCTAATGTAGTTCGCAAGCTTAAATGTCTTGGTTTTGGATTTCAGACAAATGTACTGTATATGTTTTATAATAATACTGGTAAAATTCTAGAATCCTCTTACTCGACCTATGCTATGCCAGTACCAAGGTCGGAACTTTCCGGAATGAGTGAAACCGCGCTGTATCTTCCGCCG
This sequence comes from Anguilla rostrata, assembly GCF_018555375.3. Taxonomy (NCBI): domain Eukaryota; kingdom Metazoa; phylum Chordata; class Actinopteri; order Anguilliformes; family Anguillidae; genus Anguilla; species Anguilla rostrata. The sequence goes on along the minus strand of NC_057940.1, from coordinate 40,185,827 downwards.
CTCAGATAGTTTGGAGTCAAGCGTTCACTCTCACAGCCTAAATGATCGTTTGGAGTGAATGTAGGACATGTATTAAAATTCCTGTCCCCACGTTTCTTTCGGAGAGCCTGCTGCGTTTTACATCTCTCCAGGAGAATGCCCGTGAATCATTTATGCGTAAATCTGAATCCGAAATGAGCTGCAGGTCCAGAGCAAACTGCAATTTACCGTACTGTTTCGTCTGGTTAATGAGTTCTTGTGCTAATTCATCTTGTGCAGTTTATCTTGTGGTCTGTTGTGGGAAAACAGCGTTTCTGCGTCGTGCGACAGGATATATTTATCAGATGAGCTCTGAATCGACAGCATAAGCCAACAGAATACTTACACGGTGTCTTGGGAACGAAAAGCAGAATTCATCATTTCATTATTCAGCGTTTGAATGGATGTTTCAGTTTTTCCCCGAACGCATGCGTTTCACGCGCTGGCTGGTGTCGTATTGCCCTGGTGTCAGATTGGCCGGCTCTGAGGGGCTCGGTGAAGACAGCGGCTGTCTGGAGAGAGCCGTTTGAGACGGGCGGCGGCGGCGCGGGGCCCTGCGCTTTCCCGGGCTAACGAACGCCGGCGGAGAGGACGCGGGAGACTGCTCGCCCGCTATTTTTAGCCTCCCCGCCACCTCCCCGCCTGGCTCTGCTTAAAGATTCAGATCTCATCCTCCTGATGGGGATATTTATAGGCCCGGGCCGTTGCCTGCCCGAGTGCCAGCGTCTCGATAAGTGATAAATACGTTCCGGAGGACGGCTTCTGTTTGTTTGCTGCCGTTAACGCTTTCTGCGGCCGAGCGCAGCCTGCTCCGATCCTCAGGCACGCGTAAAGGACCATATCTGTGCATCGTAGTATAACGGTAACGAATGTAGAACTATTACAGTACCTCGTGGATTTGATTTAGAGTGTTTTGCATCCCCTGTTCGTGAACGGACAATATGCATTGTCGGCAGTTTTTAAAATCCATTAAAACTGTCGAGACGTTCATAGATCTTTTCTTGTGCTGGTGAATCATAAAGCGGATCTATGAAACCGAGGTAATGGATTTTCAGAATATCACAGGTCTTAAAAAAGGTGTTTAAACATTCACTTTGGAAGGCGGACTAGGTGCAGATATCACAATTACACAATTTCTGGGGCGATCGCTATTTGCGAATGAATCGTCTGCCGACTGCATGAATAGACCCTTGAAATAAAGTGCAGCCGTAGCCTTCCTGGCAGTGAATTATATTTTTTTTCTTCGGACTTCAACGGCTCCCCCGTGGATCCGTCCGTGTTTGGGTTTAATCGAGAGACGGCGAGGATAAATGAGAGGCGTCGCGTGCGCCAGGGCCGCTCGCCGCTCGCCACCGCGTAGGCCACGCCCGGAGCGCTTTAATTGCCTCCGTCAGACTGTTCGTACATTACACGGGCCGATCGCTCGTTTATGTTTTGTCCGCAAAACGAAAAGCACAGCAACATCAAGCGAGGCGCCGCCGGCTCCGCGGGGCTAAGTCAGAATCGATGCCTCCCTCCTTAAGTATTGACGCCACCGCGTGCGCCGCTAATGCTTACCTGCGCATTTCAAAGGACGCAGATCTAACGGCTTTCATGCCGGAGGAGTCAGATACGAGGGGCCATGGGTGAAAGTCCAAGTGCCGAAACGCGTGACGCTACGAGAAAGCTTTCTCTCATTCGGAGACGAATTGACACCGAGGCCCGGTTTTGAGAAGTAACGGTGCTCAGACGACCGAGAGGAGGCCCAGTCTCGAACGTGAACTAATGCAGGACAGAAGATGAAGCTTGGCACAGCCTTCCAAAAAAAAATATGAGAAAGGCTCATCCGATGGCCGGAACTTAATGTTTCGCAATTGGACATGTGCCGTACATCGCCCTCCAGAATAGTTGGCACCCTGCATTCACATGAACAGAAAATGCTGACCCTGAATATGTCAGGGACAGCTGTGGTCATTCAAACCTTTTTTGTGATTTCACAGGGATACTTTTGTCACTGTCCAACCGCTCAGGTTTTAGCTTCCTGGCGGAGGCAGCCAGATTTTGGTTTAGTGTGCCTTTTTTGGAAAGGTCTTGAAGGAGTTCATGAAGCCATGTATTTTAACAAGGGCCTATGGAAGCAAAACAGCTCCGCAACATTACATATTCCCCTCCAGACTTCACATTGGGGACTAGGTACTTTTCTACATGACCATTCCTCTTTTTACACCAAATGCACCTAGTGCTAGTGGCCAACAAGCACAGTTTTGACCATAAAACCAGTTACAAAAAAGTGACATTTAGCAAACTCCAGGGGCTTGCGTTTGTGGTTTGGTGACAGTAGTGGCTTTTCTCTGGCAAGCCTTCCAGATAACTTGTTGGCGGGAAGGTGGGGTTTAATTGTAGTTTTGGATACTTGGTGGACCCCAAGAGGCAACCAACTTTAGGGAGGGGGGAAAAAACTAATATTGTTAGATATTGTTAGATGCGTGTATTTGCATATCTGTTCCCTGACCACATCTTAAGAACCCCCCCCCCCCCAACCCGGTATTTTACAGTGCTGTGCTTGTTGTTGTTAACAGCATTTGATGCCCCTGACATTCTGAGCTGTGCTTTTCCCTGATTCCTAGGCAGATTTGGTCTTTTTCCACTTTGGCCAAGAACCCAATTACGGGAATCATGTTAAATGGGCTGACCTGAATCTCACATCTTTCTGTTTGGAATTAGTTGGGCTGTGGATGTGTTCTTTATTTGAACCTCTTTCCTTCCCGGTTATAAATAACTAATGATGCCTCACCAGTCACCGCCATGTCACCTGTGCCCTTTGCCTGGAGCGCTGCAGGTTAAACCTGTGAACTCATCTACAGCGCTCTCCCCCGCGTGCCAGCGATCCTTAAGCACACCGTGCTCACAGTACCACAGATGAGCTAGCGCTGAAATGGGAAAAAAAAAATACACAAAAGAAAAGAAAAAGTCTTTAGTAACAACTTGCAGCGCTTGAATGCCCGAGTTATTCAGAATAACTAATGCTCGGAGAGCTCAAGGAACTTACCTGGCAGTACCTACCACCCTTGGCGGTGTTACTGTGTTCCTTTGCTGTGGATTCCCAGTTACACCGGATGAGTTATCCTTGCCTTTAGCATTTCTGTTCAAATCCTCCTGCCCTCTTCATTTAATGAAACAATTTTTTCGGGGCAAACGGTTTATGAAGGAAATGAAATTACTGAAATGCATTACAAAGGCGCTCAGTGGAGCATGCTCTGTACGCTTTATCAGAGTGGTTAATGATTGCTTAGCATTAGCGAGTAATTACAGCGTGCAGCGGCGGTCCATCCTGGCCTCCATTATGTTTCTCATCTGGAGTGTAGCCCCTTGGATTTCTCTGCGAGGTGCAGGATTTCTCAGGTGGAAATGAAGGATGGATGAAGCCATAACAGGAACGGAAGAAGCCAGGTCGGAGTCCGCACACGCTCCTGCACGCCTCTGCGCATTAGCGCCGCGCCTCAGCTGCCGCGGACAAAAACGGCACAACGCGTCCCGGCGCTGCGTTATCGCTAATCACCGCCGATTCCCCAACCCCAGCCCCCCCACCCCCGTTCCCCACTGAGCGTGCAGCACGGCATCGGACCGGAGCGCAGGGAGGAGTGTGATCGGCGTTTACGGCGGGGCCTTCTCAAGGCTCGCTGACATGGACGACGCCGAGTTCGCCGGGTCGCCCCCGTGGAGCCGCGTGGCTACGACTGAGAATGCCACGCCCGCCCGCCCGCCGACTGCCAGCCCAATGAGTCCTTCAGGACCTGGCGGCGGCCCCCGGCTCGGGCCCCTCGGCGAAGTCTGCGGTGTGCGTCTCCCAGATCGCAGCTTCAGGTTGAGGGAATGAGTCTGCATCGAGGAAGAGGCAGAAGCGCTCGCTGTCCTCCTCATCCTCCGACCGACAGACACCTGCTTAGTTAGGGCGCCACTGTCATGCAGTTCCAATCGGAATTGAACGTTGCGCAACGTTTGTTTTGTAAAAATCGGTTCTGCTTTTCATTCCTTTAAACATACTTCCAAAAGTCAATTCATGAAATATGATCAAGGACAAATGATGTTGTCGTCCTTGCGATGCCAGACTAGTTTGAAGATGCCTGGTCTGAGAGACGGGTAGATATCGGTGCGGCTCGCTCGGCTTGCCTCGTTCGCGCCGCGGAGTGTGTTTTTCTATCCCTTCCCCTTTGATTCTTTCACAGCACGGAGCGATAATTCTCATTTGGAATGCGTGTAAACATGTTGATGGCACTTCATGTTTATTCCGGCGCCGCCGCTGGGAATTTCAAGGTCTAGCGAGTAAAATTTTTAAGTAAAGATAAACATCCCTGTTTCCTTTCTGCCGCCGGACCGCCCGTCTCGTATTCACACGTATTTATTCAAGCAGCCGGGCGGAAACTTTTTTGGTATCCTCTTGATAAGCCGCGGCCCGGAATGCAAACATCATTCAATTTCGCTCCTTTTCGCGATTCGTCCGTTATTCGATTATTTTTTTGTTTTTTAAAAATGCGCGCAGCGACTGTCCCATCTGACTTTGTTTCTCTTTTCCCATAAATCTAAATTTCTGGGTGGGTGGGTGGGGTGGGGTGGGGTGGGGTGGGCAGGGTTCTTAGTCATACAGACTGAGCGCTGGGTTTTTTGTGTGGTCAATCCTAGCAAAATCCTTTGGGTTTCATTTAAAATGCTTTTTTTTTTGTTAAACTTGTTTTACTTGTGCCTGTTATCAAAACACCTTCAGCTCCCACTGCTGTTATATATAATAATATTATGCAGAGGTATTGGTAAGGTCTGCCGGTGAAAATGAGTTTTTGTGTCATTGGAGAATGCCTTTTGGTTCTGCTTCTCTGTGATGTTCCTCGTGTAGTGTGGTGTAGATTGGCTGGTGTGTAGATAGATAAAGACTGCCTTTGTAGAGGCTGTGGCTTGCAGTGTTTATTCCTCTTTTCATGTGTTTCAAGGCACATCTAATTAAGCATTATTCCAGGTAAGGTTAATAAGTTATTTGTCTTGCTGTACTGCAGTCATCCCCAACCCTCTTCCTGGAGAGGCATGTCCTCTTGGCTTTCATTCCAATCATAACAAAGCGCACCTTATCCTACAGCTAGAGACCTTGTTGAGCTGCTATTTAGTAGAATCAGGTGTGCCAAATTAGGTTTGAGATGAAAACGTACAGGAAGGTAGATCTCCAGGTACAGGGTCAGGAACCACTGCTGTACAGCCTGCCACTTCCTTTATTCCGCCATTTTGATTGGATTCGCTCCAGTGGTGTCCAGTATGACTGCACTGTTATTACAGTCTTACTGCACTGTCCTTTTTATCAGCTCCCTTTGTACAGTTTAGCAGATTCTTTTGTGTAGAGCATGAGATCTGTGGTTGAGGAATCGGGGGTCCTTACCTGTGTAATGGACACAGCCTGCTCCACCGTGGTGAACGTGTGTGTGCGTGTGTGTGTGCGTGTGTGTGTGTGTGTGTGTGTGTGTGCGTGTTTGTGCGTGTGTGTGTGTGTGTGTGCGTGCGTGTGCATGTTTGTGTGTGTGTAAATGTGTGCATGTTTGTGCGTGTGCGTGTGTGTGTGTGTGTGTATGTTTGTAGTGCGGGTGTGTGTGTATGTGTGTGTATGTTGTGCGGTGATTGTTCGTGTGTGTGTGTCGATGTATGTTGTGTGTGTTGTGTGATGTGGCTGTTGTGTGCGTTTTGTGTGCGTGTTGTGTGTGTGTGCGTGTGTGTGTGCACGTTTGTGCGTGTGCGTGTGTGTGTTCAGGCGGTTCGATTGGAAACGGCGGTTCTCGGTAATGATTGAAGAGCGATGTCAATTAGGCGGGAGTTTACGAGACAGCTGCGCTGGAGGCCCGGCGGAGCGGCAATCAGGAGGCGTCTGTGGAAGCACACATCGCCCGTCCCCCCAGGCCCCGCTGGCCCGGCGCCCACAGCCTCGCTCTCCAATCTGCTCACCTCCGCCGACCGCTTCTCTCCGCGCTCCGCCGACCCGCGGCGTCCAGCTGCGCCGGGTCCTGCCCGGGGGAAGAGGCGGCGGCGCGCGGCAGCGTCCGTTAGAGCCCGCGGGTTCAGCGCGAGGCCGGCGGTAGCTCCTCCCGGCCCGCTGTCTGAGGGAATCCCACGGGAGGCGAGTGCAGCCGCCGCGGCAGTGTGGTATAATGGCTAAGGAGTAGGTCCTGTAAGCTAAAGGTCGCAGGTTCGATTCCCAGGTAGGACACTGCCGTTGTACCCTAGAGCAAGGTACCTAACCTGCATTGCTTCAGTATATATCCAGCTGTACAGCTGGCTACAGTGTAGGTTGCTCTGGATAAGAGCGACTGCTGAATGCCTGTGATGTAATGCGTCACGTCCGCGCCGTGTCCGTCTGCGGCACTCCGCCCTTTATAGCGTGCAAGTGCATTCTGGGATACCGGGGAGCCGATGTTGGACTGCGTTGGCCGGCTTACACTGGCTGAGCAGACGTGCGGCCTTAGCGAAGGTTGCGGGGACACTATGAGGTCCCAGTAAAGCCTCTGTCTGTCTGGTGTCTGCTTAGTGTTAGCGAGCGGGGACCTGGTCTGCATACGCACTGTGGGGAGGTGTAGTGCTACTGACAGCTCAGCCGCACTGTTACGAATGTGTGTACTGCATGTGTGTGAGCACTTATGTATGTTTATGTCATAAATTCATTATGGACACTGTGATTATTGGACAACGTTTGTTTCATCCCAGGCATATTAATGAGGGATGAGCAACAATAGTAATACACACACACACACACATGCACATACACATCTTAGTTTATGTGTTTGGCCACCACAAGCTGCCAGAACAGCTTCAGGGTGCCTTTGCATACATTCTACAGGTCTCTGGAGGATTGGAACACCATTCTTCCAAAAGATATTCTTTTCTTCCCTCATTTGGTGTTTTGATGATGTTGGTGGAGATCCAAAATCTCCCATAGGTGTTGGGTTCAGATGTGGCGACTGTGAAGGCCATAGCATACTGTATGATTCAGATCATTTCCATACTCATCAAACCATTTAGTGACCCCTCATGCCATGTGAATGGGGGGCATTGTCATCCTGGAAGAGACCACTCCCATCCCAGAAAGGTTGCTCTTCTTTCTCCTCCTTTCTCCCTATATATCGCAATGATGCACGAGCATCATGGTCATCGAAAAATTGAATGTGCGCTTTCCACCTCAATTTCCGACCCTATTCACTGATGTCATTCCCATAGATCTAAATGCAGATGTCACTTTAGTCACTGTTCCTGTTGAAACACTAGCCAGTTGTGCAGTCTTTGTGACTGAAGCTCCTGCCATCCGTGTCCCAATAATGAACCTTCGAAATCTCTTCGAATTTTTTCCTCTCGCCATCTTGATCCAAAAAAAGGTCAGTTGGGCCTGCTCAGCATTTTTATACGTGGCACAGAGCATGATAGGATGTTAATTGCTTAATTGTATCATTCAGTACACCTGTATGGAAGCATCTACATTTGTGTATACATATACATATGTTTCTCCACTCATTTATTCAGGTTTTTCCTTTAATTTGTCACCTGTCTGTATGTATGTGTGTGTGTGTGTGTGTGTGTCTTTGTGTGTGTATATTTTAGGACCTAAACCTTAAAACGTACATTTGACAGAGCACTAGGTTCAAACACAAAGCTATGTTCTCAGAGTAATACAACTTTAATACAACAGAAAAGGTTGCAATAATTTCAAAGGCCATATGTCCATCAGACCTGGATCCTACTTAAAGCTAAAGGTTTTATATTTTACTTTGTCTCACATGCCAAGCATTCAAAATTAGATTTTTATGTATAAAAGTGCTCTATCCAGAATAGGAAAAAAAAACCCTGCCAAATTGGGCCTATTATATCTGTCAGATCTGCCAGTATCTATTATTTTAGATGTAGGGTTTAAAAAAAGGAATCTGAAATGAAAAGAGAAACGTATAAATATGTAAATTTTAGTTTTTTTTTTTTATCTTTCAGATTTGGAAGAGCTCGTGTCTGCAGTAATGGAAAAGAGGGTAGCACAAATTACAGTGTTTTCAATGTCTGTCAAGCAGATGATGTCAGACACGCTTTATGTGTTATTGAATGCTGAACAGAAGTAAAATGGCGGGCCCTAATAGTGACGCTCGATGCTGAAAAAGCCATTGTTATGATACTAAAGGCGTTTATTTCAAAGCTTGGAGGGCTTTCGCTTTCCATAGCAAATGTGCCAATTAACTCCCCTTTAATATTTGGGAGAATACCATGAGTGGGAGTAATTCGGGTGGGAATAGCCTAATAAAATTAAGGAAATTGTGTTCTCGACTGAGAACTCAGCGCTTCTCTTATATAACCTGTTGCTCTGCTTATCATGAGTAATGATGCTTTCCAGCAGTCTCGTTTTCTTGCACACACACACACACACACATGCACACACACGCACAGAGATGTTCAATACCTGGCTTTGTTGAGGGACAGCAGTGTGAGCTCCTAAGCATAATCATGCAGAAGTCAGATGAGAAACCATTGCTATGTACACAAGCACCTCTCTCAAAACTTGAAACATGAAATTGCCTATTTTGTTCCCTTTCTGTGCGAGTCGTGATGCTGTTATGAGCTTACAGAGAAGGGAGCGGTGCCAGTAAAGATAAGCTCGCGATAGAAAACCGTGTGGCAGTCAGGGAGCTGCTTCATATGGGCTTTGTCCCCTATTCCAGACTGAGAAACCATTCCAAATGTCAAGCACGCTTTCACAAGAACACAAGCTTTCATACAAAGAAAGAATTCCAAGAACTGCCGTCTCATAGTGTCCCTGCTTTCTTCTTTGGGGATGTCTTCTTTTGTGGTTTTCACAGGAGGAATTTGCGGAGCTGCACTTTTAATTATGTGGTATTTTTTCCACTTTGAAAACCACTCCCAAAGGGAGATTCTGAAATGAATTCATAACGAGCGTGATGATTAAATAGTCTTTTGTTATGGCTTTTGCTTATATCAGATAACTTAAATTGATGGAGAAAAATAGATCGATGTGTTTATTCTCATTTTTCTGCTGTACTTTGTTTCTCACAAAGACAGTAACTCGTGGGGTAGACAAAACTGGTAAGAGAAAATCTTTCAGATTTTTTTTGTTCTTTTTTTTGCTGTGGTTTTACTGGGCGTGTCAAGGAGGGGGTGGAGCTGAGGGGGGAATAGCGGGCGGCACCGTCGCAAAAACGAAGTCCGTTCCTCTAGAGCATCACGGCAAGTCCATGCAGGTGAGAGTGGCTTCCATTCGTTTGGTGCGACGGTGGCTCCTCCTCTGACACGGCGGGGTCAACGTGCCCCGGTGAGCCTGAACAGGCGGGCGGTTCGGCGCGCTCGGGCCGGGGTTAGCCGCCGCTAACAGAAGAGACAGTGAAGGGCGCTGACTCCAATCCATCACGCGTTCTCCTGTTCCCCGCCGGCCCGTCAGCGGAAGCGTATTGTTTCCGCTCCTGTACGCCCCGTCCGTTACGGGCGGCCAGTAAATTTCAGAGCCATTAAGCGAAGCCCCCCGGAAAGCTTAAGTGGGCTGTCTGTATTCTTATTGCTAATCACGTATGCCAATAAAACGCAACTTCCTGAGCACGCTCGGCGTGTTTATGGGCCGGGGCGAGGCGGGGGGCTCGTATTTCAGAGCGCCGTTAGCCTGCCAGGGGATTGCCGGGGTTTCCGGAAGGAGCAGCGTAAAGACGAAATGCCTCACCTCTGTTTTTTTTTTTTTTTTCATTTCGTATTTCCATCATCAGATTAGACTTGCGTTATATGCGTTGAGACGGGGTACCAAGCTCGGCCACTTCAAGTGACAGTCTCATGGATTACATTTTTTCCTCAATTGCACATTGCATTATTTAATTGGACATCACATGCGAGATATTTAGGATATGCGTTTAAAAAAGGTGGTTGTTAAACCATTACTATAGGAGGTTCTGCTGCTATTTTTTACTGCTGCTGTTTGCTTCCAGTTGACACCCAGTGCTTTAAAAGCATTCTAGAATGTTCTTATTTATCTTGTTCAGAATGCCATTAATACATATTTCACAAACGTGAACTAATCCACCATTTGGAATATGCATGAATATCATTTCTGTTGGACCATCAAATCTTCTGGGTGTAATATCGTCCTTCTCTATTTATGGCTCATTATAAAATAATTTGTCTTTGTTACATAAATGTTCGCTTATTTTGTTTGTGGCATCATGACAGCTTAACAGTTGGTTGTGACATCTGTTTGAAATACCACACATGGTTTGAGTAATTTCTCACAAATGGTTTATTTATCTATCGATTGGTTGAGGTGCACAGATTCAAAAATGGGACAAAATGAATGACTCGTTTGAATAGAGTCCCACATACTGTGATCATAGTGTGTATTACTTACTAAATGTCAAGCAGCTGTCTCCCTGCGTGGTTATCAATCACTGTTTTCATAATGTAGTACAGAATACAACAAAGTGTGTAAAGCTATTTTGTAAACTGTTGATGTTAAATGTGAAGTTTTATTCTTTCTTTTTTCTGATTGACAACAGTGCACAAGAAATTAAATGCAAGTACAAAGGTCTCTATAATAACTTTGAAACAAACAAACAGTGATTTAATATACATACTAGGACTTTTTTTGTGTCAGTGTGCAGGAATTATCAGGCCAGTTGAAAGCATACAAATGACTTTGAAAATATCATTAGTAATATTTTAAGACCTTCTATAATGATATTGGATAAAATACGAACATATGTCAGTCAGCACATTATAGCTAATATAGCTATGCTAAACTTTACAGCAAGCATAACATTCTCATTGAAAAGAAAATTCATTGGAATGCAAATTATTCTCCATATTATCTTTCGATACACTTTATTCTCATAAGAATCTTTCCATGTTTTCTTAGCTTATATTTTCTTACTATAAGTATTTTAAAAGCTTTATTTATACATCATATGTTGTAATAATATTCTATCTATCTATCTATCTATCTATATATATATATATATATATACACATTTTGTCTACGCTGTGACCAAATTGCTAGGTCCATATTATTATTAGTTATTATATCTAGTTATTTTACTATTATAACTAGTTATTTTCATTGAACTATTGGTGTCATTCTGTGCCTGATAGGCACATCCTTGTGGGTTTTATCCTTATTGATGTACTAAGCTTAAATTAGTATGCACCTTCTTTCCCTGTTCACTTTTGACCATTTCCATCGACTCTCCAAATATGACCATAGCGACTAACGACTTTCATTAGCAGAATTTTGATCATGATATTGGAGAGTTGGCAATCATGGGAAACAAGTCATTCTTCCACATTTTGCAGGATTGAAGTCCCCTTGCAATTATGTACTTACTGTTTCATCTTACTTTCATTTATTTATGCCTATTTACAGTCATTGGCACACACTTCTGTTCCCACTACTTTCCAGGTTAATGAGTTGCCAAGTAATATATTTCTCCTTTTCCCCTCTGGTTATTTATGTATTATTTCATCTGAAAATATGTATTAAATGTTGTAAATGACGGCATACAAAATAGGGTTGTAAAATGTACCTTGCTGATGCGTACGGTGGAGATCAAAACATGGCGATGCAGAATTATCTCATAATAAATGACATGTTGTTAAAATCATAAGCTATTTGAATAAACTACCACACTAGTCTGGAAAGGTTGAAAACAGCCCAACTGGCTCATCTCCTGCCTGACTCTAAGGAAATTCATGAGCATGGTATGCCAAACCGTGATCTTTTTTGTCATAAAGGTCACTACCACTGGTCCAAAAACATGACCAACCCCTTTAAATGCCGTCTGCTCAACGAAACAAAGATTCTTCTTCAAAGAGACGAGATTGAAAGAGCAGGTGAAAAAAAAAAGTGGCATATTCTTGTTATTATTAGCCCTCATCCAGTCTCTGTCTCTTGAAGTCATTGCATCAGCCTTCTTCAGAACCAATCATGTTATTCCCCTTTGACAACATTGACAACTGCTCGGTCACCCTTGACAACCGCTAACCACTTGATGTACAGCACTTGGAGGAACTCTGCGGAATGAGGATTCCGCAGAAATGGTGCCGAGAAATGATTTCTCCTGAATTGAAATAAATAGCATTTCAGGTCGTTTAAATGATGGCATAAGCCGTTGTTTTGATATGCCGCTTAAAAGTAAGATTTTGAATCTAGTAAAATGTTTTGCTATCACACTATTACACATACTAATCAGGCATTTTACCCTTTTGATGGTGTAGTTCAATATGCATGAGTCTATAATTGTGTGCAAGTTATATTTGGCCGTGTGCATAATTTAATTTGTTGGCTTTATTCGTTGGTTAAAATCGGGCTGTGTTTTTAATGACAATTATATTTAATGTTTTTGCAAAAGGGTTTGTGATAATGGTAAGAATCATGATTTCTTTAAAATATGGTCTTGTGATGACTAGAAACATCTGTACACACACACAAACACACACACACACACACACACACACACACCCTACAGGGTTGAGTCCGAGGTCAAGTCAGTGCATTTGCATTTTACAGCCACCTAGGGAGTGTGCTTGGGCTGAATGGAAAATTAAAAGGTTACATTTGGATTTGATACCCGGGCCTATATAGCAGCGTTCAGTCTGTGCCTATGACAAAGCTGGGGAATGGAGTAGTCTCAGATGTGCTTACGGTGCTGCTTTCAATAGAAGGCCTAGTTGCTTCCTGTCTAAAGCCTCAAACTGAACACCAACACAGCAGTGGACTCCTCGCATATCTTATGCCAGCACAAATGTTCAGTCCACTATAAATGGATTGAGCTCCAATAGAAATAAAATTTGTCAGATTTGTGTGGGTGGGATTCATATGCGACTCCATTATGTCGCTGTGATAATTTCGTTTGTGGCAAATTATTTGAGTGCCGTCCTTTCTGTGGGGTATTCATCTGACATAGGCTAAATGTAATTCTGCTACTCTCTTTTTTCAGGCACAGGTAAAGAAGGCTTTTAGCAATTACAGACTGATACCTTTTCCTGAGTGCAGTCCTTTTACTGTAGCTGAGGAGGTAAGAGCGGTTGTCTGGCAGTCGGAGGGTTGCCGGTTCGAACCCCCGCCCTGGGGCGTGTCGAAGTGTCCCTGAGCAAGACACCTAACCCCTAAGTGCTCCCAACGAGCTGACTGGTACCTTGCATGGAAGCCTTTATATAAAATGCAGTCCATTTTATGAAAGCTTCTGTGTTTAGATGAAATCTTTAGAGGCCTGGTTCCCATATCTCTCAGAACAAGAGAACCATCTTGTCGCAGATTGTTACCCAAACCAAGATATTAAACCCACAACAGGCTTTAATGCTTTACTCAAATTTGCCACTTACTTGGTCTGAAGTGATTGCTTTGGCAGCAAAATAAATATAGACAATCGCCATTATCTCGACAACATGGTCGTGATAATGTGACAGATTATCCATTCCACAGGCACCGTACTACACATTTTATGTCATTGTATTTTTTAATTTATCTCTAGGGGCAGAGCACTTTAGTATGAATGAATGTTGCATTTAGTTAGGTCACTTTGAGCCAGGTGGACATTTTGAAGAAGATATGGGGGTCACAAAGACCAACGGCAAAAGGGAAACCAACGAATCACAGCCCTCACAGATCGTAAAAACCAAAAACATTTTTATTGGTGGAATTGTTTGCCCGTGCTGCGCGATTGGTCCCGTGGGAGGGTATATTCGTCGCTCCCTTTTGCGCTGAATGAATCTGCCCTATTTTTGGGGGGGTGTTGGCGACCACACGGCTCGTTCGGCCAGACGTGCGCCGGAGGTCCCCGGGTAGTTTTCCAGCACCTCTGGAGCTGACGGACGGTTTCCCGCGGTCGTCCCGGCGGGGTGGGGGGGGGCCGCAGACCGGCAGCCGTGATTAATCTCGCCTCGTTTATGTCAGAGGCTAATCATCGCGCGGCCAGCAGGCGGCGGGCGATAAAGGGCCGGTGGGGGGGGTAGGGGGGCGGCGGCGCGGCGGGCGCGATTCGATTTGCCGTATTAGCGCGCGGCGCGCGGGGCTCGGGAGGTTATCCGTAAGTCGATTACCCGCCTGCCAGGTGTGCGCCGGAGATCCCTCCCTTCCCCCACCCCCCCCTTCCCCAATGCATTCAGGGGGAAGAAACCGATTGGTTGGAGGGGGGCGGCGTTCTGGCGACCCGTGGCCTAAGCGAGGGAGAGGCGACGCGCTTCGCGGTCTCGCTCGCGTCGGCTCACGATCTCGTCAGATTGGATTGAGCCCCGGGGGTGTCAGGCGTCAGAGCGCTGAGCGTGGCGGCTCCGGGTCCAAATTCGATTGGCCCGTTCCTTCACCGGAGAGCACGGCTGGCTGAGTGGGGGGAGGCTTCATCCATCGCAAATGAGATTGAGACGTTCGACCGCGTTTGTGGGGTTTTGTTTTATTCATAGAATATACGATGTATAAAAGTCCAAATTTGAGCATCAGAAAAGTGAAGGAGTCTGTCAGCCACCCAGGCCTGTATACTTCCATACTTATGAGCTGAGCCAGCGTCAGTCTGGACCAATCATGACATCACATTGACGTCACTCTCCGCTTATTTGAGCTTCTTCTGTGATTTATTTTTTTTTTGTTCTAATTTTTTTGTTGCTGTGAAATTCTTTCCTTTCATGCCACGTATTAATGAAAGGCAATTTTCATCCATTTTGAATTGTCTGGCATGCGCAAATAACAGACATATGGTCATTTCAGAGGAAAAGAGGTGAGAAAATGGACTTTCACTTGTTTAAGCTTGCGGTTTCATGAGATGAAAAGCAATGGGCAAATTGCATTCTACCCCAAAAGTTTCTCAGTGAAAAAAACAAAAATGCTAGTGCTTTGAAACTACTGATAGTTTGAGTAATTTGCAATTCCTGAAAGGGTCTCGGGTCTTATTTTCAATTTATTTACGCTTAAACATTGAGATTAGGATTTATTTTCCTCCACAGCTGATGATGTCATACTCTGCAAAATGTAGCCTGGCTTGTGGTTGTGCCGTTCCGGTTGTATTTTTCCATCAATTATCTCCTTTCAGAAACATTAGCATAAATGACAACTTTGCAATTGCAGCTAAATGAAAGCGGAGGGTTTGCTAAAAATAGAAGTGGAATGCCAGCGCAGTGCGTGAGCCTTTGTCAGGAGGGGTTTGATGGAGGCTGTCATAAGGCGTTATTGATGGAGGAGAGCAGTAGGGAGGCTTGGGCAAACGGTTGGTCAGTCGTTCTGGTTGCGCTGTCTGGCCGGGGCGCGCCCCCCCCCCCCCCCCCCCCTGATGGCTCCGTGCGGCTAATTGTGTGGCACTTGACGAGACAGTACTGTTACGTGAATGAGGGAGGGAGGGAGGGAGGGGGAGAGCGAGGGAATCGGGCTGTTGGTTGAAGACTTTGATGAGTTTAATTCGAATTTTTAAGTTGAATTTGGCATCATACTGAAAAAATAAAAAAAACCTGCACCCACACCGGCCATTTTCGGTTATTATGGGATACCCCTGCCTTTTAGCATGGAAATGGGTGCTTATACCTCTAGAGGCCTATAGACTACAGAATGTGTTCAGGTGTGTTTTTAAAGTATTATGACATTATGGGGATTTGAATTATGATGGTCTCACTTATTTGGAACTTCTCTGTGACAGTTTGTGTCACTTGGCCTGTTGGTCCTTCAGGGATTTTAATGGAGGAGGTGCTGGGCTTCACCACACGTTCCACTTTTCTAGAATTCCCAGCATGCCTTTGGTGAGGAGCAATCCCACTAGAGCTTGCCACCAATAGGGCTGGCATGTCAGTAGGCAAATTAAATGTGTAGTACAAAATTATTTGCATCTTGGTATGAGTGAATACATATACGTGCACACACACATACACACACACACACACACCATAGAAGCGGTGTGACCTCTGACATGGGGACGGCAATAGACAGAAGAATCGATCTGTAATCAGTCGGTGGGCTGCTGTCACACTGAAGGAACCCGAAGCGAGCGAGCTTCACGGGCCAGGACGCCTGGCACCGCGAGCGGCCGGCAGATGGTCCCGATTGGTAATAGGACGGGGTCCCGGAGATCTTGCACGATTTCGGCGGAGACAGAAGGGGAGACGGAGGGATGAGTAAGGAACTTTGGAAGGAGGGATGGAGGAATGACCTGTGCTGGGTTGCGGGCGGGCCAGGAAAGGTTGCCGCCGACTGGACATGAAGTCAGCTGCCCAGAAAGACATTTCCACGTGACGTAAAGCGCGTGCGTCTTTCAGGAGTATACATCCGCACTGAAAAGTAGTACCACCGTTGAGTGTTATTGAATTTTTCTTTTTTACATTTATTAATTTGACAGATGCTTTTATCCGAAGCGCCCCGCAGAAGAGATACGCGCGGCAAGGCTTAACGAAACAACGATGTAGTTACGAACCTGTCCGAAAGCACTGTCAAAATGGCGTCGTCGTGCAAAACGAGACACGATAAGCAGTTTCATTAATAGATTTACTCGCGTGTTTCTGTCCGTTCGGGGCCGGCTCCTTTTACGCGATGCGAGACGTCTGGATTTACGCCGTGCCGTTACCGTCTCTGTGGCGGGAGCATGAATATTTCACACGATCCTCTTTGTGTGATCAGCGCACGCGTCCCGCTGGCACTGCGCCGCTCCCGCCGATCCCGTTAATATCGAAAGGCGTCGGGCTGTCGGGGAGATTAAACGGCGGCGGCAGCGAAAGATAAAAGAAGCGTACGCCGGAGCCGACAAGAGCTTTCGTAAGTGCGGCGTTTCATTTATTTTTTAGAGACTCCTGGCGGCGGCGGAGGAATCAAAAGTTTCTCAGGCTCGGGGGTTGGTGCGCTACAGAGAGTTTTCGGAGCCCAGCACCGATCGCCTTCCTTCAGTCGTGCTGCTTTCAGCGTGCGCTTCCCGGAAGAGTTCACCAGTAGCCCTAGGAAAGGAAAGGAAAGGCCAGCTGAGTTTACGGTCCTCCTACGCGCGCCCCTTCCGAAGGGCAGATGTGCCAGCTTTTTCTTCTGGTTGAACGATCTCGTCGGTCGTCCCGATTACGCTCACGTCGTCCCGGCCGTGATTCGGCAGGGCTGAAGACAAAAACGGGGGGGTTTGTTTCAAACAAAGTGACTGACGGCACTGTTTATTTTTTTTCGGTTTAGGATGGCTAGATTCCGCGCGTCGTCGACATTTCGGCGCCTCGGAGTTCGTATCCGGTTACGCCGCGTCGCGTCGATTCGATCGCGCCCTTTCGCCCACTCAATCGCCTCGCCCGCAAATTGGCACACATCGTGATTGACTTATAAATCCAAAAGGTCTGCGGTCCCCGCTTCACACATTTTGTTTTTGCGGGAAGATGAAGTGATTAATAAGACCTGACCCGTGGCCTGCAGGTGCGTCGCTCCCTGACGCATCACGCCTCTGCCGTGGGCCGCCGCGTGGGCGCCCGGCTCGCGCCTTTTCTCCGAACGTCGCCGCGCGGAATCCGTCTCGCGTCTCCGGTTACGGCGGATTAACGCTGGACCGTGATTGGCTGTTTACATTACATTACATTACATTACAGGCATTTAGCAGACGCTCTTATCCAGAGCGACTTACACAACTTTTTACATAGCATTTTACATTGTATCCATTTATACAGCTGGATATATGCTGAAGCAATGCAGGTTAAGTACGTTGCTCAAGGGTACAACGGCAGTGTCCTTACCCGGGAATCGAACCTGCGACTTTTCGGTTACGAGTCCAGTTCCTTACCCACTGTGCTACACTCCGTCCGTTTAAATAACGAAAGCGCTTAGTTTTCCCTCCCTTAATGCGCCCTGTCGATAATCAAACACGACGGCCTCCTCTTTCCGACACGTCGGCGTTTAGTCCGTCGTGTTTTAATTAATAAAAATTCCGGTCCTTAATCGTTTCTGACGCTTCGTTTGTCGTGCCGTTGCCTCAGTTCGGCGGCGGGGCGGCTGCGACCGTCTCGTTTGTCGGAGAACGGAGCGCCGCGGCCGTCGCGTCTGACGGGAAGCCGTTTGTGTTTCGTGCGCGTTTCTGTCCCGCTCGCGGCCAAGCGGCTGTAGAAACTGTCCGGGGTTGCGCGCGTCTCTCTTCCTGCGTAGGGGAATCCGTGAAAGACGTTAGACGTGTTTGTCTGAAAGGAACCTCAACTGCAAATCTCTGAAACCAGCTGTGGGCTTGTTGGTCGCCACTGCCGTGCACCTTTTTTAACCTGGGACCGCAGTCCCATCTGCCGCCAGCCGGGGGACCGTCTGGCTTCTCCGTAGGGTTAGGGTCACTGGAAATGCAGACCCGTGCCCCTCGGCGCTCGCGCGGGGATTGGCCGCTGGCGGCGCGGAGCGAGGTCAATACGGTGGCCATTTGCGGAGGCTTAAGATAATCCACGAAAGTGCCAGGCGCGCGCTACTGTATGACTGCAGCGCTCATAACTGCATCGGCGTGCCGGCTCACAGAGACGGAGAGAGCTCCCAGCCTGCATCGCACACTCCGAATGGGACCATTATCCATGACCATTGCCACACTTCCACACTTCTCCTTATCTCAGCAATTAAACGGGTCATCTGCTTTTTTTTGGTCTAATTGAGGCCCGTGAGCTCAACTTAACGATGGCCTGAGGGCGTTCTGCCCCCTCGCTGCAGTTTAGCCACTGACCTCCGAGCTCTTTCCCACCCAGCGGATCAACGGCGACAGTTAAAGACTCCAAAAACATGGCAGAGACCCCTCTGCTCACGCATCTGACTCATCGTAGCCTCTGTGTATCCGCCAGGCACAGCTGGGACAGCGTTCGTCGCCTCTTGCCCACTGGACAGACGGGAGCAATTTGGGAAAATTACCAAAACATATTATGACACGCCTGGAGCTTCCATTGAGAGTCGGGCAGTAAAGCGAAATTAAAACGACTCATGGTGAAAGAGGGGCGCTTTGAAAACTACCTCTCGGACGTGTTACGGACTCTTGCCTAGAGGGTCAGGAACGCAGTCTGTGTGAGGGTAGGACAGTTTGAACATTCCAGGCCACTTGTCCTGGGCTTTGGGGTGAAGATGACATCAGCCTGCGTTAGCCACTTTCATAACTGCAGGCCCCAGCATTATTGATAATCCATGCAGCCAAACTGGTTGTTCAGTCCGCAGAGTGTGCCGTATAGACATTTTAAATGTTAGGCAGTGCGAGGTCTGTACGAGAGGCATTTTGGAGAATGTCATTTCAATGGTATGGCAAAATGTCAGGACCACCAAATTCCCCTAGGAAAGCATGTATTTACATGAACATTAGCTACTGTGGCCTTTGTTTTTCTGTGAGTTTTATATAAATATATATGGAATTTGAATCTATATATAACTATGACATGACAGAAATTTGCCTTTGGTAAGGGCTCATAAAAACACAGAGGACAGTGGCTTGCATAAAACGCGCATTGAAGTTAAAATGAAAAACCCACAATAGCACACGGCAAGCAAAAGTGACAGTTTATAAAGGGTTACTGAAAGATGCAAAGGTGGAGGACAGAGGCTGGGGCTGGTGGAAGGCCCAGTCTTCCTGAGACCTGTTGGACCTTCATATACACAGTATTCTCCACTATCACTGTTGGATTTTCACCGTCATTGTTGTCAGGCTCTATTGTTTGGGGTAATGTGAGAATTTCTCATCATCAGCAGTCTTTACAAAGGCTTTGTTTAAGAAATATTAAAATTATAATAATTTCCTCTGAGACTGGCTTTCAAGGGCAAAGGAAAATACATTCTGCTTCCTCAGCAAGAAAGTACGTCCTATTGCCTGAGCGAGATTTTCTTTCTTTTCCGTTCTCCGTGCGACATTGTTCCTCCCGAACCGTCGATTTGCCTCGTGTTTTGTCTCGCATTGACGCAGCGCAAGTCTGAGAATGTCGCGTGGCCCGCAGTTATAGGTTAGGCCGGCGGAAAGTGCCGGAAAATGCGAGACGGGGGGAGAAAGAGAGGTGGCTTGTCTCTCTCAGGCAGCAGGTCGTTCGCACACCTGATAGCGCGTAGCCTCGACTCTCCGGCAAGGAACGCAGACCTTGAAACTCGAGTGCCAGAACAAACTTTTTTCCCCCGCCCCCTCCCTATTGCGACTCAAGAGAGTCTGATACTTCCTCCATTTGTATTCTGTTCAATTGCCTGCCTAGCCGCTTCACTACTGTATTTAAACTGTAGGGGTGAAGATCCTCAGCATTTTTTTATTTTTCTTTTTTGTACACTCGGGAGAGAAACAGAAGAAAACCTGGGGCGAATCACTGATTGTCGATGTGATCGACAGGCAGCGAGCACCGGGGCGTCCTGAAGGTCTGAGGAATTCGAAGCATCCCCGTCCTGCCGTGAGGGCATCGCAGTGTAGCAGAATGCCTTGTGACTCATACGGGCTCCAGAAGCCCGAGACATCAGAAGCCTAATTGTTTATCGGGCCAACAGCTCACTCCTGGTATTACAGACGTGTCAAAGCTCATTGGGTCAGGGCGCGTTTTAAGGACAATTAAACTGTGGAGTTTAAAAAAAAAAATGTTTGACCAGTTTAATGTACAGTGGTGAAAATCCACAAACTCCCCCTCCCTTTTCCTTTCTGTGAAATTGTGTTTGTCTTCTGAAAATAAGTACAGCAGGATTTCATGAATAAATGCAGCGAGAGTTAAGAGGAAGGTTGCCTGGAGCAGGATTTTCAGACGTTCCTTTCATGAGGGAGACAGAGCTCGACGCTATTTTAGAAGAAAGAAGGGAGGGCGGGGGGAAAAAAGGCGAACGGGGCTGTAGACTCGCCGCTGGAGAGCGGGCCTTCTCCCCCTCCGGACGCCTCACCTCGAGGGGCCGCTTAAATTTGGGCCTTGCGTCTCCCCCGCCTGACCGCACGTCGGTCGGGCGTTGGGCGATGCCGGCCCCGCCCCCGTCGCCGTAGCTTTTTCCCACGGCGCCGTCGCGGCGGTGAGATCGGAAGCGCGGAGGCGACGTAATTGGGGGCCCCCGGTCCTCGGTAGCCCGGGGCAACGGCTCGTCTGATTTAAACGTTCCTGAGACGCGGCGAGCTGAACTGAAATGCGCTAACCCGGAATCAGGGCCCTGATTACCGCTCAAGCCTGGCAGGTCTTTCTCACCCCGGCCTCCTGCTTCGGAAAGAGGAATTATGGCTCGTTTCTCAATACGTGATTTATATACTTAAAACATTGTCTTGTCTCGGGCCTTGGCTGTGTGAGAGAGAGCGAGAGTGTGAGGAGGAAGAGAGAGAGGGAACCTACCCAAATCAAGTATCGCTACCCAATGTTAGCCCGACCGTTGCTGGTCTCAGCAAGTCCGCACACCCTGCTTTTATTGGCTGAGAGAGCAGCGATTCCAGCCGCAAGACGCGCTGAGCTTTACCGGTAAGCATCTTCCATGCCCTTTTTTTTTTTCATCTTCCGCATTCAGCTTCCTGCAACCGAAGCCTTGTAGCAGTGATTCATATTTGCAGAGAGGACCCGGATTTCTCCAAAGATCCTCGCACTGCCTCCGAGGCACTTCCGCCCTGGTCACCCATGCAAGACGGACCGCTACGGGTGTGCTTTTCGGGAACTTAAAATAACCCCAACCGCACGCTTGGCCGAGCAGACCGGAGTGTGCGCAGCTCATTTTACCGTACCTGAGGGAAATCTGTCCTGGCTTGCACAGCTGTTCATATACTCAAAGCACACAGTTTGGAGGAGCCTGTGCTAACAGTGAATTAGCCCTGTTGTTTGGGAAATGGAGGCGTTTGATGTGCAAATGTGTAATTACATTAGCATTATTTGCTATACCTATCTCCTAGGCAACTTATCCCGGTGCTGTAGGTGCCCTCCCCTGCTCTGTTTGGTTAAGAGTCCGTCGCGCGCGGGTAGGTTTGGAGACGGGCGCGCGGCGCGTTTTGAGCGGAGGACGAGCGAGCGAGCGAGCGAGCGGGCGGGCGCGACCTGGCCGCGTTCGATCTGCGTCTCCGCTCGGGGCCGAAGCGATGCCTCAGAACGCTCCCGATTTGCGGGCGATAAGGAGGCCAGGCCTTCTCGGGCTGTCACGCCGATTCGCGTCTCCGCCGATTACAGATCAGCCGCGCGGCCCCCCCGCCTCCTCCTCCCGCGCGCCGCCTCGGGGGCCGCTCGAAACGGACGGACGGGCGGCCGGGGCGGTCCGATCCCCCCCGCGTCCCCCGCGCTGCCCCGGCGCATTAGCTCTGTGAAACCCAATAACGTTTATTCCCCTCGTCCTGTCACTCTCTGTTTGACTCGGCCGGCTGAGCTCCTGGACAGAAATAGCACTCGAGGAGACATGAGGCCTTGTTGTAACCTTGTGAAGTGCTTCGTGACGCTTATCTCTGACACCGCGCGTTCACTTCCCCCCCCCTCCCCCTCCCCGTTTCAGGGGCTGCAGGGCAAATACAGAAAGTACGGGAGAAATGACCGCCCCCATTGATTTTTTTATGGCTTTTTTGTTCCTCCATTGTATTCACCGGTGGTGTTGCAGTCAGTCACACGGCCTGCCGAACGTGTCATTATTCATAAGGCGTCTGCTGTGCCCAAATAGAGAAACCCTGGCAACGGCGCTGTCGAGGAAATAAGCTCAGAAGACGCCGTGGGCCACGCGGCGCTTGGACGGTGTCCCTCTGGGTGGCGTTACCTCTTTTCTTTTATCAGCATAACAGCGAGAGCCAAGAACTCAGGGAAATATGTTCCGCAGGAAGCAGTGAGCGCCCTTCGGAGTCGACGGTTCGTTCGGAAAGCGGGCGCGGCCGCGTAAGGAATCGATTCGGTTTGCGTGCTTTGTGTCGAGTAGCTCGGCCTGAGGGGAAGAGGAGAAGGTGGGCGTCCCTCCGTCAAATCTGCCTGTTGGACCCGGGCCGCTGCAGCACCGCTTAAAGGGGCGCGGCTTGCAAACCGGGCCTCTCTGATTGGCTGGACCGTGCTAAAAAGCGACGTGTGATATCTCATTCTCACAATCCCATCGATACTGAAACTTCATTCAGTCTTTTAAAAGAGCTTTAAAAGCGCTCACGCTTAAACCTGACCTATACCCTATTGCAGTGGTTCCTAAACTCGGTCCTGGGGGAGCCTTGGCATGCTGGTTTTGTTTTGTTCTCTTTCTCAATTAAGGCTGTTGAACACCTGTGTTCTTTAATTAATTTCTGACGCAAGTTTACTTCTGCTGGTTTGGCTCGTTATCATTTATTTTGAATCTAACAAGTGATTCGTCTTAGTGGCCATGTTGCTACTCACCAATTAGGGGCCAATTGATTTTCCTTTTTAATTTGTTTTTTTTTTTTTGCCTCTTTATGTAATCATTTGCAACATAGCACAGTATGAATATGGGACTTTTCAGGACATGCATAGCTATTTCTGACGTAACGTGGCTTAAGAGGATAAATAATCCCTCAAAACATGAAAAGTATAATTAAGAAAAATTAGCAGCTTGTTGAAATTCTGGGATTGCAATTGCGGTTGGAACGAAAACCAGCATACACAGTGTTTGAGAACCACCAGCCCTATTGTAAATAGTGAAAGCCTGGATTTATATACTGTAGTATAAATATATACGCTGTGCTGTAGTAAAAATGAACTGTATATTCAGGGGCTCTCTTCCCCTGCCTGCTCTGCTATCTCAGAAGAGTCTGGAGAGCGAGCGCGTCTTCTTCCTCAGCCGAGGGCTGCTATTTTTAAAGGTGTAAATTCGGAGGGCATTAACGGCTGGTTCGTTACGGCGCGGTGCGCTCGCTCTCTCTCTCCCTCGCACGCTCGCTCGCTGCAGATCGCTCGCTCTCTCTCTCGCTCGCTCGCTGCAGATCGCTCGCTCTCTCGCTCTCTCTCTCTCCCTCGGTCGCCCGCTCGCTGCAGGCCGCGCTCGGTCTCTCTCTCTCTCTCTCTCGCTCGCCCGCTCGCTGCAGGCCGCACTCGGTCTCTCGCTCTCTCTCTCGCTCTCTCTCTCGCTCGCTCGCCCGCTCGCTGCAGGCCGCGCTCGGTCTCTCTCTCTCTCTCTCTCTCTCTCTCTCTCTCTCTCTCTCGCCCCTCCCAGGCTCCGCATCGCGCTGCTCTATTCCGCGCACGCCCGGCTCATTACAGGCAGGGCTATTTTTAGCAGCGTGTGATTGAAATAGAGTCCTCCGGGAGCCCGGGTGTGGGGGGGGGGGGGGGAGGGGGGGAGCGGGGGCTGTGAGGCGGGGGCTGTGAGCGGGAGCGGGAGGGGGGGAGGGAGCGGAGGAGCCGTACCGTAGCGACTCCGAGGAGGCAGAGCGGGCTGTGGGAAAAGGGACGTGTCGGCGGCGCTGCGTGCGTAGGGCCAGGAGCGCTGCGCCCGGGGGCCAGTCTGGGGAAAAAAAACACCCCCCCGCTGTCTCCATTTTCCTCCCCCCCCCCGCATGAATACACCACCACCTTCCACCCCCGCACACCCCCATCCACCTGAAGTCTTGGTTTCAGCAAATGCTGCAGCTTTCCAATTCCGCCACATTCGCGGCAGCCCGTTAATGCGCTTCGCTCCGGGGTACGGGGTCGCCGGCCGCAACGCTGCAGCGGTCGTCTCCTCACGCGCGGCATGCAGGCACTGCGCCCCTGTACCCGAGAGGGACCCAGTCTGATTACCGCTACAGAGCTCAGTCTTTTTCAAAATACAAAACAAATGCTGTTTTTTCCCCCTTTGACCCGAACAGAAAATAAAGTTCACGAATCCTCCCTGATTTTCATTATTAATCCTACGCTCCTGTCGTTAAAATCGACAACTTTCAGTCCTGTGTTTTGTCAAACATCTGTCCAGGTTTCATTTAAGGTTTAAAATTAGTCATTTTAGCATAAAATATTTCAAGGCTAGTGTCTGTTTCATCGGCATCAGCTGTTGTGTCAGTGACAACAGATTTTAAAGCCACTTCAGTGAGGTGTTTACAGAGTCCCATATGAAAAAAACAGCTTTGAACTAGGAAGATCCAAATGGAAATGTGTGGAATGTGTGTGTTTCTCTGCAGTCATAGGCCACACCCATACAAATCCATGAGTGACAGTGGTGTCGATCCTGAAACACGTAATCGTAAAAGCCTTGACCAAGCGATGTGATCACAAGCTTAATAGAATTCTGAAACGTAGGCCAAGGACAAAACCATTTTAGCCTTATCAGGGCTTACGTTAGAATAAAGATCTGGTTAACTGAACAATCGGTTAATTGACCAATTGTTCGTCTTGCACTTTAGTTCTTTCAAATCCAAATGCTGTAAGTCATAGAGAAATAAAGCACATCTGGTAAATGAACGATGTGACCTCTTGGGCACATATTCTCCAGTCCTGGGCCTGCTGACGCGTCTCCCTGTTAGCGCTCCCTGCTAGCGCTCCCTGCTAGCGCTCCCTGTTAGCGCTCCCTGCTAGCGCTCCCTGCTAGCGCTCCCTGCTAGCGCTCCCTGTTAGCGCTCCCTGTTAGCGCTCCCTGTTAGCGCTCCCTGTTAGCGCTCTCTGTTAGCGTCTGTAGCTGCAGCTCGCCCCGCTGAAGGACTTGCCGTATCACTCAGCGCTAACTGAATAAACGCCCGCAAAACACGTAATTATACATCTGAATGAGCTTCTCTCCGTCTCCCGCTCCAGCAGGCGAGCGCGATCGCCGCCGTGCCCCCGTCACGGCGAGAGCTTTAACGGCGGCGGCGGCGGCGGCGGTGGGCAGTATCCGGGAAAAGGCCCGGCGGACGGTCGCACCCGCGATTAATTAACTGCCGTCGCCCGGCCGTCTCCGTTCGCCGGCTAGCTAATTAGCGTTAGCCTCCGGCGGTTCGCTCGCGCGGTCAGCCGCCGACTCCCGGGGGACGACGGCGGTGTTAATTTGCCGTAAACCCGCGGGGTTCGATAAACGCGGCGCGCCGAGCGAGCCGAGCCTCGTGGAGGGAAGGGCAGGCCGCGGCCGACCGGACTGAAGGGAGAGCTCTGCCGCGGGTCGTAGCGGACCCGCTGGAACGATATATATTTTTAGTCGAGACGGCTCGCGCAGGAAGTCGTGAGATCTCCCTGGGCTCCCGCGGCGGTTTCAGGCGACGGCGCCTCAGAGCGGTCTCTCACTCGGTACGGGCGGCGTCCCGCCCTCGCCGCGGCGCGTCGAAAGCAGAGGGGCGCGGCATCGCGGCTGAAGTGTGCCCAGCCGAAGCCTTTCGGTCAGATCAGGGCAAGATGGCTCCCTGCAGTGGCCGCTAGTCCTCCGGCGCACCGCCGGGGCCGGTTAGGGCGCGCTGTTATTGGCCGCATTGATCGGCCGGGACGGGGTTCCCTGTTAGCGCTGCGAAGTGCAGGTAATGCTTTGCATGCTGGGAAAAGGAGCGCGGTGTCCTTGGCGGGTAAACACGTAAATATGTTTTCACACACAGTCTGATGTCACACACGGACATCAGAGGATTGTGTTCAGGTCTGAGCTGGCTAGCTAACCCCTAACCCCTAACCCCTAACTGCTCTGGCGAATGAGAGGCATCAATTGTAAAGCGCTTTGGATAAAAGCGCTATATAAATGCAGTCTATATATAAATGCAGTCCATAGCTAGCACCAGAGATCACAATCGGCCTCACCCCAGCACTGATAGGTAAAGTTGGCCTACTGCCATCTCCCGGCCAAGTGTTTGTCTGCCACGCCCTGTAACTGTGACCTGGTTAGGCTAATGTAGGATTTTGGTGGATGTGGTATGGCTGATATGGCTGATATTGGTCTATTCACAGTCCTATTAGTACCCAGAGTGTATCGCCAGTCAGTTAGTATTGGCATTCTGACAGTCTCAATGCATTTCCCCCTACAAATGTTCTTTGCTCTGTGGCCTAATGCTGACAAATAGTGGGTTCAGATTGGCCCTATGTCAACTGCCAGCATTGACTCACATTGACTCAAACACGTGACTGTGAAGGCTGCAGCATTGGTCTTGGCTTGAGTCTAGAATAGCCTGTCAGCCAGTCACGTTGGTTTTTCAAAGATCAAAGCATGCTGAGAGCCAACCTGGATGACTTTCGTGGGACCGTTGCCAGCAGCCAGTGCTGGAGCATTCTGGTTGGCCCAATGGTCTGGCAATGAGCAAACCTTAGACGAGCAGAAGAAAGTGACACAAGACGGCACCGGGCCATCTGTGTCCTGTTTACAGCGTACCCATTTGTGTTCAAATTCTGAGATTGGATTGTGGGCAAGGTAAAGATAGCATAATAAATATCTAATAGATATCTAGTTTGCCTATGGGGCAGGCGGTCGGCCAAAATGTCCTCATATCATTTCGGTGAAGTCACATTTGAGCCACCGACAACTCCGTTCCACTTAAGAGCTCAGTGGGAAAGACGAGAGGAGTGACATCACGCGGAGGAGGGCCAATCTACTCCAGATCACGCTGCGCCGAGTGCCTCCATCAGCAGCGTGGCGCATTTGTGGAAACGATGTCCGCCGCGAGGTACGGAACGCCAGCCGCCCGCTTCCTCCCGGGTCAGCGGCCGAGCTTCCCCATCGTTCCCTTCCGCTCCGGGATCCTCTAGCCCAGGGGTGCTCACACTTTTTCAGCATGCGAGCTACTTATAAAATGACCAAGTCAAAATGATCTACCCACTACAAAAATGCAAAACATATATTTATTTACAAATATATTGAGGATTCTTTATATGTACAATGTATGTTGATGTACCTTGCATAACCGCATGAGCCAATATTGCACAACACAACATAATTAACTATGTACATTTTTTTGTCATTATTTGAGTTTAGTCTGATGACTTGCACTGAATTAATCAGCCAGGGATACATAGTCCGGACAGTAGCTGCTGACAGCCAGCCTCAAGCACACTTCCAAATGTTCATCAGTCATGGTGGAACGGTACTTGGACTGACTAGCTTGTTAGTTTTGCTGCACTTGGCGCCGTTGTTTGCGCATGCGCACTGACCTAAGTGTCAGAAAAATTCAGATGTCATCTAACTGGCTGCCCTATATCAATCAAGTGACGGGATGGATGATAGGCTGACGTCTATTATTTTTAAAGGAGTACCATGGTGATTTTCACACTTTCTCGGTTTTATGTGCTATTTGCACAAGAGGCATTGAAGAAACACAATGAGCAAAGTATTAAATATGTCCGTTCTGTATTTTTGGAGAAATATGCGTTTTAAATTCATCGTCCTATTTTCAACCGGTTGAGAAAGTTGTCATTTTGCTGCATCACGAATACAGTAACCACTCCCATTTCCACGCTCCGTAAAGAAATCTGACAGGACACACCGTCCTGCTGTTCAGACAATGCAAATATTTGACTAACGTTAGGTTCACTTAAATTAGAGTGCCTTTAGATTATTTCTGGTTATCAGAATATCAGATATTCATTTAGCTAGCTAGCTAACGTTAGCTAGCTAGGAGTTTGCTTTCATAAGGCAATGTTATCGATAACGTTAGCTTGCTAGTTTGCTTTTATGAGGACGTTATAGTTGTGCTTTTATCTTAACTTGGCTAGCTAGATAGCAAAAATTATAATTGGATATAAGTCAACGTCCTTACCTTAGCTATCTATCGATACTTGATATACTACTAAGCTAGCTAGCTTGTGAAAATTCAGTCTCCCAAAGAGAGCGTAGCATGGGGGTAGCTATGGTAACGGGGCACGGTCTGTCAATCATAGCTAACTGACAGTTCTCATTACCACGTCAAGACGGTTCGGGTGAATTTTTATAGTGGGAAATTTAGGCTTAGAAAAATACGTTTTAAAGTACATTGAAATGACTGAAGAATAAAAAAATTATGCACATTTGTTTTGTTGTTGCCTAAAGACAACTGGGAAGTGTCACGTTCAACCACCATGGTACTCATGCGATCTACCAATACTGCCTTTGCGATCGACTGGTAGATCGCGATCGACGTATTGAGCACCCCTGCTCTAGCCGTCCCTCCCCGCTCCCGCCGGACGCTTCGACGCGGGGTCGCTCGGTCGCGGCGCCCGGAAGAGCGCGCCGGCGGTTCCTATCCCCCCATATTCCCAGCGCTTGTGCCGCGCTCACAGGTCCGAGCTTCCCAGAATGCAGTGCAAACGAACCCCGGCGGCGGGGGGGGGGGGGTTGGAGTCCGAGGCAGGCTCCCCCGCCTTCGCGTCCGGCGAGTTCTCGCGCGCGAGCTGCTGACCTTGGTCCAGCCACCGCGCCGACTCCCCGCTAATGGAGGCCGCGCCGGTCAGCCTCGTTCTCGGACGCTCCGCCGGGGAGGGGGAGGGGCGGTAAAAAATTTCATTTGCAATTGAGGGCGCCCCGGTGACTCGCCAGGATGTCAGCGAGCGTGATTTGCAAGGGGACCTTTTAAAATCTCATTTCAAACACACCGCCCCTCAGTAACTCACCTCCTGCTGGCTCTCAGATCCCCATCATCGCTGTAGCTGGCTCCCAATTTACTGCGATTTACGGTGATGAAATTGAGCGCGCGTACCGTAACTAATGTACGCGTGCACCGCAGGGCGTAGGTCATTGGCCTGTAGTAGACATCTTCAAAATAAACAAAAAAAAAACCTGCCTTGTGCTCTCAAAAATGAAAACTTTACAAAGTTGAAATATCAAAAAGAAGGATTGTATGTGTCTCCATTAATGAAGAAACTTTGAACGTCAGTTAGCCCACGAGCGGACCTGGTCTGCAGTCGCTACCCAGTAAATGCATCAGTCAATGTGTCTGACATGACATTGGCATCGAACGCGTTTCTCTGTACGTAAACGGGCACCATTTTTCGTGTCATTATGTCACCCCTTCAGAAGGCCTTATCCCTCAGAAGGCTGCTGCTTTTTAATGGACGCTGACACGGGCCGGTTATCGGGTTGTGAGGGCGTGTATCCACACGCCTTTCCCCCGGAGGCCATTTGCAGAGGAGTAGATGAGGTGAGGGGACGGGAGAGTGAGCGATCGTCGGGAGGAGCGGCGCTGAGCTGAGGGATGGTGATGAGTCCTGGGGGCTCCAGCTCGTGGGCTGGCTGCTCGTTCCCTTTGCAGGTCTCGGTGCCGGTTATGTGCATTGATAACCGATAGCTGATAGCCGCGGGCCGCGGGGGGGGGGCGCTGCGTCTGCGTCAGAGCGGTCTTACCCTAAATAAGGTTTTCCGCAGACGAAACGTCCGCTATTCCCGCGCGAAAGGCGAAAGGCTTGTTGGGGTTTGATTGCGCCGCTCGGGGGAAGTGCGTACCGTTTGTTCGCCTTGACAAAAAAGCAAATAAACTTTGCAGGATTTCAGATGCTCTGCGAATTCGTTTCTGTTCAGTTCAGTTCAGTTTTATTTGTATTGCACTTTTTACAGACGTTGCCGCAAAGATGCCCTTAACCGTGAAAATGCAAAACGCCAGGCCTGGACCCCCAAAAAGCAAGCAATTGCTGTAAAAACAACAAAAAAGACTCCCCATTGGGAAGAAAAACAATCCAAACGGTCGTGAGAAAAATCCCTGATGGGAAGAAATCTTGGGAGGACCCAGCTGGCCGGCCTGGTGTGAGAGTTAGGATAAGAATGTATGGTAACAGAAATGTAATGAGGGATCTAGCAGAGGAAACAATAGCATGGGTTGGGCAGTCAGAGGTAGTTAAATTGGCTGATGAAATAGGCTGTCCAAGTAGAGGAGATTGTAGTTGCATCCAAATCAGAGGCCTGTGTCGGTGCTTCTAGGCCTCCAGGTGTCATGGCGTGGGTCTGAACCAGCAGAGGGACGAGGCGACTGGAGCGGTCTGCAAATTCAGGGAGGGGGGGAGGGGAGGGGGGGAGGGGGAGGGGGGGAGAGGCCCCCAGAAAGTAAACAGAAGAGAGAACAAGGATTAGCGACTATAATTATGAGATTAACTCGCGCATATGCTGGGGCCTCAGTGTAATATTGAGAAGCCCCTGAATAGCATCGTCGTGTACCAGACAGAATGCTCCAGCGCGGTGCGCACACATCGTCTCCATTCAGACCGCGCTGCCGCCGCGGATCTGTAATCTGATCGGACGGCGGCGCGGGGAGTTATCGCCGGTGTGGCATCGCGCTCGTGTGTGCGGGCCCAACGCGGGCGGCTCGCTCCCCCTCCGCTCATTAATACTCCCCCAGGGGTGACACGCCGTGCTTACGCTTTTAAAATGGATGTTTCGCTCTCGCCCCCTTCCCCTCTCGCTCTCTCTCTCGCTCTCTCTCTCGCTCTCACTCTCTCTCTCACTCTCTCTCTCTCCCCCTTCCCCTCTCTCTCTCTCTCTCTCTCTCTCTCTCCCCCTTCCCCTCTCGCTCTCCCCCCCTTCCCCTCTCGCTCTCTCTCTCTGTCTCTCTCTCTCTCTCTCTCTGTCTCTCTCTCTCCCTCTCTCTCGCCCCCTTCCCCTCTCACTCTCACTCTCTCTCTGTCTCTCTCTCTCCCTTCCCCTCTCGCTCTCACTCTCTCTCTGTCTCTCTCTCTCTCTCTCTTCTCCCCTTCCCCTCTCTCTCTCTCTCTCTCTCTCCCCCTTCCCCCTCTCTCTCTCTCCTCCTTCCCCTCTCGCTCTCCTCTCTTCTCTGTCTCTCTCTCTCTCCCCCTTCCCTCTCTCTCTCTCTCTCTCCTCCCCCTTCCCCTCTCTCTCTCTCTCTCTCTCTGTCTCTCTCTCCCCCTTCCCCTCTTTCTCTCTCTCGCTCTCACTCTCTCTCGCGCCAAGGCTCACTGACGCGCCACACAAAATCCTGATGTCCTGAATCCTTTCCAAGCTAGCGTCTGGCGCACGCACACACACACACACACGCACACGCACACACACACGCACACTCACATGCATGCAGAGCACTGAACACATGTAACCCATACCTGCTGCAAGTTGTAATGTGTCTTCTGTTCTTCCTCGCCTGTGGTTCAAAATGTAATTGCCCCTAGGTAGATGAAAAAAGTAATATTATACTGAAAACTGTTATGCGAGGTTTATACAGTACAGTCTGACAATGGATAGTTAATCATGAATGGATACTGTGCGCACACACAGGCACGCCTCTTCATAAACACACACTTTTTTTAATAACTCCATGTACTGCCTGAGATATTTATCTTCTGTAGATACTTATTTTTCTTTGGCTGCTGGTTGCTTTTATTCACAGGAAACATCCCCAAAAAAAAGATTAAAGGAAAAAATAGCGAAAGAAGGTTTCTGTGTCCTATGTCAAAAAAGTTTCCAGTTGTAAGAAATCTCTCTCTCTCTCTCTCTCTCTCTCTCTCTCTCTCTCTCTCTCTCTCTCTCTCTCTCTCTCTCTCTCTCTCTCTCTCTCTCTCAGACTTTGGAGGCCATCCTGAACTTCCGGTACTCTGGAGGGGCGGGTCACGCGGAGGGCTACTACCGGGAGGTGTCTCTGGGCCTGCGCCTGGACGTGGAGCCCTCTGTGCTCTTCACCCGCGTGGCCACGCTGCCCGCCACCAGGTGAGCCACGCCCACCACAGCCCCTCCCCGGGGCCACCCCCGCGGCCGAGTCGCCGCCCGCGCCGTTATCTCGGCCGCCGTGACGACCGGGGATCTCCGCCCCGTGGGTCCCCACGCCCCCGGGGGACGTGTCACTTCCCGCGACGGGAACGGAGACGCGTATTAATGAGCATTCCGCTGCCGTGTCGGGCCTCGGACAGCCCCGCCCAAAACCCCGCGGCGAGGGAGACGGATGGCTCTGCGGGCCCCGCCACTTGAAGTGAATCATTAGCTGTGATAATATCTGCGGTTTAACCCATCCGTCTTGCTCCGGTGATGGATCTCGCTTCTCCCTCGCTGTACCGTCATCGTCGTCGTCCTGTCACCCCCTCTCGTCAGTCCTTCCCCCGCCCCCCCGTGGAGATGTGCAGGTTGCCGCAGCGCTGTGTGTCTCTCTACGCTGACGTGTCGCCGCGCTCTCTCATTAATAACCCGCTCCACGGCCCGGGCGGCCAGGGGAGACGCCGCTCGTTTGCTGAGCGGGATTCTCGGGAGAGATTCGCTGTTCGATTGGCGTGACGGTCGGGCGCTGGGAGGCTCCGCCCCGTTGCCTTCGCCAGGTTCCCCCCGGTGGCGCGCGTAGGCCCCCCGCCACCTGAACAGGAACCGCCGCTCGCCGCTTCGGAAAGGAGGGTCTGCGCGGTGGGGGAACATGCGAAGAGACGCAGCAAGCGGACCTTCGAAACTCAAATGCGCGCTGATGCTCGCCGTGATCGTCGTGTGTGTCATTACGGCAGGATGACAGCTGACCGGTGTATTAAATGTATAGCGTTCCTGTTGTTTTGGCATGAATGTGTAGATTGTCAGGCTACCCAGGGACACCCATCACTCATAATGGCTGCACCGTACAAAACTAGAGATGGAAGTAGTGCGATGGCAGAAAACACAAATTAAAACCATCGACAGATCATATATCCACTTTGTTTTGTCCAGGGTGACAGAACTCAAACGTTTTAAAATGCATACACAAATATTTTGTGTATGAAATCATACGGCTGCTTTTGTAGCATCACCATTACCATGATGCTTAGTTGAAAGACCAGAGAGACAGTGAAGTGAACGGGCTCTTTTATGCCATTCGATGATGCCCAGTTTCAGTACCGGTGTGGAGTTGCAGAAACCCAGCTGATGAAGCGGATGGTGTCGGCAGGTCAGTCGTCTCCGGCGCGAGGAGCGATGAAACGGCGCGGCG
Organism: Anguilla rostrata; assembly: GCF_018555375.3. NCBI lineage: Eukaryota > Metazoa > Chordata > Actinopteri > Anguilliformes > Anguillidae > Anguilla > Anguilla rostrata. The sequence goes on along the minus strand of NC_057940.1, from coordinate 40,152,240 downwards.
GGGGGGTTGGTCGGCTGGACGATCGAGGGGAGGCTCTGTCGCGAGCCCACCGAGCGCAGACAGGCCGGCGCGTTTGAAAGAGAGCGGAGGGAGAGCGCTCCCACGCGTCTCATCAGCCGAGAGCGCCCCCCCTCCGTAGGTGCGGAGCGCTCGCGAACGCAGCGAGGGCCCCCGCCTGCGGCTCAGAGAGAAACGCTGCGATCGCGGGAGGGGGGATGGGAAATGGCTCTCGGCTCTCTCCGGTTTCCTCTTCATTCGGCTTTATTCTGGAGTCCTTCTGAGAAAATCAGCCCCCCCCCCTCCTCTCCCCTGCCGTCGTGCGGGGCTGTGGTGTGTGAGAGTCAGTGTGGAGGTGTGTGGATGGATGCTGTGGAAGCGCTGAGCCTCGTGACCCCTGTCTGATGTGCTGCCACACTGCCTCTCCCCTGGCCCCGATAGGAGCAAGATTACACAGGCCGCAATGAATTTCTTATCTGCTGCGCCGGGGTGTCACATTCACTGTGTGTGTGTGTGTGTGTGTGTGTGTGTGTGTGTGTGCGTGTGTGTGTGTGTGCGCGTGTGTTCCTGCATGTTTGTGTGGTGTGTGTCTGTATGTATGTGTGTTTGTGTGTCTGTCTGTCTGTCTGTATGTGTGTCTGTGTCTGTGTGCGTGTGTGTGTGTTTGTGTGCGTGCGTTCCTGCATGTTTGTGTGGTGTGTGTCTGTATGTATGTATGTTTGTGTGTGTGTCTGTCTGTCTGTATGTGTGTCTGTATGTATGTATGTGTGTTTGTGTGTGTGTCTGTCTGTCTGTATGTGTGTCTGTATGTATGTATGTGTGTTTGTGTGTGTGTCTGTCTGTCTGTATGTGTGTCTGTATGTATGTATGTGTGTTTGTGTGTGTGTCTGTCTGTCTGTATGTGTGTCTGTATGTATGTATGTGTGTTTGTGTGTGTGTCTGTCTGTCTGTCTGTATGTGTGTTTGTGTGCACACATTAGAGAGTACTATTTCAGGCCATTTTACCGTTGCATCAATACCATTTCAGAATCAAAAATAGCACTGCAATTCATTGTGTGCACAATATATTGATGGACAGATATGTGCAGAAAACATCGATTGCTCCAGATGGGGTCGTTAAGCTCTGTAATGCGAGCGCAGCCGAAAGTGAGAGTTAAATGAGGGGTAGAGTATCTGTTGTTTCTCGATCCGTATGTAAATCAGTTGTCTTCCATCACGCTTACTCGCAGAACCACGGCGTCCCCTCCCCCCGTATTCCATTAATGGAAACGCTTCGACAGGCTCCTCCGTTCAGGATGAGCCCTGGAGTTATCGTTTTAAATCTTCTGGACGGGGCCGCGTCACGCACCGCGCCAAAAAAACGAACGCAAAATCAGCATTTATCGATTAGGCGTCCCGAGGACCGACCTGCGTTCTTCGCGAAATTGATCTGGATCGACACGGTTAATCATCCTGTCTTCTCAGCCGCCGTCGGCGGAGGTCTCTGGCGGCTCCGGCCGCCGCCTCGATGGCGGGTTCGGCTAACGGGGGGCGGCTGGAGACGACGGAGGTCGAAGGGTCGCCACGGAGCGGACCCGTCGCGCTCAGGCTCCGTGACTTCAGATACCAGCCGGTCTGGGCCGGGCCGTTCAGCCCGTAAGCGTTAGCGTTAGCTCCGACCCCACCGAGGCTTTCCCTGAGAGAAATTTCTGGAATTGTTTTACGCGTCCGGGCCCTTCTCTGATCAATAGCAGCAAACAGCTGACCTCACAACTCATTTGCTACCGTGACAGAGCTTGTTCCAGAAATAGAAGCTCTGTTCATTATCGGGCTCTCCTGTTTTCCGATGGCTTGCCATTTCCACTGCATGTTCTTGGCTTTTAGTGTATCGTTTTTATCATTAGTTTGCAGGTAGATGCCATTGGCATTCTAAAAGGAATGCATTTTTGCTGAAACACAAGTGCAACCCCCCCGCCCCCCCCCTTCTGGAACCACAATGTTTATAAAACATTATTTCAAATATAACCCTTAATGTTTGGATGCCTTTGAGCCTGAGTTGGGGGGTCCCTGATCAGAAAACCTTGAAAACTCCCTGGTCTAGAACATTCTCCACAGAAATGTATAGTTCTGTAGCCGCATATGCACACAGCTTCCCCTTTTCAGAATCCTCAGAATCTCCCATCGTTGACTCGGAGCCCGGTCCACCGCAGCGCACGGCGAACTGACGAGCGGTGCCCCTGCCGCCCGCCGAAGGAGACCCCGACAGCGCACGCAGATCGGCGGGGTTAACCGGTGTCGCCGCTCGCCCGGGCAGCCGCCCGCCGTCGTCGCGGCGACGCCGCTCCCGGCAGCTCCTGGCTCCTCAGCAGCGGCGGTCTGAGGGACGAGCTCCCGTTAGCGCGCGGCGGCGGCGGCGTTGGCGGCGGCAGGCGAGAGGCGGGCGGGCGTGGGCCGCTCCCTTTGATTGATTACGCCCGGCGAAACGCTCGCGCATATAAATCACGGCTCCGCCCCCGCTCCCCATTAATCACCTCCCCCGTGAGAGAGACAGAGACAATTAAAGAAACAGCGATACCTCGCTTTAAAAATATGTGCCTTTAATTGCCAGACAGTTTATTAAGGGCCTGGGCAAACTCCACTTAAGTGTCCATTTGCGTTAGAGAATACTGTTACAGTGCCAGGGAGGTGCCGAACGGTTCTGAGTAGGCACCGTTTCTTTGAGAGTCGATTGGCGGCGAACGCGGCGTTCTCACGCGTCTGGGCGGTGGAGGACGCGCCAGGGGCGCGTCTCATCTCGCACGCGCTCGCTCCGATCTCTCGGAGTTAAGCACAGAATTACACGGCTTCGCCGAATGAAACACTCGAGCCGTCAGGCTCGTCGCCGTCATCAAAAAAGAGAAAAAGGCGCGGATCTTTTATGAAACGCGGCTAAGCCGTTCCCTTTTGATCTGAGCACCTCTCTTTCTAACCTGCCTGCTGAAGTGAAGCTTTTTTCTGTGGGAATTGCAGCATCTGTTGCTTTGAATTTATCGCATGAGCTGCGCTGGAACGCTTTTTTTCCCTGTCTGTAAGCCTTTGAACAGAAATCGCGGGGCTCAGATCCAACTGCCGATCTGTTTCTTCAAATTGGCGCGGTGCAAAATTGCTGCACTTGTGACTGGGGCGTCAATAGGAGACCTCAGAGAGACGCTGCGTATGGATATCCTGATTACGTGCTGTTCTTTAAGCAAAATTAACATGTCTGTGTAAGAATTAATACAAAAAAAAAAAGAAAAATCATCATCATTGTTTTATGAAACAAATCTCCATTTACCAGTATGGTGTGTTTTGAATGGCTGAGAGTGGCATTCAAATTTTGCCCCAATACCTGATCATTTCTGCCTTACTGTGTACAAGGGCAGGCCAGAGGACATACTGACCCATGAGCCTCGTGTTTTCTACAGAGATAAGTGCAGTCTGGGTATAAAAACAACCATGAAGTAGCAAACCTTCACATTCTGGGTGTGTAAAAAGAAACACCAAACACACAGACCTTGAGATGCCTCGTAAGCTTCCGCAGAAGAAACACCTAAGATCTGCGGCAGGCTTCCAAGTCCGGGTTCAAGAGCTTATAAGAGAGTGCACGTGAACCACCTTAATGAAACTCAAGTGCCTCAGCCCTTCGGATGCAAGTTTGCATTCCTTTCATTTCTGCGATAAGAGAGTCTGCTTTCACTACTTTTGGTTTGGTAAGCTTTGTGTGGACGTGAGAAATGCGTGCGTCTCTGAGCTTGAAGCGTTTCGCCCGCGTGTTTGACCCGGGTTCGAGTGCGGGGAGCAGCCTGCTGTTCGGAGCGTTCCTTAGGCCCATCAGTCAGCCCTGCTCCCTTAGCCGGGGCGGGTCGCCATCGCTTTTCCCGCCGCTGTCCTCCCACGGCAACCGCGGCGAGAGAAAACGGGCGTAAATCAGGGAGACGGATTACCGGCGAACCTGGCGTGCAGCGCGCTACCGAGACTCCCGCTACACCCCCCAACCCCCCCGCCCCCATACCCCCCCACCTCCACCCCCGCACCTGCTGGGAGCTGCTGTTTCCATAGCGCCACCGCTGAGGACGTTCATCTCTCCTGTAAAAAAACCGCCCGGTCTGTGACAGGCAGTCAGTCAGAACCCCCCCTTCCATTGTCACGCACCAGGTTAATAAGAGCGATCCGCCGAAATTGCGTCCGCGCATTAATGAAGTGGTCTGCGCTGATTGGTTGGATCCCGTGCTGCCTAGCTTGCAACCCCCTTTGTCCTTGGCCAACAGGTGTAAAAACAACGGCGCTGTTTTTTTTTTTTTTGTTTGCTCGTTTCTTTGTCTTTTCTGTTCAGTTAAGCAGCTCGAATGGTAATATTATGTAGAAAGAAAGGGCGGCACTGAAATGCTTTAATTAAACTGATGAGTCAATAAGGGAAGGACAAAGCGCGTCTGTAGGCGAGACCATATTGGCTTCGGGGCCCTTTGAACTGCATTGAGCGTTTCCTTTAGCATCTGACGGAGTTAGCGTACAGTCCTTCCCCGCTGCTGTTGTTGTCATTGTAGTAGTGTCGGTATTATTCTTATTGTTATTTAATTGATATTTTGCTATGACTGTCGTAAGCACCATAGATGATTGTTTTGTATGGCGTTGTATTGGCTTTTCATTTTCTTAACAGCCAATTTGGTGGCATTATCACTGTGCAGAGCAAAGTCCACGGTGGACCACACGAGACCGGTCCTCGTAAAAGTTATTAAAAGAAATATCTCAGACGGTGTCCCGCAGCCGTTAAAACTCATGTTTGTTTGACCTAGTAGAATAAAAAAATCTAACCTTTATTTGTAGCTTCGTCTTTATGTCTGAACCTGTGTAGGATGAAAACATATATAGTCTAGCTGTGGGAAAGTTCCAAAGCAAAGCAGGGTGATTTTGTTCACGGCTTAGCATCCTCCATAGCAGCTAGAATGCTGCAGCTTATACCCGGTATAAGCGTGTTAAAGGTGAAAGTGCAGTGTGTACATTATGCATGTGATAGAATACAGAACATCAAGTGGTAGATGGTCATTTTAATAAACAGCAATGCATGAACAGTTGGTCATTCAAAATGTATTTATTTGGCGTATTGTTCAAAGAACTTGCGCAGCCCCCACAAAAGCAAGCCCAGGACGTGCTGAACTGATCAACAGATTGTAGTCATTTATAATGTCGAGAACATTTTTTTTTTTTTTTTTTTTCTTTTGGGGCCCTTTCATGTTTGCATTCAACTCAGTTTACAATTAGAGGCAGCAATAAACCCGCATTATCCCCGTACCCCTGGAGCCTGTTGTTCTTTGGATTGTGGCGCAGACAATGCGCAGCTCAAACAGAGCGGGGATAAACAGCCTGGATGACTCTCCCGCTCTGCGACCATCGAAGCGGACGCTGAATTCAGACGCCGCGCCCGAACGAAACGTATCGAGTGTCCCGCGAACGAGCGTGGGGGGTGGGGGGACTCGTCGATCCGGGGGGGGCGGGGAACTCGTTTCTCCGTTCCGGCAGAACGCAAACAAGCGGTGATCTTTCACACGCGGTATTGACCAAAGCGCACAGCAAACCGACCTGGCAGCGGAGAACCGCTTCACCCGCGGTCCTGTGGGTGTTCAATTAGGAGCTGGTTAGCTCTGTCTGTGAGGGATGGCCAATGCTGCAGGGAGGCTGTTACTGAGCTGTGTGTAAGACTGAATAAATTGTAACTGTATATTCAGTGAAGTAAAAAAGAAGGAATTTAATATTTTATTTTTGATTATAATATACATTTTTTAAGAAGTTTATATTGCAAATGTTGCTTCCAAGTCCTGTTCCTTGGAAAACTGTAGAACTGTTGAAAATGTTCAAATATCACGTTCGTTTAGTTCAAATGTAATTTTGTTTAAATTTTGTTCAGACATGACAGACAGAAGACCAGGAAGGCAGTGATGCATAAGACCATCGCAGTCATCTCCTTCATTTAATTTTATTTATTTATATATTTTTTGTCTGATGGACATCTCTTGACAGACACTTTCCCATCATCTTAATCCTCACCTCTGCGGGTGCTGGATGACCTGTTATTACCCCGCCTCCCTCCGTCCCTGCGCTGGCGGTCTCTATCTGTCCCTGGCCAGACTCTCATTCTGCTCACACCGCTGCTGAAACCTTGAAGGGTCACTCTGTGCTCTACGCGCTCCTGCCTGTGCTCTGAATCTCTGCCACCCCTTCCTCCCGCTCCGCTCTAACAGTGCAGTGCACCCAGATTCAGGCCACCGGCCATTCCCACTGTGTTGTGTGGGTCTCTCACTGAAGATGCCTGCTAATGCCTGATATGATGATAATGATGATGGTGATGGTGATGATGATGGTGGTGGAGATGCTACTACTACTATGATGCATGTAGTAATAATAACCATAGTAGAAACAACAAAAGTTTATTTCTCTGACCAGAACAGAGGATAAATCCTGGGTACATTTCTTTCAAGTTTTTTTTTTTTTGATTAAGAGTAATATTTCGTTGGCAGCTTTACCTATCAGGATGTGCCAGTTCATAATTGAACTTAACTCCTGGAGTGAGTCATTCTCTTACTGTGCCAGCGCAGATATAAAAATCCAAGGTTCTACCTTCGTTTGCAGATTGTAATCTCTGCTCGTCTTTAATGTTTGGTATCGGTACTCGTTATAGTCTGAGTCATAGTTCCTGACGCGTTGACGTGTAGGACGGAACTGACTGTTGCGTACGCATGCAGGATTTCTTGGGAAGTAGCGTGCCGATTAACCCCGGTGCGGTCGCATGGCATCGAGCAGGCGAGGCAGGCAGTGTTGCAGTGCTGCGGCACTTTCTGCATGTAGCTTGCTCAAGAGGGTGCAGGGTTGGGCCCCACAGCTGTGTGGATATAAGAACGTAGCTTATTACAAGACGAGGCCAATCCACCTAACTCGTTACGGTTCATTTGTTTAGCAGAGTGACTTTCAGTGCAAGGGAATAGAACTGCATCTGCTAGAATATGAGTAGCGCTGGCAGACCTGACCAACTGCATTTTTTGTACTTTTGGACCAAAGAGTATATATATACAATATTGCTAAGGCGCTAAGTGCAGTTGACTATGCTAGCATAGGGCTGAAATACAGATCGTACGTGTAGAGAACACCGAAACTAAGCCATAAACACCTTCAAAGAATTCAATAATAGCTCAAATCTTGGCTTGTCATTTTCCGTACTGTCTAAACAGTATTCAACCTGAAGGATTCTGATTTGGGTCCTACGGGTAGTTAAATTGACCTTTGCCGGCTAACTGTCTGTGCACGTGTGCAGTTAAAGTGCAGTGTTACCATGTTCAAAGGAACGGGCGCAGATGCAGTCATGTTTATTATGGCGATGGCGCTAACTGCTAATTAGCGCAGCTGCAGTTCGTGTGAGGGCTGATTTTGGGCCTTTGGTTCGTCCCGTACCTTTGATGTTGGCGCATTGTGAGAGTTTCAACAGACTTTACTCACTCTTTGCGCCGTACTGGAAAAGTTCACGATCAATGGCCCGCCACAGCTCACGAATAAACCCACCAATTACCAGCTATCGGCGGGGAAGGAGTGCCGCCTACGTTCACCCTTGATCGAGCTGAACTTCTCGAGCCGGCCCGAATTTGCATCGTCACAATTGAACGCGCGGTGCTTTCGCGCTCGAAGGAGAGCGTCCGTGGCGGGGTGCAGGGGGGGGCCGGTGACCTTCTGTTTTTATTAAAAATATCTATATTATTTAAATGTATTGTTGTTTATTTCCCCTAAATCGCAAATTCGTCCACTCCAGAATCTCCATGTGAAAAATGAAACGCGCTCGCTCAAAGGTCACCTCCCACGTCACGTTATCGTTATATTGTCGTGTTACGGTGTTTTTACAGGAGCTGATGAGCATGGTGCCCTCCTCAGCGTCCCCCCTTGTGCATTTAATCACGCGCTTATCCGTACCAGTGCAGAAAAACAGCAGAAAGGTCCCTGGCATACGGCTGCAGATCATGATCCATGATGATTCACTTTCTTGGGCACGCAGTGCCACAGAAGTGTCCTCGACCAATGAGAGCGATGTTCGGTTGATCCATGATGATTCACTTTCTTAGGCACGCAGTGCCACAGAAGTGGCCTCGACCAATGAGAGCGATCCAGGCTGGATTTTCTTTTTCTTCCATGCACCGAGGTATTTTTTTGATTGACAGCTGGCAGTGCTGGGAGACCTCATCAGTTTTGACCAGCTTTCCAGTGGCTGCAGCTCTGCTTCCTTGGAGGAAGTTGGAGGCCATGCCCCAGGTTTTTGGAGCCGACTGTTTGGTGTCCACCTGGATTAGAATTTCTTCAGTCTCCCCAGACACCCAATATCTGCCCAATGTAATGTGTGTGTGTGTCTGTATCTGCCTGTCTCTATAATGTGTGTGTGTGCGGGTGTGTGTGTGTGCGCGCATGCGTGCACATGTGTGTATGTGTGTGTGCGTGTGTGTGTGTGTTGTGTGTGTGTGCGTGTGTGTGTGTCTGTGTGTCTGTGTGTGTGAGCATTGGCCTGGCTGGCTGGCTGTGCATCATGCCCCTCCTCTCTCTCCTCAGTACCCGCCAGTGCCACCTGCTGCTGGACGTGTTCAACTCCACTGAGCACGAGCTTACTGTCAGCGCCAAGAACAACCAGGACCTAGTGCTGCACGCCAGCGAGTGCCAGAGGTAAGCTGTGCCAGAAGTGCATATGCTCTCTGTCTCTTTCTCACTCACACAGTACACACACACACGCGCTCACACGCACACACAAACACACACACTCACACGCGTACACACTCACACACACAGCTGCAGCACACCAGCCTACACACACACATACACACATCATCCACACACACGCGCTCACACGCACACACACACCAACACACACGCTACCTCACACACACACACACACACATAACCACACACACATACACACACACTCACACACACATACACACACACTCACACACACGCTCACACTCACTCACACATACACACATATGCTCATGTGCTCTCTCATACACACACACACACATACACACACTCACATCATGAATGAAAACTGCGTACACACAAGCACTCCACTTCATTGAACACACACCGTTTACTGCCTAAGATATGTAACTTCTGTAGATATTTATTTTTCTTTAGCTGCTGGTTGCTTTTATTCAGAGGAAGCATCTCCAAAAAAATATAGCAAAAGAAATATAAGTTTGTGTGTCCTATGTCAAAAAGTATCCATTGGCAAGAAATCTCTCGCTCTCTCTCTCTCTCTCTGCTTCTGCAGTCACACATTTTTTGTGCCTTGTTTCCTTCTCTCTCTCCCTCTCTCTCTCTCTGCTTCTGCTGTCACGCCTTTTCTGTGCCTGGCTTCCTTCTAACGAGACAGTAATTGCCGGTATGGATTTATCTGGAAGATTCCATACCCTAAACCATGTTAGAACATTTGTCAATTCCTCCTACACCGCATCTATTGGCTGCCCCCCCCCCCACTTTCGTCTACAGCACCTGCTTCAGTTTGAAGCCGCGCTGCTCACCGCGGTGCTCGACTGTTTGTTCCCCCCCCCCGAGCCGAATGGCCTGCGCTTTGTCTTCATCAGCGATAATCTGCCATTATGAACCTCCGTAAAGCTTGAGACGCAAGGCGTGAGACACCACCCTCGGAAGAGCGGGATGTGAGGACCGGTATTTAAATAGCAGCGAAAAAATCGCTTTCTTCGGCTCTCGCGGTCGTCCGGTTGCCGCTTTCTTTCATTCGCGTTGTCGAAAAAGGGCCCTGTTTTTCACGACGAAGATTCAACCACTCCCCCGCCCCCCCACCCCCCCCCATCTAGTTCTCTGAGGTCTCACCTGCCACTGAAGATAGGAGGACCCTTTGTTCTAATTAAAATGGGGTTTGCTATCTGTGCTGTGTATCAGACAGAGATACCACGCCCGCACGCCTCAGATAGAGAGGCCCTTTTCAGGATGAATGTCTGCAGTTATTCCTGACGAAGCGCCGGCACTCCACCTCATACCGTCTGAGAAGGTCGGTTCTTCAGATGCATTTATAGCGGGTTTAATTGCGTGTCTTTGGCTAGGCGGACTCACTCACTCACCCGCCCGTGACGGGGCTCGCTGACGTGTTTGGATCCCGCTGAGAGAGAGAGCAGAGGACCCTGCCCAACGCTGCATTGTAGAGGTTGTGCAGGTTCTTTAGTATTCGCTGTGTATTTTGGGGTGCGCGGCGGGGGGCTATTTTTTTCGTTTTTCCAGCGTAGCGGGGGGTTTTGGGTACGGCTTGCAGGGCTGGACGGGGCGGCAGGACGGGGGGGGCGGAAATCGCAGAGACCGCTTTTGTGTTTGGCAGACGGCCGCGCTCGGGAGTTCTTTTTTTCGGGAGCGGAAAGTCGTTTTAATTAAAAATGTGTATCCGAGCCACTGCACAGTCAGGTCAGCGTTTCATTTTTAAACACCGCCGTCGCGGCGACGGCCTACACAGAGCCTTCTAAAAAGCAGCCTGCGTTTCGTACCGGGCAGAACAGGTGAACACAACGCTGCTGTTCGCACCCGTTTCCTTACGAACGTAAACATGAACGCAGCAGTGCGTTATGGAGCGTCGGTCTTCTTCTGTGTGCTGATTTTCCGGTTTTAATTTTCCACTCGGCCATTTTGTTAGTGATCACGGACATTTTTATGAAACGGAGAAACATCATGCGCTGTTAATACGTGCAGTTTCAGAAATGAACTCTTAAATGGTCCTTTTCCTTGCAATCCCGGTTCTACACTGCTGTGATTGGGGGTGGAGGGGGGCCTCTTTTGTTTTGGTGAAACAGGTGCTGTCCAATGAGTTTTGAGGCATTTGGCTGGATCTGAGCAGATAAGGTGTTCCTGTACACTTCAGAATTCATCCTGCTGCTGGATTTATCATTTTCTACTCACAAAATGATAAATGATAGCATGAAACTATAGAACACAATTTCACATCACTGGTAAATAATAACAAAAATTGTCAATTCCAAGTATTTTTGTGTCAGTTTTCCGCCAGTTTTGTCACAGTGACACCAAAGCAGCAGGTTGCTTGTTGCCCAAAGTATAATAAAGTAAAAACATTTCTTTCAAATGCCACCCTCTACTCTCAAAAGGATAACCAGAACCACTTTAGAGGCGAATAATAGCAAAATAATATGCTCAAAGACACTAAAGCATGGCTGAGTGTATGCAAGATGCTCATCTTGCGTTATGGGGTGGAAGTGCTCCCCCTGCCCCTACCATCCCTGTTTCCTATTTTGGCAAAGCATTTCTTAGGCCTTTATCAGTTCTAAATATCACATCAGTGCGGATTGGAACAAACCGTTGGAAATTTAAAACAGTCCTACTAGGACAAGAATGGTTTAGAAGAGAAGCTATCAATTGTATTTGAGTATGCCGTCCATTTCCTTTGTTATACAGGTCGCCCTTTAACTGAATGTCACCTTCGTAGGGTGTTCATAAAGGGAGCGTAAGGGTTTAATTGGCATGTTATTATTGTGCGACGCAGCGCGTAACAAAGGGATGTAAAATGGATACAGGCTTTGTGCTGACAGCTATAAAACGCACCTTTTGTTCAGAATGGCGGTAACCCCAACTCTCACAAAGCTGATACATCCATGCTTTACGAGGGATTTTGAAAATGAAACGGAGACAGAAAGAAACGAGAGAGGATTCGCCAGCGTGTTAGCCCTGGCCGCCCCGCAGCGAGCCATTATGCGCCGTTATTCCTCTCTGATGATGTCACCTCCGCAAGCGCGGGTAATGCGTTTAAGTGGATGCACTTTCGTGGGGAAACGACTGCAAAACGCCACGGGCGAAGTGAGACATTGCGAAATGCTGTGCTGATTGGGTTTTTAATACTCCCGTGGAAAAAAAAAAAATGCTTTAAATATAAATTGCTTTAAAACTGGAAAAACTGCTCAGCTGAAAGATGTATTGGATAGTGGTCTTAGTTAATGAATTCAGCGCGCAACTCAAGGCACCACATGCTAAATAACTTAATTCAGATACAGAAAAAATGTAGTTATGGAAATCCATTAGCAAAATTAAATCACACTTTGTAAAACGGAGAACTTTTCAATGGATGAAGTTCAGTTGAGTGAAATGTTCACTGCAGTTCAGTGCAACTTTTTTGCACGTTCTCCCCGCATCCAGGTTTCCTCCAGGTGCTCTGGTTTCCTCCCACAGTCCAAAGGCATGCAGGTTAGGTTAATTGGAGAGTCTAAATTGCCCTTGGTATGAGTGAATGGTTTGCGTGTGCCCTTCGATGGATTGGCGACCTGTGCCGGGTTTATTCCTGCCCCTCCAGCATCCCCTGTGACCCTGACCAGGTGGGGTTAAGGGGTATATCTTTGTGGGAACGTTCATGTCCAGCTAGAAGAACAAACATAACAAATGAGAATTCAAGTTTTCTTATTAATGGGAACTCCCATTACATTTTATCTGTGAAAGTAAAATAAATAAGAAATTCCTACGTGTGATTGCTTACTTGAGGGAAGTAACATTATGGGTTTGGGGTTGTAAAATGGCGCCTTTGTACAACGTGGTATTGAAAGTGAGCTTATAGGCACAGTGTGTTTGAGAGGGATATTTCTCACGTCTATGGTGCTATACTTAATGTACACTGTAGTGCAGTCAGTCTTATTGGAAATATGATTTAAACATTAGATAAACTACCATACAATCTAATACTTGTTTTAGAATGATTTTGAATTTGAAAATAAATTTCATATGGAAATAATTAACACAAAGGTCACATCCATAATAATACAAAAGTATTCATTTTAATCACAAAAAATAATGTTTTACGTGAAATGTTTGCTAATTTTTGGGGCGATGTTGTCATAACATAATAATGGCATAATGTATCTAAACCAAAATCTGTATTTGACGAGCCCACGACGATTATAGTCAACCTGTGAAATGGCATTGGGATTTTGAAATGGCAGATATCAAGGTTAAAAAAAGTGCTGTTTTACATTGGAGAGCTGACCAACGCAAACAGCTGCGCTTAGTGTAATATATATATATATATATATATACTTCTGTCAGTTGATCAGCTGATGTACTTACAGTAATGTTCTTTGTCATCTGTCTCATGTCATTTCATAAGCCTCTGTGCTTCTGAACAACCTGTGCAGCAAAAAAAAAAGCCTTTTCTGAAATGGCTAAATGGATAATGAGGTGGCCAGTTTGCACAGGCGACCCAGGGCACTGTGGAATCAGGAGGTTCTGTTTCCAGCCAATCCAATGGCATTAGTTATCACTCAGTCCTTTGAGAAAACGAATAACACTGGCCAGCACTCACTCTGATGGCGCACACAATTTAATTTGAAAACAGAAAGTAAACAGAAAAGGGGCGAAACAGCAGATAATGACGGCCGCTCGCAGGGATATTGGAAAAAGCGGAGCGTCTTGGGAGCCGTTGGTCATCCTCTCCCTCCGTAATTGCCGCTCGCCCCAGACCATCAATCGTACCGCCAAAGACGTGAGCGCCGGCGCGCGCGCACGATGCCAGTGGAAATTTCCGGCGCCTGTTTTCTGTCCGCCTGGCGCGTGCGAAACGAGCACGGGCACCTTGGCTCGGGCAAAGGGCAGCGGCATGGAGAGAACGGTTCACTGGTAGGAACTGCTTACGCAATAGAATGCCCACTGTTAGTGTGGGACCAAGTGTTATCTGTTAGAGTTGAAATTACGCTGTTAGAGTTGAATTAACACTGGACGTTTTACTGTGTAATGGCCAGAGGAGGTGAAAAACGGTCTCCTGCTTGATTGTCTGAAGTTGATTGACGATTATGCTGAACTGCTCTTACACAAGCAGCACTTCCACGGTTCTGGGATTTGGCTTCGTCTTTGCAGAATTTGCGCTACGGTAAGCCCGTACGATCAAGTCAGACCTTTAAGGTCTGTGCAAATCACTATTATGTGATTAGACCATTCTTAACTGAACATTCTAATGCTGATGTAATAATCGCTGCTGGTTATTGAAAACTGGAGTTCTTGGACAGACACTGACTTAGAATATTGAAAATCATTCCAAAAAACCTGACTCTTCGAAGGGTTAATAAAGAAGGCCAGTCATCCTGACCCAGCTTTTTACATTATTCCCATCTGTTAGCCTAGCACGCTCACATAAATATTTATACAAAGTCAAGTTGAATAAATTAGGCTTTAGATCGGTTTCTTGCACACGTCTACACGTGGAGAGATTTCAGAATGTGCCAGTTTGATTTCCAGGTGAATTTCGTCGGCCCGTCGATAATTATTGGGAAGCAGCGGAGCCTGCTCTAGCCTGCCTGATCTCCGGCTTACGCGGGGAATTAGGAGCCGCGCGGAGAGGCTTCGGCGCGAGCGCATTGCGCGCGTCTCTTTTCGCGTCCCGCTTTTTACGATGGCAGATGGTCCTGTCGCTTCCCGTTCCTCTGTCGTTTTCTGATGAATGAGGTGTCAGGTGCGGGACGCGTGTCCTCAGGGACTTCAGGAAGAGGGCCTTTGAGGCGAGGAGGCCCCCGCCCCGCGCGCCCGGCGACACGTGAAGCGCGTCGCACGCCGCATCGGCGCCGCGGAAGCCCGCCCGTGTTCCTTAGGCTGTCGGCAACACAGGAGATGTCCTTTTCACATCGGTAGGCAGAGGGGAAATTCCTGTCGAATCTGAAAGGGGAAGACATTGAAGCAAGCTTTTTTTCTCAAGCCGGGCTCCTGTCTTTGAACGGGCCGGAGCTCTGAACTTTGGGCCCGTTGTTTCGTTCGCAAGAGGTCATTTTTTCCCTCCCGCTGTGCAGATGCCCACTCTGAGGGCGAAGAGCGACGGTTGTGTCCTTGCAGCCATTTTACTGTGGCCTGCGTACGTGCACAAGGATCTACTGGCCTGGTTCGGTCTCTCTGTGTCTTTTTGAGTCATGTCTATTACACTTAATGTTTCTTTTCTCCTGCTTCCCTCCCGCAATGAGCAAAGGACAGAAACAGCTTCTCTGATGAAGAAAGACCTGCCAGTTACAGGTAGCCTGAAAAGGCTTCAGGTCAGGCCCTTCTCAGCAGTTCTCTCCTCCTCTCCTCCATATTATTTAATTGTGTATTTATTAACTTATTTATTCATTACTGAAATTTTTTAAAAGTTTATATCGTAAAAACGTGACATTGTAAACATTAGAAGGCCTCTAGAAATCAATTTCATGATTGAGATCTAAGTATCATGTCACATATTATGTACTGTAAATGTCCACACCAAAAACACAGTGCAGGCCAGTTATGAAATTTACGCTCCGTCGCCACAGAAAATACATTTTCCCGAAAAAAAGCACAAGAGCGCAGGGTGTTTATTTTCCCGTTTGCTGTGCTACTGGAATTCCCCTGACGCCCTCCCAGGCGCTGGGCGCACGGTCACGCGGGCATGTAAGACACGGCGCCAGGACGCCGACAGCCGCGTGTAGCGCGTCGGTAGCGTACGTTTACTGCGAAGGGCGCGTAACCTGTTTGCGTTCGCCGCCGCTCGTCTTATCTTATTCCCACTCGTCAGCGTGGCTGCGCCCTTTGCATATAAATGAAGTTTAAATGAAGCGAGATAGGCCTTTGTCAAAATATCGGCCTGTCTGTTTATGCGGTTGAATTGAATGCGGTAATTTCACAGCCAAATAGTCGATAATAAACACGGTAATCCTCCAATATACTCTTGGAAGGCTCTTGTAATTTCCTATATGTAAATCATGTGCTAGTATGTACAGTGCAGACCGTGTACGAATTGATTCTATATCTATGGTAATTATTCTCCACAGGCACTTTTTAATTTAAATTAATCAGTGAGCTAATGTTATATGTTTGCCTATATATAACGAGAGAGTAATCTTACAATTAGATGGTGCTATAAATGATATTCAGACAGTGCATGTCTGGCAGTGCACAGCTGAGTCACATGCCTTTATCCCCCTGATGGTTTTTCTGTGAGATCACACAAACCATTCACCACATCTGCTGTGCTTATTTCATGAATGGCCCAGAGACCTCTCTCTCTCTCTTGCTCTCTCTCTCTCTCTCTCGCATTCTCTCTTTCTCTCTCTCATTCTCTCTTGCTCTCTCACTCTCATTCTCTCTTGCTCTCTCACTCTCACTCTCTCTCATTCTCTCTTGCTCTCTCACTCTCATTCTCTCTTGCTCTCTCACTCTCACTCTCTCTCATCCTCTCTTTCTCTCTCACTCTCATTCTGTCTTGCTCTCACACTCTCATTTTCTCTCACTCTCTCTCTCATTCTCTCTCTCGCTCTTGCCCGCTCCCCCCACCCCCCCCCTCTCTCTCCCCCCCTCTCCCTCTAAAGTCTTCAAGCTTAGAACATGGCATGTACTTTTCAGTATTTTTTTTTTCTAGCCCTGTTATTCGTTTCAGGGAAACTTTTCCTTTTCTGTGAGTCCATCCACTTCTTGGCCACTAGCTTGAACTTGTTCCACTCACTGAACAGGTCAGGATGAAAGAGGCTCCTGGTCTCTGTGTTGCAGTGCATCATATCTACGGGATGAAATCGAAAATCCAGGCCCTCATTTATAAAATCTTCTTGGAATAAATGTGAGCACAGGATAATTTCCTAAAATGTTCCCATATGGAAGATTTTTTAAATGTCTATACGCGCAGTTAAATGTTCATACGCATGACCTGTTTATAAATGATAAATTGTCCTTAAACTTGTGCGCATGTAAACGAGCTGACCAGCTCACCCAGTGAACGCCCTCAAATATCCTTATCTGGTCAGGTGTTCTGCTATATACAGTACTCTCTGCAAAATCACTGTCATGTGATATAGAATTGATATATAGCCATTTTACACATTTCTTTTTCTTTATGTCTTGATAGTTTATAGAAAATGTTTTATGAAGGAGGCCCCAGAATATCTTTGGCTGTGGGTTGCCATGTTCAGCAAAACCCCCTATTCCTGATGAGGCCTACAGTGTGGAATAACATCGTGAGCTAAGCGAGGGAAGTGGAGCAGCCCAGTAGGATGAACCGTAGCATTTCTCTGGGGGGGGGGGGTGTGCGCGCGCCAGAGATGGCCTCTCATTACCCGCGGTCAACACGCGCAAACACGTTACCATAGTGACCACTTCTCCACAGTCCGCACCTTGCATTAATAAAGAAGAAGAGCTCTTTTACCCCCCCACCCCCACCCCCCCAAACCCCACCCATCTGAAAGCACAAGCACCACCTTCCCCCCACCCCGAGTCTCATCAAGGTTGCGTGTGAAACGCTCTCTGCGGATATTTTCTTCATTTCCCTTGCGCTTTGTATCACAAAATGAATGCATGCGTCTCACCAGAGACGCAAGGGTCAGAGCTGAGAGAGACTACCGTCACATGTCGCTTGGGTGAGGTGATTTCTGAGAAAGGGGTCAGTCATAACATCAGTGGGGAAAAAATAATTTCTTAGATCACTGCAGTCGAAATGATTTCCTCTTGCCTGCACACAGTACCCTTTTCTCGTAAAAGGCTTGTGAAGTCGCTGCTTTCATGATTGTTACATTATTTATTGTTTCATTGGACTCGCTTTTCTGGAGCTACTTGCGATAGACCTACAAGGACGTTTTACTGGAAGGTTAAATAAGGGTTCCTCAAGGAGCCGGCTACTTGAGTCCCAGGCTTAGAACCGGCAAGCGTCTTGTTTCAAAGCCCGCCAGTCTGCCCGAGGCACCACCTGTGACGTCCGAGGTCCTCAGCTGTAATTGGGGACGTCTTGCTGGAACGAGATTCTCTCTGATCACGTCCTGAGAGTAAACGGGCATCGGGTGCCTGGATGAGAAAATGTCCACTCACTCATAAATCTTTGAAGACTGGGTTGTGTGTATTTAAGCAGAACAGAAAGGTCACAACTTCCAAATAGTACTTATGTCCTACATCCTTGCTGGCAGAACAGGTGACCTTTTGATGGTGGAAATAGCTTTTCTTTTTTTTTTTTTTTTTTGCTTTGCTTTGCCGAAGGTTAAGTATGCCTCTTTCCTGTCAGTACACCAATTCATGTGTCCTTTAAAGACTTGCCAGACGTCATTCTTTGCCGCTCAAAAGATATTTTGTATTGCGTATGCAAATCTCACATTTGCTGCGTTGTGTCTGCGTCAGTCAAATGTTTGAATCAAAGAAAAATTACAGCACCTCGAATGGCAGAACTGTGCTTTTAAGACCTTTAACGGTTAAGCTTCCCCCCCCCCCCCCCCCCCCACCTCCACCCGTTTCCTTTTCTCTTCTCTCTCTCGCTGCAACGGCACACCTCGTATCCTCGCCAGCTCATGGCAGCGCGAGGCGGCGAAAACTGCTGGCTCTCGGTCGACCGCAGAGATGCGTTTGCGCCGGACCCCGGTGGAGAAAATCGTGCTGGCTGGCTGGCTGGCTGGGCTGGCTGGCTGGCTGGCTGGCTCCAGACGCTGCCGGCAACAGAGGGTTACGGGAGCCGTTGGACCGCGCGCTAAAAATAGCCGCAGCACAAAGCCTGCCGCCGCTGCGCAGCCAGCCAGAGATCTCAGCTGCCGATACCGGGCACGTGCGCTAAAAATAGCTCCCCCTCGCCCTCCGCCCCTCCCCTCCCTCTCTGCAAGCTCCTTTTCTCTTCTCTGCCTCTCCCCGAGGAATAACGCAATTACCGACTCTTAGAGCAGGAGAGAAAAGGCTTTGATAAAAAAATATTCGCCTCTCCCCTGTGTTTTCTGTCGCTCTCCCTGAAGGGCTCGCCCGCGACTTCGAAGCTTGCGTTATTCGAAAGGAAACGGCAAAGAAGGGTAGACGGTTATAAATAGGAAACGCGTTCGCCTGCTGTCAGCCCGCGCCCCAGGCGACGTGCTGCGCGTAATCGTATTATTTAATCCGCCAGCGAATAATTTGCATTTCGACGCAGGGGTGATCTATATATATATATATATATATATATATATTCCTAACATTCATATTTTAAGTGTGAGAACAGCACGCTCGATGCTGTTTTACCTCTGATTCACGCCTGCGGCTGAATGTGGTGCTGGCACCTTCCCAAAGCACAGGGCTATATTTAGACTGCATTTTAAAGACCCTATTCTCCAGTCTCTTAAACTGCTTGGTTTGGTTTGTTTGTTTGTTTTTTTTTCACTCCCTCGTGTGGTGCAGTAACAATGCTGTGTTTTGTCTTCTGGTGAGGTCAAGTCCCAGTGATTGTTAATTGCCAGTGGTTGCAAAACTTTGCAGCTGTGAAGCAGCAAACACTCTCAGGATGCAAGGATGTTCTAAAATAGCCTCAGACATCCATTTCATTTACTGTAGTCCTGACCAGGCAGCTGGCAGAGACAGCCATGTACAAAGAGACATAGACTATGAGCAGTTTTCAAAAGCAGCTGGAGAAAAAGAGAATAGAAGGTAGCATAGAAGGGATAGCACAGTGCACACTTCTCATAACAGGACGTGCACGGGTCACTGCAGATTCAGATACCTAGTCATAACACGTCTGGCCATTTCATCCAAACAAGTTCCCCTGAGGGCATTCTATTCAACATTTTCAATGGAAGCAATAATAAATAAATAAAAACATTTAGCTGCTTTTTTCTTTTTTTTGTAGTTGTTTTTGTCTTCCCCCCAGCATACATTGGCTAGTCTCAAAGTCACAGAACTGCAGGGGTTAGGAGAGAAGTGCAGTGCTCCACCCACAGCTGACCAGCGGGGGCGCTGTTGTCACACTTCTGTTGTTCAGCTTCTCTCCTGCCTGTCATCCAAGCTTGCACAGACACACATGCATACACACACACCACAGATTCACATTTTAAAGACGCTGTATAAGCGCGGAAGTTGACAATATCTGATCTCATTTGTCCAGTAAATTTTCCTTGCATGTCCAAAATTTTGAAACAGCAAAGTTTTCTGACATACCTGGCTGATTGGAGAGGAATTTATGTATTTTTCTGAATAAATCACTCGCTCCTGCTGGTAGTTGGTGGTTTGGTGGCAAATGTAAACTGCAAAACAAGGGGTTTTGAATGTCAGCGAGAAAGCGTTTATCCTTTCAGCGCAAACAGGTGCAGGTTGGGAACAGGCTGTTCTCTCCGTCAGGAGGAGTCACCGCAGACATCTGTCCGATTCCTATACCAATTATGATAATTTAGCTCCCCGTGTCTCTCAGCCTTTGCGCGTAATGAAATGGCTGATGCGAAACGCGGAGTTGATGTAATCAACAGGAACACAGCTGGAGACGGGCTGCTGTTTGCTTTGTTCCTGACGCGGTGCCCACCCGCTACTGTAGCTGCGCCGCGAGGCAGGCTTCGTGCGGCCGTGGGCGGGGCCTGTGAGCGAGGCCCTGCCCACGGCCTTCGTCAGCCTCAGCGCCGGCGAGTAGCAGCGCGTGCAAACCTCCATCGGTTTGTGCGTGCGTGTTTGCGCGTGCGTGCGCGTGTGGTTACGTGCGTATATCCAGCAGGACTGGGTTACAAAACTGTAAATTGCTGACTGCGGGCTCTCTCGCCCCCATCTCGCTCTCTCTCGCTCTCGCTTTCTCTCTCTCGCTCTGTGTCTCTCTCTCTCTCTCTCTCTCTCACCCCCATCTCTCTATCTCTCTCCCTATCTACCCCCCCCGCTCTCCCTCCCGTTTCACCTCCTCCCTCCTTCCGCAGAGCCTCTCCAGGCTCGGGGCGATCACACGTTTCCGCTGCTCTGGCGGCCCCGAGGGAACTGTACGCTTCGAGCGCGGGGCCTGGGGGTGGCGAACCACGGGGGGGGGGGGGCCCAAACCTCGTCTACAGACTCTCGCCCGCGTGCGAACAGGTGCTGCTGCTTATATTAAACATCTCGATGAGCGGACCCTGCGAGACCAGGCCCTCCACCAGCCTGCTCACTGGGGGGACGGGGGGGGTACGGGGGGCTGCGGTGTCCCCACCATGTGGTAATATTGGCTCCTCCATCTCGCCAATGACAGATGATTATTAGTCACGGATAAGTCAGCTGTCATCTATTAAGGCCTTTTTTCCCGGCACTGGGGGGTTATTTCTGCAGTGTGTGCCAGTGAAGCGCAGGAGAATATGTTTGTTGAAGGAATGATAGACAAATTGTGACTGGAAACAAGTGGTTTAATGGCAGGAGTGTTACACAGACAGAATAACAAACCTAGTGAAAGTACGATATACATTAACATGTAAATGGAGTGTGCCATATGGCACTGGTAGAGTGAATCTACTGCTTATGTCTGTCAGTTACCATGAGCAAAATATATTCAGCACATACGCTCACAAGCACACCTAAACGCAAATAATTGACAAAAGCCACTTATAACTCGCGGGTTGACATTTTTGTATTTGTTTTATTAAAACTTTTTCTGCATTTTTTTTTCTCCTGCCTAAGACAGCATGTAAAACTTCCTGCAGTTTGGCTCTCACATGCAGACTTGACATCGCCTGCCCCTTGACTTCGTCTGGGTGGTGGCATTGGCCGTGTGCTGTATCATGTGACTTTAGGAACTTCTGTGGCTTAAAATGCTCAAGCACACCGCGTGCACTGTGTCGTGTTTTAGCTCTTCGCTCTTCGTTCCTTGGTAGGGCCTTTTCCTGTGGAGTCGCTCTTGTCGTGTACATCCGCTGCCCTAAATACATTTGGACGCTGTGTCCCGGTACCAAATCCCCACCAGTTTGTTGATGGTCGAACGTATTCTTTTGTCGGTGTCAGCCGTTCGCACTGGCGGTCCTGTAATCATGAAGGGCGCAGTGTGCAGAACTCTTTGTTCTCCCCGTGCAGATACGTAATTGTTTAATTTCTGCCTGGCTTCGTGGTGGAGGTCTGTTAAATAATGAGTCCGCCTGGTTTTCCTTCCCCCTTTTTCGCTCCGGCGCGAGCCGAGCTGCGCATCTGGAGCCCTGAACAAGAGCAGCTTATGAAACGCAGGCCACCGCGTTTTCGTTAGCATGCGCAGCGGCGGCTTCCTTTTAAATATAGATTTTTTTCTATTTTTTTTTTTTTTTCGTGCATATCGCATCAAAGGTAAGAAGGCGGACCAAAGCCCGGGAGAATTAGCGCTCTGAATTTGCGCCTCATTTACAAAACAAAACGATACTTTACATCAAAGACGCTCGGCGCATCCTAATTAGCCAGGCAGCGTCCCTGCTGAGTTCCCCCCCTCGCCTCTTCTCCGTTCACCCTCCAGCGAGGGTTATCTGGGAAAAGGTGTGCGGCGGCAGGGCCTGCTTAATCTAAAAAGGGGCGCATCTGCGCGGAGCGTGTTCTGAATGGCAACCGCTCTGGCCCTCGTCAGTTCACACGGAGCGCTGGGATTGGGTGAAATCGGCCGACGGGTTCCGTCTGGCGCGCAAAGCGAGGGTGCGGCCGAGCGTGTAAGACCGGCGTCCCGGCTGCAGGAGGGGGTCCTCCCTCGGACGCGCGGGAGAAACCGTGCCCGCAAACCGCCGGTCCCGCGACAGCCAGCGAAACGACGGCGTCGGCGAACGCGGCCCTGGGACCGCGAGCCGGGACGCTGACGAAGCGCTGACACGCGGCTTCGCCTCGGCGGGAGGGATAACGTGGGTTTCTCAGGTGATGAGTTTGGCGTATCCCGGAGAAATCGTTATGGGTCATGGCTGTAATTGGATGGGAAAATCCCGCCGGGGATGGGGGGGTTGGTAAGCGAGCTTCGGTATTAGCAAGTCAGATCCGCGCGGGCCAAGCGCACGTGTGGAACAGCGGGCCTCAGGAGAGGCCTGCCTCTGCATAAATCTGCCCAACCCCCCAACAAACCCCCCCCCCCCCACTATACGGCGACTGCGTACCTCAGCGAAGCACACGCCTTTAAAGTTCACGCAGAGTTTCGAAATGAGCCCCTTCGCACCGGCACGTTCGGTAGAAACGTCCGCCGTTGCCTCTGACCAAAAAAAAAGGGAATTCTTTGTTTAGTTTTTTATTTTTGTCTTCATCTTATTATCCGTGGTGGAAGGCTGGCTCTTTTTTTTTTTACCTCAGGACGAGCTGTCGACGCACAGCAGCAGCGCTGTCTGTAACGGTGAGAGGTTTTTCAGCGCCGTGACAGCTGGGCTTCGGTAATTGCCGCCGGAGAACGCGTAGAACGGCACCGGGGCCGACGCACCTGTCACCGGCAGGGGTGAAAGGTCACGTCGGAGTAACTGCTTTGAATGATTTGTTTCTCTAAGGAGGGATCCCAAACTGTGGCCCGGGGATGACGGCTTTTAAATTCCCTGTCAGGTTCGGGTACTGGGGCTGAAAAATATGGCAGAAGATATTTTTTTGACTGACACTTGAGCTGTGGAAGAGATCGAAGCCCTGCCTTCTTATTGAAACTGGTGGCACATCCTTCATGCAAAGGGCTCAGTATATCAGAAAATATATTGCTGTGCCTTAAATTGGTTTTTGGGGATTGTAATTGTTCATGAAGTGCTCTCCTACAAATCTACATTAATAGAAATCTGTATTGGCAATACCAAAGTCTCTATGGAGCAGGCAAAGTTGCGTGTAAGCAAAAACTGCTGGCACAGTTCATTTACTATGTAGATAGCAGTTAGAGTTAGAGTTAATGCCTAATTATGCTTGGTTAGCTTTGATTGGAAAGTCAGCACCTTTAATTTGCCAAACTGCTGTTGGATCCAGTGCCATCTGCAGCATTATCCACCATCGCCTTTTGCAGAATGTTCCGGAGTTTGCCAGGCTGGGGAGAAAATCCCTGCCCCGCAAGGTTGTTCTGGTAGACCCGCAGGCACATCCGGATTATTCCGTAATGAGGGAGCGGCCTGCACCATTGGCCAATTATTAAATGTCGTTACTGTCATGGCTGTTGAAGCTGATTCGTTTAAGACTTATTAACCTACAGATTGATGAGGGTACTTCATATGAGCGGCCATTCCCTGCTGTATCAAAAGGGGTTTGCTCGAGTTTTAGGTACTGATTTATTGGCAATCAAGCCCCGTCATTTGATACCAATTCCAACTTTGCAGTTTGGTCTGGTTACGGTAACGACTATTAGAAATACAAATAGCCCAACCCCTCCGCAAATTTCAGTCAGATACCGGTCTGCAGTTCTCTCTCTCTTTCATCTGGGCTGTTATCAGACCGTATCAGCCGTAGCGCTTTCCCTGTTCAACTGAAGAATATGTGAGATATAAAAACTGTTCCTTTCAGCTTATGTGTGAGGACAAGGCTCTGACCCTGGTGTGCAGTCAGCACACGCAGCCAAGCTGGTGCTAATAGCGGCACAACAGCCGAGCATAATTGCTGTGAGAGGAGTCGTGATGATGTCTGCATTTCGTTAAGACAAGGGGTGCCGCTGCCTCCACATCATCCTTAATTTGTTAAATTTAGCATCCAGTTTCCTAATGGCCTTTCCTTGCTTTGGCTCTTCTCTGCTGTAGCTTTTTTTTTGAACATCTCCCATATTTCCATAGTTTTTCCACATGGTCATATAGAATACATAAAAATACATACAATGTGTGAAAATTAAAGAGAGGTGAGAGAGGTATGTGAAAAGAGGAAAATACAGTCCATGCCAATGATATCCATAAAACAGTCCAACTTCAAGTCCATATCAAGGCTTTGTGAAGGCGGTGATGTGTGAAACAGCACATTTCCTTTAAGGTAGATTATAAAAGACCTTTAGAAGTATTCACAGGAGGTAATACTTCTAAAACATTGATATTTCGCAGTGCATTTCATGACCAAGGTGCGTAGAAAGAGAAAAGGCAGTTTTATCGAGCTTAGAGTGCACCCTGGGTACATTTAAAAGAAAGCAACTAGTGGATCTAAGTGCAATAGTTGCTGATAAAGTACGATGAAAGACTGGAGATGTAAGTAGGTCGTTTACCCAACAATGCCTTAAGAATAAATAATAGGACCATCCTAGAGGTTCATATAAAGTGCAATGGTGGGTACATGAACTTGCACCTGTTACAAAGCCCAATGCAGTCTGATGAGTTCAGCCTTTTTTCTTTTTTTTAAAAGGGATGAGGCTGCATGCATGCAAATCATATCTCCAGACTCTTAACACAGAAGCAATGTACTCTGCAATAATGTCTGCAGCAATGAAAAAAAACAGGGCTCTATCTTATCTGGAACTGGAGATTTTTTACAATCTAAGCTCAACAGGGCTATATGTACATGTCAGGTTAAAATTGTGTTATGTGTTAATAGGCATCATGGAACAGGCTTCTTTTTCCTTTTGCAGCACGTACCCCTGGATTACTTCAGAGGTACGTGTAGAACCAGAGTCAGAGATAGAACCAGATTGAACCAGGTTTTTGCTATGATTCACTTTTGAAAGACCTGGAAAACTGGTTGGTGCAATTGAACCTGAGGAGGATTGTGACCAGTTTCCAGAGTTTTACAGGGTCATTTAAATTTTCTTTTATTACGTTGATTTTGCTTTTTTTTTTTATTCATGTAGTACATTTATTTCTGAATGTTCTATAGAATTTTCTTGCCAAAGGGTTGTGGGTTTTGGCTTTTGCCCAGGAAAGATGTCTTTGTGTAATCAAAGTGGGTATAGATTCATTGAACCAAGGATTGTCTTTTCCACGGACCCTAAATCTTTTGAAAGGAGCATGTGTATCACGTGTAGCCAGGAAAATAGATTTGAAATCAACATCAGCCATTTGAGAAACGATTCCCAAGTCACTATCATAAAGGTTGTGCAAGAAAGCCTGTTAGTTGAAATGTTTAAATTGCTTTTTATAGATTAAAGATAAAATGTGGTTTACTCTTGGGGATCTTTCCATTTCTCACGCAGACAATTGCACAATGATCACTAACACCATCGCGAAAGGTTCCAACTGCGGAGGATTCTCGGGGAATTGGTTAAAACGATAACCTGTCCCAGTCTCCCCGGTAGAACTGTCTCTGAATCAGTTCAGTAGTGAAAATGCTGTCCGGCTGTGGCAGCAAACGCCGGCTGAGTCCTGTGGTCTAAGCGTCAGCAGTTTCAGTCTTTGGCATGTCACTAGCCCATTACGTTACATTAATATTACATCACACCACATTTTGATTAGGAGCCCACAGCAGCAACACATAATTGGAGTGCCTATGCCTGCAGTACTGTGTGGCTGGCAGTCAAGGAGACCATCACTGGCTTGTGGGTAAGGGGATCAGAGGAGTGCTCATTCACTGCTACAGTTTTATTAGCATATTTTCTCTCATTTATGCTGATTTCTGGGGCATTTATGGGTTTGACAGCCTGACCTTTGCTATATCTAACACCATATCCTCGGAACCGCTGGCTACTTCATGCACTACATTCCGAGGGTCCTTCTTGATTGGCTACTTCATGCACTACTTTCTGAGGCACCTTCTTGCACCTTCTGTGACACTTTGCTTTAAGTATTGCGTATTGATTAGTACTGTCTGTTCTGACACTGATGACTTGGCATCGGCTCTTATCACTGCACAAACCATTATGCATGCACTTTTTAAAGTCGCCCTGTATAAAAGCTTAGGTACCTAAATATAGGTACCCAAGTACCTAAATATAAATGGAGTGCTCCTTGGGCGGGTGGAGATTGGTGACGTGAGAGCTGGGTCCAGTGGTGACATGGGCTGTTCCAAAAACAGGTGGATTAGTAAAAGATAATTCCTCACCACATATTGAAACGGACATTATTTTAGTGCAGGCAGAACATTTGGAAGACATATCTTAACAGGATAGCAGGATCGAGGGGAGAGAGAAGAGGAGCCGTGAGTAGATTGCCACCATCCTGTGACTTAAATCCTATCAAGAGCTTTTGGGATCAGACTGTGTCTGTGGTGTTTTTCTTACATGGAGGAAGGCAACATAGATGTCAAAACATCAGTCTGTTCTGTCTCTTCGCCCAGAGGGAGGCTACAGCTTTTGTGTACACTGTATTGCCCGTAAAAAAAAGGATGGAATAGAAAGTATGTTTTCGCAGGACAACTAATTACAGTTCCTTCCTAGGCTACTGTGGTTCCTGCTGGCACTATTTAATGGTGTTAAGTGAGTGGGAGTGAGAGATCCTGGAACCCCAAAGAGAGGCCACAACAGATATTTCGAGGTCCTCACAAGCCCCGTCACCATGCCTGTTGCAATCTCGCCTTGCCCTAAAGAGTATCAAGTTTATTTGAGGCAATGTAAACGCAGGAATTTGTATGAGAACGGGGGAAGTTGTGACAACCTTGAACTCATGTTGAAATGAATTGCGGAGTTCAATTGTTCCACATTAGAGATGAGTAGCTCTTGAACTCCAAGCACTGCCGGCAGTCGTTTGTGGCATACTATAAATGCTGCATGAATGTTCATTTGTCTCTGGGAAGTCTTATTATCCTCAGTGTGAAGTGTGTAGACAGCTCACTGTACTTACAATAGTGCAATAATAGCGTCAATGTTGGGTGAGAAGGCAGCAGTTTCTTCAAACACAAACTGCCCTCCATTGGGAAGTATGAAAAATTCCTTTTGTAAAAACTGTGGCTAAAATCTTTTTAATGCTTCTTTTAATCCCATTTAGAGCTTGCATCATGTGTGTATTCACTTGAAGGAATAAAATTGTAATTCATGAACTTTGAATATTGTACTTTGGGTATTACTGTTCTTACAGTATTTGTGTGCGTGAGAAATCTATTTAGATCGGTATAGCTGAGTTTATATAGTCAGATCAGTAAACCAATGGTAAAACAAGTCTAACTGTTCCCAAACTTTTGGTTCAGATCTGTGTGCTGATGCGTTGCTGAGCACCAGCCTATTGCAGCTTCGGTAAATCTCCTGTTGTGTAAAGAAGTTGCAGACTTCAGAAATTGAGTAAGCCTTCTGAGTAAATAAATTACAGTAGTTACGGGAGGCTTGCCAGAGCGTGAACTGCTGTGCGCTTGAGTGGTGAGCAGGATGGATGGTGTCGGGAAATGGAAGCTGCTCGTCATTAATCCTCTCTCTGATTGGCTGTCAGCGGCCTGACAATGATTCACTTCTAAACTGCGTCTTACGTGTAATTATCAAACCATTCCAGTGCGTTTTGATGGCTGAGCATCGCAGTTGTTTCGCGCTGGCCACTGGTGTCTATGGAGAGTCTGCGTGGGTGTACAGTGCAATATGCTTTGTTTATTTGTCAGTCTGTTTGTTTAAGGTCACCCTAGTCCTGTGGGTGGACCTCACTTATGAGACAAATTCCCCTCAGTGGCACTCAGGTGCTCAAGCACATACACATGCTGGAAGAAAATCTCTATTCTTGGAGCACAGTAAGAATGTATTACTGCATTTTGGATATATTATTATTATTTTTTAATCTGTGCCTTTATGTCACAAAGGTGTTCTGTAACCGTTAATGTAATGAAATAAAAAATGAAATTAATGTCATAAAATTTCAAAGAACATTTTGATGAACACAGGACGACGGAACAAGATTATAAAATGTTAATGTAAACAAATATATCAAGTCAACTCACGTTCCGTTCTCTTGAATGATTTACTGATTTACCTGCCTGTTATTGCCGACTGATGTGTACTGTAAATGATATGTATACGTCTGGGAATTCAAGCATGTTTACGTACTCGTGTTTAGTATACAGATGGCCTGCATCTTAATGGCAGATAACCGCTGTGTTTTCTTTGAGCATTCAGACGTATGGCAGAAGCATCTCCTAGTTTATTCTGGCATCTCGATTGGAGACTGGAGCAGAGTAATTCCTCACTGTAACCCTGAGAGGAAACGAACGCACACGCCACGTCGGTCTAATTCTTCCTTCCCATTTGTTGCGGAGGCGCTCCTCCTCTGCTCGCGTGGGCTGTTTGATTGGTCTCCGGGCGGGCGGGGCAGCGGACGCGACCGGCTGGATCCAGCCGCGAGGGGCGACGCCCCGGCGCCAAGCGTCTTTTTGAAAGCCGCGGCGGAAGATCGGGCCTGAGAGCGGTCTCTAACGGGAAGCGACAACTTCCTGTCTCTGCGGGTGTTGAGTGGTGTCTGGGGGCCCCTGACTCAGCGCTTCTGTCCGGTAGCCTCTTCCTCTGATTGCCTCCGAGCGCAGGGGCCGGGGCACACGCGCAATATGCTAATGGAAAAGAATCTGCCCACAAAGGCTAACTCCTTTCCTCAACACAAAGCCGCAGACAAGATGATGACGCCCAGCGTCTTTTTACAGAATGGACACGTTGGATGAATTCCACTTAAAGAGCGTCCTTATAGCCATGTCAGCATTTTCCAGCGTTTTTCCCATTTTAAAAGACCCGTCTCATAGGCCTGGGTAAAGTAATGCGGCAGATTGTTTGGTTGCAGGGTAATGTACGAAATAGTGTGACGCAAATGTTGAATTCAGAAAGTTTTTTTTTTTTTTTGTAATCTGTGATTAAATGTCAATATGTGTCTTATGGTTCACGTTCCAAGCTGTCTTTGCAGACTGATGAAAGAAAAGTCCTCATGTCGGTCACTGGTTGTACCACGGAGCTCACAAACAAACCGTGACCAGTCCTGTGTATTACTAACGCCCGCATGTCTGTGTTCCAGGATGGCCATCCAGGTGGACAAGTTTGACTTTGAGAATCTTCCGGAACCGGACGAGGAGAGGGTGCGCTTCACAAACCCGAAGCAGCTGGAGGAGGAGCGTCAGCAAGCGCAAGGCTACGAGATCAACAGCAAGCTGGGCATCTGCTGGCAAATCATATCCTTTCCTAGAGCCCCCCTTCTGCCACCACCCCCCACCCCCCACCCCCCTCCCGGCGTTCCTATTTACCAACCGCTCTGGGGCTTCGTGTCACCCCAACACGTTACATTAATCACACTCTTAAATTAGACAGCATCACTAAGGAGATGCTAGCTGTGAGACCCACGATTATCGATGGCCAGAAAAAGCTACTTTTTTACGGCCTGATTTCATTTACAGTTTGGCCTTTTGGTCTCATTTCAAAGCAGTATGGTACTGCCTTATTGAAACGTGCTTGAAATAAGCTGGTATAGATGGAAAAAGCACGGGGAAAAGACATTTTGAAAATTGGTTGGAAAAAACCAAATTGTAACTGTGTGCATCATTACCTTTATGCAAATTACACACTGCAGGCAAAGATGATTGGTTCAGGTTTGATTACTGTTATTTTGATCTGACTGCAGGTGCATTTAACAGATAGACTGGATACACAGTCGTTTACAAAAAATCAAAAGGCGCCTGATTTCTCTGTTACATGTAGACCGCTTTTGCAATAACCTTCAGAAGCTAAAGTCTGTTCCTGTATTCTGCATTTTCTGGGAGATGGCTTCCTCACTCCATAGCATGGTACAAAAGGAAGGCCCGGAGGAGCGATGGTTGAGTGTCCCGGTAATGACCTTAGGATCAGTGAAATTCACGATGATTGATGTTGTTTTCCTGCGGCTGGGGGCGTTGGGGTGGCACAGACGGCACCACCCCTTTTTCCTGCGCTGCCTCTAGTTCCCCTCTCCGACGTCACGCCCACTGCTATCGGGCTGAAAATCTATTCCGTAGTTTTCCATTCTTTAGGAGGTGCGCTCATCTTTTCACTTGAATTGCTTTCACTTTGATTCCGGTTTCCTTTTTCATTCCCGTTTTTGGAATACAGGAACAGAACTGTGGGCCTCTCCCATCCCTGGACAGTTCGCTCCTCTGTCGGCTTCACTCTGAAGCCTGAAGCCTGAGCTGCGTAGTGACTGTGCCAGGAGACTTTATTTACTCTGTGCCACAGTAACCGTGCCAGAGGACCCCATTTATCGCACAAGTGGACCACGGAGGTCCACTTAAATCCATTGATATGGTGGAGATAGGAGCTTGCTGTTCCTCGGGGATGCTGAGAGAGCTCCTCAGTAGCCTACCCGAGTGCACTCTCGTGTGCCTCGAAGACGTCATCTGCGACTCCTGGGAGCCCTAGCGTCCAATTTTAGAACATGACAACATGCATAGTGTAATAATAATGCAGAATGCTGAATCTTGATGGATGGAGCTCCTGCTGTAATTTAATTTTCAGTCTTTATGAAAAACAAGCTGGCTTTGGAGTGCGGTGCTTTTTGAGCCAAACAGTTGCCCTCCTATAAATCAATATGACTTTTCAAGGGTGCAATTTGTAGTTTCGGAATGCGGAAGCTCCTTTGATTTCAGAATGAACTGGCTATCCGGAC
Source organism: Anguilla rostrata (assembly GCF_018555375.3). NCBI lineage: Eukaryota > Metazoa > Chordata > Actinopteri > Anguilliformes > Anguillidae > Anguilla > Anguilla rostrata. The sequence continues at coordinate 40,121,203 of NC_057940.1, read as the reverse complement.
TCGTTTTTTTGGCTGTAGAACAGCGATCCCGATAATACATTTTATATCTTGTTCAGGAGCCAACAAGGGGAAAAATGTCTGTGAGCAAGTACAGGTGTGCCTACAGTCTCTCAAGTGGTTAAGAGTCAGCAGTGGCGCGTGTGTTTGAATGACAAACGCAGGATCAGCTGTATGTACCTTGCGCATGCTACATGCTAACAGCATTGCTGAGCTACACTCCGGTGAAGGCCTCTATCTCCTTCCTCACTTTCACTACCCTTGTCAATAATTTGCTCATTGAAAACCCTGTTTTTTTCCACCACTCACCAAACCCTTAAGGCAGGTCTGTTTCTGCCAGAAACCACCTCACTTTGGATATTAGAATCACAAAAACAGGATCAGGTTACAGAACTGAACAACTCTTCCCAAATTCGTTTGCATTTTGCAGTTGTTGGGGGGGAAAAAATTGCACGCAACATTTACAAGTGACACTGGTCTGATGTTTCCAGAGGTGTTAATTGAAAAAAGAAAGCGGTAGTCTTTATTGAATGGGTAATTATCTCCTGCACTCTCATTCGGTCTCTGAGGCTGTACATCAGCAGGGTTGCTGCCTGCATGCTTATTTTCCTCTCTAGAAGCGGTGTTGCCGGTCCACTAAAGGGGCCATCTTGTGATCGATGACAGATCGACTGGTTCGGTCTTGATTATCGCACGCTTAATCGGCGCAGGGGGTCTCGTTTTAGGTCGCACCGCCGAACAGGCGCTCGCGAGAAGCATCGACGTACGGCCAGCGTGTTTTTGGTTTGTTTCGCGGTGTCTTTTTTTTTGCATTGTCGCAGAAGTAAATCAGGCTGTCACATGGCATCTGCCTCAGACATCTGGATCCCGTCCACAGCTGGGCAGAGGGGGGGGGGAACAGATGGGCGGCCACGCTTCCTGATGGGCGTCGCGCGTTAGCGGAGACAGAAGGAGCGCGTCGACCGAGCGACGCCTCGCTTAGAAGCGCTTCCTTTTCCTTTCTTCCCCTTTTCCCGATCGCGGTCCGCGAAGCCGCTCGCCAGGCCCTCGGCCTTCTGGGCCGGCGACGGTCGGACGGCCCCTGTTGCCGACCTCCGCTTCGCCTCACTTCGCCTTCTAAGATTCGATGCGTTTCTTTTTTTGGTTGCGCCGGTGACCTCCCTCCCAGGATGGCGCTGTCCCTCGGAGATTAGGAAGCTCGCTTGGGTCCAGCTGTCCCCTGCTCCCGCGATAGGGCCTCGCGCGTTCGGATGGGAAACCTTGGGGGGAGGGGGGGATCTTATTGTGATCCAGAAGAGGGCGGGCTAGTGTTAGTCTCCTCATTCGGAAAAAGGGCCCGAACGGTCGAAGCTCTCTTGTCTCTCTGCTCTCTGCTGATTTTAGTTCAGGACACAAAATGCGTATTAAAAATCATGTCTTTTAACTCTGGGAGCAGAATGACTGACAAATGCAGATTCAGCTTGCGGGAGGGGCCCTGTCTGTGCAAACTCTAATGGAATGGCAATTACATGCAGATTCATTGTTATTTAGAAAGTTCTGCGAAGATGTTGGGGGAAGAAGTGCAATTAATTATTCATCCACTCACAGAGCTATTGAACTAATCATATTTTCTAATGTACTCAGCTTAATGCAGAGACGTCCTTGTAATTAAGTACATTATTTTCTATTTTTTTTTTATCAGTAGGCAGTTTGGCATTGCTCTACGGGATTGACAAAAGAAAAAGGAAGCTGGTGTGAAGATTTTTGATAATATAGACCCACGCTTTTCCCATTTTAAATTTAAATTAATAATTTTGGAGATCAAGGGGTTTGTTTAAGGTTCTTACAAAAAGCACTGGGTTTTAAGGGGTTAAGACAGGTTTTGCAAGTACAGTTTTTAAAATAATGACTTCGTAAAAGGCTGCTTGGAATCCCCGCATTTAAAGGTGGCTTGGGTATTCTCTGGGCAACTGCCATAAGACGACTTTCCCGTCATCATCAAACAATCAATAGCTCTCAATTTAAGCTTAATGCTCACATAAAAAAACTCTCTGAGGAGACGGGGAAATGCTTTTTCAAAGACTCCTGCCTGTAAACTCTAAAATGTTTACTGTGCCTGAAGAATTGTTCCGGATTTAAATAACAAGAGTCATCCTGTCATTTGAGCTACGATTTTAAACTGGTTCTGGGAAGGGTTGTCTCGTCTTTATTGTGAACGGGATTCTTTTGAAGTCACTCGAAGTCGAAAACCGTTACTCCCCCGCTCGTTCTGTTCTAAAATGGCTGCTGTTGTGTTTATTTGACGAACAGCGCTTTATTCCCTGGCAGCAGGCTGCAGAAATACAGTTGCAGAATTGTGAGGCTGATGGTCTTCATGCTCAGCGCTCTGGGAACTGAACGTTCCCAGGAATGGCGTTTGGCTGTCCGTTAGCGTAGCTCAGGCTAGCGCGTCAGCCGCTGCTCTGCCTGACAAGCCCCGCCCCCTCCCCTTCTTGCATCAGCGCTCCGTTCAGACAGCTCCCCTTTCCTGCTTCGCTGGAGCTCCTAACGCGGCGGGAAAGTGCCACTGAGGACCGCCGCGAACTCACCTGTCTGCTTCACAATAGAGATGTTATTTAGGCTAGACAAACGCGAAGCTAAAGCAGCGTTTCTGTTGCTACGACGGCAGTGCCTCAGTCTTGCAGAGTCTTCCAGAAGCTGCATGCATTGTGTCATTAACTAGTATGCACGTTAGTGTTTATGAAACCGTGGGGTGGGGGGGGTTGGGGGTCAGGGGTCAGGGGTCAGGATAGGCAAACTTCACACTGACACATGCCAGTGTAAAAAATAACTGAGGCCAGTATTAAGTGTTGTGCGTACATGGAGTGAGGCCTGTTTTGGGCCTTCCTTGTGGGAGAGCCTGTTAGAGTTCATCCCTAGTCCCCACCCCCACCCCCCCACCCACCGCCCACAGGCTTGCAGCCCACCCGGCAAGGGCAGATATGACATCACCCGAGCCCTGCTCCCCCGGGTGGGGGAGACGCTCCGAGCGGGCCGGATGGATGACAGCACGGGTCCGCCGGCGTGGCACGAGGTGCGTCACAGCTGCGGTGCCGCGCCACAGCGCCCGCGGGCGCCGACCCGTGCGTCCGACAGCCACGTCACCGCCGCAGCGCATGGCACGAAACTCTCCGCCTCAGTGAGAAACACAGAGAGCTGCAGCTGGAGCCGCGTGTGCGTCTGTGCCACAGCTCAGGGCAAACTCTGCGTGGGTCACATTGGGGAGCAGTGCAGAGTGCCTGGGGGGGGCTTTGTGAAATATTATAACTCGGGGAAAGCACTTGCATGGGAGTACCAATAATTATTGAAATCGTGATGTTCTCTGTGTATACCTATTGTACTCGTACTGAAAAACAATATACTATCCATATATTGAAATGTAAAGATGTAAATGTAAGATTTCATAGTATACAGTTCAGGAAATTATGCAAAATTATTGCTCCTTTCACAGAGTGCAGTTTATATATATTTTAAATGCACTGCTGTGAAATACATGTAGTATTATTATGTCCACATATTGGCAATACATTGGACTGCAATTTCATTTCTGTAGGTGTGGTCTGTATAACAGTACATGACCCCTGGGTTCTGAGCTCAAAGCCTTGTCTGTGTGCAGGAAGAGTACACTGATTATTAGTGCGACATGAATATATTCTGTATGCGAGTGAAGTATGCGCATTATATACTGTATGTGGGTCATTTGTGAATGACATTGTGGAGACTTGGTGTCATTTACTTTGTGAAAGGAGGTTAGCAGCTTTGAAAATGGTGCAGGTGTCGGTTTAAGTTTGGAAAGGACAGCTAGCCCATTTGCACCTCTGTGCTCCCGCCTGACACCAGTACTCCTGTACAGGCGGCCTCCTTAACGGGCCTGGCAGGTTCCGGAAGAGACCCCTCTAGCTGGAGCGCCCGGTTCTGTTAGCGGCCATGCGTGTGATTAAGGAGTTACCCAGAGCGACGCACGTTTAGCCGCCGCGTGTGTTTTCACGGAGATGCACCGCTGTGGGAATCCGCAAGCCACTGGCACACGCCACAGCGTCGCCACGGAGATGGAGCAAGAGCAGCGGTGTTCGCACGCTCGGATAGCGGGATAGCGGTACTTATTCTTCATTTGGAGGGAGCTGGGCTTCTCCGGCCACTGACTGCATCCTGACGGCCTCTCTCTGAGACGGGAGCTTAGTGCCGACCTCCATTCCGTGCCTGTTAAGGGTGACTTGTAAACTCACAAGGTCCGAGGGTTCGAAAATTCTTCTTTTTTTTTTCTTCTCTGTGACCTGTGGAATGGTGCCTGTGTGCAAGTCCGTGCAAAGTCCACCTGTGGGACTTTTTACTTGTAATATTTGCACAAACATGGCCCCCCTTGAACACCATTTTCCACGGGTCCGTAGCCGGATCTGGAAGCGGATCCGTTACCCCAGGGCGTGGCGCAGAGGAGGGCCTCGGCCGTAAAAGGAGAGATGTTCTTAGGGCCATCTTGTGTCAGCGTGCCGCTAATGACCCTGTCTGGGGCTCTTGTTAAGGCGGGGGGCTTGTGGAGGCCGTTAGCGCTGCGGGCCGGGTCTGTTATGTGTGGGTTCCGGCTGATTCCGCCAGGAAGCCGCCGCAAGCCGCTCTTATTATGACATAATTTACCTGCTTAGCCAGCTCGCTCGTACAGAACAGTGTGCAGACCCTGCATGCTGTGTAACATCGAGTATTATAATGTGACTAGTGGATTTTTTTAACTGGAACGATGTTAATTGTCTTGTTCGGTTATGCATTACATCTACTTAACTTGACTACTTTGTATATTTTTTTAAGGACGCATGGATAGCATTCTAGTGAGGCTATGCCGTGTAATATAAAAAATAAAAAAAACCTTCCAGGCAGTTCCTGGCTGCTACCATCCACAGCGACAGCAGGCAGTATATCTATATATGTGTGCGTGCGTGCATGCGTGTATGTGTATTATATACAGTGCCCTCAAAGTGTATTGTAACGGTTGAGTGAAATGTGTTATTTTTGCTGTATACATGAAGACATTTGGATTCGAGGCCCAAAGACATGAGACAGGTCAACTTTTATTTCATGGCAGTGATCCACCGTGTGTGAATATTCCCTCACGATTTAAAGGAGATGCTAGGAGAAGCGGTGGCTGCTCGCTAATCGTTTGCTTTCCCCTGCAGCGTCCTTCCCAGATGTTATCCGTGTCTTTTCCTTAACCAGCTCCCCCACCCGTCACTACGCCGCCGGGGTGAGGCCAGCGTGGAGGGGGTGCTCAACCAGCTGGTCCTGGAGCACCTGCAGCTGGCGCCTCTGCAGTGGGGTAAGTCCCTGTCTGGGGGGGGGGGGGTCAACTTTTTATTATCTTCAGTCACGGGAGACCGTACAAGCACCACTGGGATGAAATCGTGATGGTTACGGTTACGGTTTGGTCCATGGTCAGCCGGTGTGCTTGTGTGCGCGGAGCCTTCTTTCTGTTGCTAGCGACTGCCAACCGGGCGAGGGTTGCTGGTCTTGGGTTGCCATGGCGATACTGTCTTTTCCGGGTCCCAGGATCACCCCCTTATGCCTGACGCCCAGGGACGAGGTCCACGCCTCCGGTCTCTGGCCACGCTTTTATTCGCGTTCATAACGGGCGCTCGGCTGCGTCCGGAGGCCGCCGTCGGCGAAGTGTGAAAGCGCGTTTGAAGTCGCACCGGAGACGGGGCTCTGGGAGCGACGCCCTCGGGATTCTCCGTCCGCGGCCGTGGTCAGAAACGAACCCCTGCTGTATCCGCGGCGTTCCTTCTCCGCAGACTCCGCCGCATTCGGTCGCGGCTTTAATCAGCGGAGCCCGAGCAGCGAGGGCCCGTCTGTCTGGCCGGGCCGGCGCGGCTTGCCTTCGCCCGCTGTCTCATCTCTTTGCCGTCTAAAGCGGTGGGAGCCGAATTCTGAGTTTCGCCCAGAGCTCCCCAGGTGTGACCGCGATCCGCGCACAGAGCGACTTCACAGAAAGGAGCGCACGCCAGCTCCCGCAGAGGGTGTCGGATTTAAGAGTAACACTCCAGCTTAGGTGTGCGTTTTCGTGCTTGCCGTGGGCTGTCATGCGTACGGCGCCGGCAGAAGTACCACGTGGGCGTCGACCATAAGTCGGAATGGGAGGTTCGTTCGTTTCATTGAGTGCGGACGGTTTGAAAAACGCGTCGCTTTGTTTCTCTGCTGTGCGATGTCACAGGTGTAGGCCTTTGCAGGATACCGTGCAGTTAATATCTCTCTGACAGAAAGAAGTTCCAAGACTTATCGTCAGATATCGTTTTTCCTTAAGGACGTGAAAATCATTAGAAAAGGCTGGATGTTGGAAAGCACGATGCCGCAGTTAGCTTAACATTAGCGTGCAGGTGATCGAGAAGGAGATCCGTCAAAGGTAATCAGCGCGATACCTCTTTGTAACGATCGAACGTGTACGCGTTTAAATGTCAAATATATCCTTGTCTGAATTATTAATAGTTTTAGTTCAACCAGTTGCAAAGTCTTTGAGTTTTGCAAAGGAGATAAACACAATGGAACATCTCCGCTCCTTTTTTCAGAAGTAGCAGGAATCGTTTCCTCCTGGCATTGTGTTCCAGGTCCTAATTGAAGTTTCTCGGTCTCAGAGACACGGTTAGGACATTTGCTTAATCAGATTTTTTGTTTCGCCAGGCGGCCATTACACTCTCAGTCGTAAGAGGACAGAGCTGGAATAGTGCAGGTTAAAAAGTTTGTCTCCTTGCCTTTTCTTTCCATTTCGTTCTTTTAGTGATCTTTCATTGTTCTTTTCATAGCTCTTTCACCACTAAAAAAATGGCAAGGTGTGGACTAATGGAAAATCATCATAAAAGGGATAGGATAGTTGCACGCACTATAATGTCTAGTAAAACCTCAGGGTTTTTGTAATAAATGACTCGGGAGCGAGTGTGCGACTATCCTCGTTAGCTTATCTTTTTTTTTTTTCTATTTTTTGCTCCATTCAGCTGCCGAGTTGAACCGGTAGCGTTCAGCTGCCGCCCGTGTGCTCGATGCGTGGAAAGAGAAAGCGCCCGTAATTTCTGTGTGTGGGAGGTTGCCCAGCACTTCTGTCAGCGCCCCGTCGATTGCGCTCGCGCCCCCTGGCACGCCGCAGCCCGGCGATCCGACGGGGTCCACCGGTTCCCGTCCTGGGCTTTTATCCGCGCCTTGCGGTTTCGCACGATGCCAGACACTGAAACGATTCTGTTGTAATTTGACACGGAGAAGGATGGGTCCTTGGCCCACTGCTGCAGGACTATTCACGACCTGAGGCTGGGCCTTCTCAAAGGCGTTCGGCCGCTGCGTACTGTGTACTTGTAGTGGCTCTTTGAAGTCCTCACTCACCCCACTCACGCGAAGGGAATGATGGCCGGTGCAGGCGGGACAGACGGACGTGGGTCTCTGAAGAGCAGACCATAGCCTGGCCGTGTTCTACACAACCTGTGTTCGTCAGCATCGGGTGCTGGGGTAGAGCTGAAGCAGGCTGTTAATGAATGTTAATGGACTGCATTTATATAGCGCTTTTATCCAAAGCGCTTTACAATTGATGCCTCTCATTCGCCAGAGCAGTTAGGGGTTAGGTGTCTTGCTCAAGGACACTTCGACATGCCCAGGGCGGGGTTTGAACCGGCAACCCTCCGACTGCCAGACAATCGGTCTTACCTCCTGAGCTATGTCGTCCCATAGAGCTAGCAGTGCAGGGCGTGTTGCTGCTTGTACCCAACTGATGCATGCAGTCACGTTGCCAGAATTTTCATTAGCCTCTTGTAGGAAATGATAATATTAATTCTGGCACATACACTGTCACATAGGCACCAACGCTGTAATTACTGCTAAGGTTTACCGTCCGCTCCTGGCAACGATTAGCGCACTTGCAGTAGAACACTTTTGCCGTCCTCTGTTGAGCATCGGGACTCCTCTGTGGGGTAGTGTGCTTCTGATCTTTCTCTTTTCCCTCCCATCTCAGTCGGGAGCTGGGGTTTATTGCCTGAGATTAGTTCTGTGAGCCCTGTGGCACGGCGGTCGGGCAGACACTCTCTCTCTCTCTCGCGGGCTTAGCGTTAGCAACGGGGAGCCGCCGCGTGCTCTTCTGTGTCCTTCCCAGGGTTCTCGCCGGCGCCGTTCGGGCGGTGACCCCGGTACCCTGGTCGCCCCAGCAGCCGAGCCCGAGGAAGACGAGCGTGCCGCTCAACATGCCAGGACAGTGCGCACGTGTGACTGCGAGCCAACACTCAGTTATCCAGTACACTATCCTGCTCTGCACTGGTGTCTTAAAGTTCATTTCTGTTTCTTGAAGTCTGTGTTTCTATGTGTGTGTGTGTGTGTGTGTGTGTACATCCATAATGACCAGCAGCATACTAGTAGCTAAAGTGTTCTGTTTCATGTTTTTCAGTGGGAACCACCTTTCTCAGTGTCTGTGCAGTGTCAGGTGACCTCACGGAGAGACTGTAATTGTTCAGCTGTGCATTGACCCACACGACCCTTTGCTGAGCCCTCTAAGCACTTTAATCTGAGCTGCGTGCTTTCTCCTGACCACAGCGCCATTGCCTTTACTTTGCGGGCCTAAATGTGTGGCTGACAGTGTGGCTGCAGTGCAAAAACAACACACAAAAATGGCCGTCGGTCGAGGAGGTGGTGCCAAGGGGAGTTAAGAAACACCCCCCACCCCCACACACACCCACACAGACATGCAAACACACACACACACACACACACACACACACCGTGCCCCTTAACTGTAAAGTGCTTTGACATCCGAAGGCGCCATGTAAGTGCGGTCCATTTTTATTACTGCTGTTTTCCTGTAATGTATATAAAAGCGTGGGCCAACTCCAACGAAAGTGAAAGACGTTTCGCCAGCCTGACTGTAAGCTGCAGGCTATGAAGATAAACCTGCGGTCTTGCTGCACCATTGCGTTCACACACATGTGGGTAATTAAAATACACAGCTTACAAGCATTCAGCCGATGAAAGCACCATTTGGTGTTTAATTTCGTAGCAAATAAAATTTACTATCGTTACCCTGCATAGAGGGGGAACTGTTTGCGCACCACTCGCCCCGTTGTGAAAATTGAATACAGTAATGCGTCTCTGTTTTCCAAACAGCAAGCTTAAAGACCGTTTTGTTGTTGTCTGGCGATTATGTTTGAAATAAACAGAGCAAATTGGCGCGCCTTTAATTGGGGGATTAAGGGTATTTCGATTTTCTGAAGTACACTCAGTAATTAGCTAAGTAATCAGACTTTTTCAGACCGGCTTTCTAAAAGGTAGCACAAACGGCAGAATTAAAGATGTGGCATTGTCCTAGGAGCAGTGGCAGAAGGCAGCAACGGTTTGTCTTGAGTCGGATTCACTAGCGCGTGATAAAGGGTTTTGAGAAGATCTGGCTCGCACAACTTTGGGCTTTGTGATGTTTGAGCGCGCATTTTTCAACCAGTCAGACGACTGATACATTGTACGATTTGCACAAGCTTAGAGCAGTTTAAGTTGAACTTTTATCATCTGATGTATCGTTACCATCTACTTTGTTGCTTTAGTATTCTCAATCCTAGCCCCTAATTAGAATCTTTCTGTTGAACTAATTTTAGGTGAGCTTCCTTTCCCGGTTGTTAGATCTTTGAATGTACTGTTGAACATTTCTGTTGAACTAAGTTTCCATAAGAAATGTACATTGAATTTCTCTTTTGTTTATTGATTGTCGATGGAGTCCTGAGGTTTTTGCCAGGGTCAAACGATGTGTGTTTTGGCAGGACTGCGAAGGTCATACCACACCGGAAGAATCGCAGAGTGTGTTCCGCACAGTAAGCATTCCAGCTGTTTTTCTTACGTTTGATTGTTTTAAATTAAGTTCCCAGCTCTGGACGTTGAGGGCTTTTTATGCCTTATCGAAAACCCCCGACCCTTCGGACAGACGGAGCTGCAACTGCTGCATTCTGCCTCTCTATCCCTTCTCCCCACCAGGTTCCCAAGCAACCATAAACTACTGTGCATTACCATAGCAACAAGTGAATTTTTGAACACCCAGTCTGTTTCCAGTGACGGCGGCTTAATCCAAAGTCCTCGCACGTTGAGCCGTATTTCCTCGTTCTTGCGTATTCCTTTGGGGTTTACACCACAAACACGTTCCTAATTGTCGTTTGTCATTATTGGGCGACGGGGGAGAAAAAAAAGAGGTCGGTTCGCCAACCGTTTGATCAGGTGTTGGGACAGAGCGGGAGCCTAGGAGCGCGTTCAGGGACGATCTTGTAAGACCTGCCTGCCGCGTGCGTCAGAGCTAGCAGGTACAGATCATCCTCTGCGCAGTGATTGTGGAGCCCAGCCGAGCATCAGCAGTCGATAAAATATTTAAAATTCAGAAAAGTAGTGACGGACATTAAAATTCCTTTGAGATCTGAAACTCCTTTGAGGTTTTCATTGTTTTTTTTTTTGGTTTTTTTTTCCCCCCAGATGAATTCATTCCACAAATAACTGCTCTATGCCAGCAAACTGCCCGTGGCTGCTGTTGAGTTTAATACACATTTTTGCCATGGATGTACACTGCACAGGCTAAGAAATGCTAAGCAGCGGATAGCTTTATAAATATACAATTAGGATGTGGAACGAAGGAGCTGAGAGCACGATTGTGAATATCCCCATGGGAAATAAACCAGGCCGTTGCACAGCGCAGATTGGCAAAGTTGTATTTCTTGGATACGCCCTACTGTTTTGTCAACATTTGTATCGTAATTAATTTAGAGGTATTGATTTATGGAATCTGTAAACACGGGCAAATCAGCGTTTTATGCATCACCCTTTTAGACAAAAAGCTTATCGTTCGGTTCCAGCTGGCTCATTTCCACCTAATATAATAGCACCGCACCAGCAAAATATTGCCCATCTAATTAGAGCAGGTGGATTACCATTTACTCAGTAGTGACACATTGACAGCACTGTAACCACCGTGGCTCTTTGTGTTTCTCTACTGGAAGGCGAAAACATCAATATTATTGGCTAGACATCGTGCGGCGTTTGCTCTGCGCTGTACTTGTGTTAAAAGATTAGATATTTATTTTACGAGCCGCCTCGTGTCGTCTAAAGGACGCGGTGGGTACATAAGAAAGATGTGTCTTTCAGCTTTAAGTGCTCCCTGGTCCTGATCTCAATTTAAAATGTTAACTTTTACAGTACATACATTCAGACTGAGAGATGGCACTGTACAGTGGTTGATAGCAGTATTTTCAGAGGTGGAAATGGTGGTAGATTTATTGTAATTCCCATTGGATGAGAATGCACGCTTAACATAGGAAATTGTCTGCAAAAATGGATGATATGAGTTCTATAATGAAATCACATGATGTATTCCTCTATTTTTGTCGGAAATCTGATCCGTTTTGGCATTTTATTCTGGAAGTAACCGCATTAACCAGCCTCTTAGTGCAGTTCTAAAATTATGCATATTTGGTTGTTTGTCTGTTCACCAAAGTATGTGGAAGCACGGTTCTGCTGTCTGTGTTAAACTATGTGTTGACTATTATTATTTTATTATTATTATTATTTGTTTTTTTATTATCATCATCATCATCATCATCATAAGTGGTAGTTGTAGTTTTATGTGAATTGATCACTGTTCACTATCTACTGTAGCAAACCCAATGCACTTCAACCACTGAGAAGTTACCTCTGACTCTCCTCTGCGGCTCATATTTCTGAGGATTGCGTCTTCTTTGAACCTCTCTGTTTTGCCACCGGGCGTTGGTGAAGAGTTTTGACTTAACAAATTTGAGAGCTGGAAACTCTTTAGGGTTTTCATTGACTGCGGTGTTTGAACACGCTCTTCTCGTCGAAGCCCCGGGCAGTGATTTATGGCGCAGCTCAAACACAGAGGATAACAAAACAAACCCACTGTAAACGCTGAATGAACCGTTATATTCAGTCGGGGCTACTCACTATAACAGAGAGAGTCTGTCTGGGGTGACAGCAGAGATGCCATTTTGTCGAGATTCGTCACGTCGCCTTCACTTTCACTATAGTATGCTCACCAATTAGATACCGGAGGTTTATTTCTTTTCTTGTTGGGAGCTCTTTTCCAAGGAAATGTTAATGTAGGTGGATATTTACTGAAGCTGCTCAGGTTAAGCGCTCTGTTTAATGGTGTAGTGGCCGAAACCCCCTGGTCTCAATTTCACGCCCACGGCGTGCTGATTGCGTGGCCCCTGCTTCTTAACCTCCTCACACTCGGCCGCACTTGCGGATCAATACGAGAGCCGGGTCTTGATGTTGGGGCCTGAAGAGGGCTTCGCCTCCGCTACCAGGGACAGTCGCGCGCATCGCCAGGGCGACTCGCGACTCGCTCTTCTGTCTTCCACCATCATCATTATCAGCCGGGGGTGGGGGGGTGGGGGTGGGGGGGGACTTTGGGGGCGCTCCTGTCGAAATGTCAGCGGAGTCGCTGCCGCGCGCGACTGCCTTTTTCCTCCCATTGTTTGGCAGAAGGTTACCGGCCGGCCAGCTAATTATCTGTGACAAACGATCGCGAAGTTCCCGAGCACCTCGAGGCCTTCTTGTCATCCTCCAGCAACAGATGAGTCAGAAAGTGAGAGAGGAAAGAGTGAGAGTGAGAGACGGCGGAAGGGGGAGACGAGCGGCGAACGCGTCGCGGGACGACGGATTCAAATCGATACGCCGTACAGACGAGCAGCGCGAAACGTTGAATGTGAAACGGTGAACGCTCTCCCAGTCATTAGCGCCCAGCCGTTCGTTCGAGGAAATACGGCTGTGGAGCGTTTTAGGGGCTGGAGGGGAAGCGGGTTTTAATAGTCACTGGCTGGTGATGCATGAAGTTGGGGGATTCAGTGCAGCTCTGGCCCTGACTGAATCAATAGAGCCTTTTAAGTTCAGCCGTGAAGGACTTTCGTCAAAGTCCATGAAAATGTTCTCTTTTTCGTGCCTGGTTGGTCCGTCACATCATTAGACAAGTAGTTCTGTGGAGAACTTCCCGTACTCTAACCATGGGAAGGATATCATTAATATATGAATGGAATTCCCGATTTAAGTACTATACTGACTGTGGCACGTCAAGTATTTCAAAGGCTTTTATTTATGAAAAACTGTATTTTAAGTCATTAGTGATTAATATTTTACCAGCAAATGAACAGTTCTTAGGGTTATAAAACCAAACTATTTACATTGAAAGGAGTGAAAGCCCTCATTTAATGGGAATGCAGACAGAAGCGTATGTCCTAGCGCTAATGGCATCTCTCCTGAGTGAATTTTTAACACTTCATTTCAACTCTTTCACTGTGTACCACTGAGAATCTCTTTATAATAATAATAATAATTATTATTATCATTATTATATCAGCATGAATACTAGGATATGGAGCGTATGGGCTAAAGATTCTGGTGATGATGGCATTTCTGTATTACTGCTGGTGTAAAAAATGCATACCTGTTAACGGATATTAATTCTAACTACACACAGTTCTATATGACATGTCAGTTCATTTGAAAGCAGAGCAGAGTGCTAAAGCAGAGAGCCACACTGGGCATTGTTCAGCCACAGCAGCAGCAGCCTCTGGGTGGATCTGACCCAGGGATCATGTGGTGAGGACAGAGGGAAGCTGTCAGAGATGTCCACGCTTCTGACAGTCTCTTAAAGGCATACTATGCAGGATTTTTAACTGGAAAATACTATAAAATAACCACGCTAAAGCATATCTATGATGCACTGGCTATCTCTGTTTTAACGCACTTCTGCTGAATTTATGAACCTTTACCTGTGTTTGTTATTCTAAAATGCGTTCGGGCCATTTCTGGGCATGGCGTTCTTTTCTGTGTGGGGAGTGGTGGGTGTGTCGTCTGAGCCTGTGGTTTCGGAAAGACGTTTCGTCGGAGAGTTTGCTGCTAGCTAGCAAGCGAAGAAGCCCAGATGCAGCAAAGTAAAAAGACAAGCCGACAGGGCTCGTTCAAGCACTTGCGCTAATCTTAGAAATGCTTTTCCTTGGTGGCTTTCCCTGAAGTTCGCCAAGGGCGGATGAAAAACATCACAGAGTTGGCCTGATTGCTGTTGGACCTATAAGTAGCGCTACCTCTAGCTATCCAGCTAGCTACGTCGGGAGGGGTACTCGAGGTGAGGGGGCGGGGTTGAAGACGGTGGAGGTGACTTCTTTAATTGTAAACACAGGACCACAGCAAGGCTAAAAAAAAAGCATCCTGCATAGCGTGCCTTTAAACTGTTGGGATAACGCATGCTGTGTTCTAATGCGTCAGCTGCATGCTCGCTTTATGCGCAACCTTCAGAAAAAAACAGGCGAGCGAGAGACGCCCCGAATCCTGCCGGACCCGGCGAAACGTCGCCGTGTAGACGGCGTCACGTTAGATATCCTTCATCCGCGGCGAGCCGGAGCCTCGCTCGCAGAAGCCGGGCGGACGTGAGCCGACAGCTGGGAGATAGCGGAGGGGAGGACAAGGCTCCCTCGTTTCATTTAAAAATACGCCCGTCACCCGCAGCAGAGGCGTCGCCCGGCAGCCGCGCAGAGGCGTCAAAGACTGGGATCTGAAGCTTTCCGGTGACGGCGACGCGGGCCTGAAATATGGGTTCTGTGAGGTGCGATTGTGCCAAAAAACGAACGCCGGAATCGCTAAGGAAGGCTTGGGGGTTCAGACGCGGCGTTAGCGTCTAGCGCAAAGATTAGCCGCGCTCGCAGTGTGCCGTAAACAGCTGTTCTAAGAGCCCCCTGATAAGGCGAAACGCAAACGTTTGGCTAAATGGGCTTCGGTTAAAGCCATTGCCGTGTCCTTGGTATGATTTGTCCAAACGGTTTTCCCGCGTCCAAGCTTTCACCGGTGGCTCTGCGAGGTCGCGAAGCCAACGAACGCTCTCTTCGCCTAAACGAAGTCCGTTTGAGACCGCGGAAGAAGCTTCGCCTCACTCTCTCTCGTCAAGACGCGCTTCGGCGAAAACGGCCTCTCGGGCCGACGCGCCCTGTTGCGGCGAGAAAAGGCGGTTTTCTCCGGCGCGGAGAACGCCGTCGGGGTCCTCGCTTTGCGGCAGAGATTGGATTTTTGCCGGCGGGGGTCACAGTCGGAGGCCCGCGTCGTTCAAATGAACGCAGCGTCGTCTAAACGGGCCCGTCTCGCCGTCGTTTCCAGCCTTTATTTAACGAGTCTCTGGTGGAAAGATTTTAATCCCCACAGCCCCGCAACAAGTCGTTTTGCCGGAGCCCGTTCCTGAGATCAGAGCGGATTTGCGAGGAATCGACTTGCGGGTCCTTTGTCTCGGCTTTTTTTTCTCGCTGGCGGTGAGGAGACGAGCCGGGGCCCGTGCCTGGATGCCCGCCGTCGAACGCTAGCCCGCGAGCACGCTACCTACCGCAGCACGCTTGTGCAGAAAGCACGGCTGTCTAAATGTATGGCGCGTAAAGCGTTAGGTTTGGTAAGCACTCTCAGTCGCGGCTTCTGTTAAACAAGTGTACTTTATGACTTTAATGTGCTTTCACGCCGCGAGTTTGGAGTGGTAAAGCGCTCGCGGCGTGATTGACGGCACAGAGGCCGGCCCCTCATCCCGTCTCTTGGAGGAGGCTAGCGTTAGCGCCGGGGGGGTCCCATGCCGCTGCGGCCGCTCCTCTCCCAGGCTCCGGGTTACAGGGAGTGGGGACAGCACGGGGGACAGGAGGCTCCGAAAATTCTCTGCCCTGGCTTTATGTAAATGGCACCATTGATTACTGGCCCGCACGCTGACATTTTAATTAAAAACAAAGCCGCGCGCCTCCTGCTCTGAGCCCCTGTGTCAACTTAATAGAGTGTGGCTGAGCAAACAGTCACCGGCCCTGCCCTGTCCGTGTCCCTGGGGAGGGTGGGGGGGGGGGGGCGGTGGGGGGGGTGGGTGCTCCAGCGAGAGCATCACCGCTGGGGTGAGGCCTGTGTGAGCACCGCACCAGGAGAGCATCATGGGATAGCGAGCAGACCCATAAAATGTCATCTGAAAACATACATTTCTGCCAATGAGATTATTACGCCCAGTTTGTGCTGCAGCTCCGTGCTCAGTGATCGATGAGCACGGTGATGGGCTCTGCGAATGTTTCTGCGGAGTTTTTCGGGGCGGCCTCAGTCCTGTGTTTGCCGGCGATAAATCCGCTGCTCTGAGCGCGTGGCCGCGTCGGCTGGGGAAACTGCGAACGCTCGCGCGTTTAGAAACCGGCTTTTTCCCTTTCACAGCGCCGCAGAGAGCCTCTGCCTACAGGACGCTTTGGGAAACACTTGTTCACTGAATGTGAATTCACCCATGGATGGAAAGACAAATATTTAGGCCAGGGGAGAGGGGGGGGGGGGGGAGGAGGCAGCAGTCATTTGATAAGAGGGCTCCTGTGAGCAGGCTCTCAGTCCTCCCGCACGGACAGATGGCCGGTCGGAGTGGTCACAGCATGCTGGGTAATGCGCCTTTAGGGCTTTTGTCAAGAACCCAATCACCGGGAACGGGGGATGACGAATGGAGCTGGCTATCTCTCCGCCTGCGAAATCCGACGGTCCTCCTCTGACAGCACAGCAGAGAGAGAGAGAGAACATATGAAGTACTGTAGGCTTCATGAAAAAATACAAAAAAAACCTCCCCAGTATCACGTGAGGTTAAATGACCAGAATGCAGAAACAGAGCCAGAACGGAGCGAGCAACGGAAGGTTCTGGAAGGTTTAGAGTGCGGTCGGCTGTGCGCTCTCTGCCGCACGCGTCAGTATCATCACGTGTGACGGCGCAGAGCAACGGGTGCATTAATCAGTGCTCAGATGGTTGGTCTCTGACCAAATGGTCCCCCGGACTTGGTGAAACCTTGGCGACGGAGCTCGTGATCGAATCGGGCCTCCGAGGAGAGCCCCCCCCCCCCCCCCACACCCACGTGCGCGCTCAGTCAGCTGACAGCCCGCGAAAGCCGGGCAACCACCGTACCGTGATCCAGGTATTATTCGGAGGGGGCGTCGGCTCCAGCTCAGGACGGCGATTCGCCATCTCTTAGGAGGATCGACAGGGCCAGTGGAAGGCGGGGTCTGTGTCTGTCCCTGCTCAGGCTCGGTGAATGCACTGATAACCGGGTCATTATTCCATTTCTGCAGGAGCGTGCTGAAACTCACCGGCTGGTTTGCGGGCAGGTGTCAGTGGTGTTCCCCCCCTGGGAACAGATCTGCAGCCGTGGTTTGTAGGCGCTGGAACTGCAACAGACACAAATGTGTTTTTTACTGGAAAAGAAAAACACAACGAACCAGCTTGAATGTGAATAAAATCTAAATATAAGAAAAAGAAAAAAATATATATATTTATAGAGAGAGAGAGAGAGAGAGTGTGTGTAAAATAAGGATAATGATTCATTAACTTCTCTGGTATTCCCAGGCAGCATCACCTGGAATTCACTGAGCTCGATTTTATGCAGCTCAATGAGAAACAGCCCAGGGCTTTAAGGCACAGCTCAGGGGATCCTCCGAACCGCTTCTGTCCCGCTCGCCCTGGCGCATCGCCATGGCAAAGCTTCCGGATCCGTCCACGTCGGACGGGCGCTCAGATCCAGGGGAGGTCGGAGCCGGCGCGAGGCAAGGCGTGACGGGCCCCGCGGGGCCCCCTGGTAAACAGGTGGAAGAAGGATGGCGAGGGCCCCGCGGTGAGCAGGGCGAGGCGTAAATCAGGGGGGTGCTTTAAGGGTGTCAGGCGCCGCCTGGCTGGCTGAGTGATGGGTGCTGGGGAGGAGCCCTGGGGGGAGGTGACGGTGACTGATTTAGCCCCTTGTTTTTCACCCCCTTTGACAGGCGAGCTGTCCATCTCCACACTTCGGGCCAGGAAGAAAGGTTTTTGTGGGGAGGGAGCGGGGATGTTTGTCAGAGTTTATTTTGGCAGCCAAACTTTTTGCAATGGGACGATATTGAGGGAGGTTGCGACATGCTCAAGGGGATTTGATTTCTGGTCTCAGTAGTCTGGTTACTCTGGTATTGTCACATACCACTTGCTCTCGCTTTGCTTCCTCCAAGGAGAGAGAAGAAGTGTGAGTGGACAGGACAGGACAGGACAGGTGAGGGGGAGGGGAAATATGCAGAATGAGAGGGAAGCCTGTATGTTTCACCATTACCCTTGCCCTCTAAGGAGGGCTAACGTGCTAATATAGCATAGTAGTCAAAATGACATGAAGAGCTTCTCACGTGCATCAGCAACCTCTCTTACAGCACACGGAAGTCTAATGGTTTGAGCCTTTTCGCACACTTACGTTCTACATGCAGGATTCACTTTGAAATGTCAAAAATAGTTTGCTGAGATTTCTTAATCTCCATTCTTTGCGAAGGCAAGTAAACCAACAAGGTCTCTGAGATGACAGGCAGGATTAAATGACTTCTTTTTCTTCTTGTTAAGTTTGCTGTCACATTTTTGAAATTGCGCCTGCTGCCACCTTAAAAGCGCAGTCGAGGCGAAAAAAGCGAAAGATAAACAATGGATAAGTGGAAGGCTTTCCCTCTCAGTCGAAGGTCTTATCACTTCCAATCATAACGCAAAAAACAAAGCGCGTCGCTCCTCAGAAAGCTGCTTCAGCCGTACGCGCTTTGCCCAAATGGACCGTGGGTAGATTAAAGCAGCGAGAGCTCTCTTTGCAATTCATTAATCATGGTCAGTGGACTGCCTAGCCCGTTCCCAAGTAAATTTGGGTGAAGTATGAAATTTGGTATTGCTCCTTCAGGACAGAAACGAAACGCGACTGCCAATTCATCGCGGGGACAGCGAAGGAGTGATGAAAAGGCATTAAACATGCAGTATTTAGACATCTTGGAGGAGGGAAGGAAATGTGTTGGGAACCCAGCAAATTTTTTTTTTTTTTTTGATGTTTTACTTTACTATGTGTAGAATTGTGTGTCAGCACACTAATTCGGTATCTGAATAGTCACTCCATGTAAATTTCTCCCCCTGATCAGTGAATGAACCACCCCCCTCCCTTCCCAAAAGCGATTTAACGATCGTTTAATGAATTGTCCTACACTAATTGAGCAGATGTTCAGCTTTCGCCTGTTAGCGGTTATTACGCTATTATTTAAATGCTATCGCACAGCTGTGGCGTAACGCTGACGGGGCGATGGTATTTATTTGTTGTCAGATGATATGATGATGTATCGTGGTAATGCTGCCCTGCTGTACACGGCTGAATCGTTTCTGAAGACTCACGGAAGGCAAGCGCCTTTCGCACTGCATGCGAACACGGAGGAATCGTTGCCCCCTTTTCAGTGACTTTGATGTGGTTCCTGTGGATTGCACTCACGAGTGAAAGGAGAATGTACATTTCAAAGAAAGGGGACTTAATTATCACACTGGAGTGTCATTTCACTGGGGAGTGCCAAGACTTTGGGAGGCTTTCTCATCAGGGACCCGGGCCTGGATCTGAGTGCACTTGACCCCAAAGTCCCCGTACCTGGGCACGGATCACCGAACCGCGCCCGGGTCCACTTGAAAAAGTGGTCTGGAGTACGGTTCACGTGTACTCGGGTACGGTTCGCATCAGGTGTGAAAACCGCTGTACCAAAACACGGAAGTGGACTGCTGTTCAGGATGGGCTTGGGATCTTGCGATTGGCGCGCTTTTCTACACTGGAGCGACAACAGAAGCAAATGTCGCGCAGCTGATGACGCAAGTGTACTCGGGTACAGAACAACACTACTGGGGGGGGGGGGCAGGCAATCGTACTCAGGCACGGTACAAAGCAATCGTACCGAATATGAAAACGCCCTTAAGGGACACAGTCAAGAGCAGTAGAAACCTTCCATGTACGACTTTAACACAGAATTTATTTTCAGTTATTTTAAGAATCCCCAGTGATTCTAAAGACACAAACCACAGAACACATTTTTAGTAAACATTTTTTTTTAACAAAAACCTTTTTGGATATTTAATACCTTTAATACTTTTTAAAAAGCAGCGCTTAAAATGAGTTTTTTTTTTCACAGGAAACTAAATCTCCCGCATTGACTGCGTTTCGGTCCCAAAAGACAAATTAGCTGACATTTGTAAATGAAACAAAGCCTAACCTTTGATACCATATCTGTGTTCTGCCTGTTTCAGTGCTCTATAACAGTGCCGAGCATGAATAATGTGATATCGGTTTTTTCTCTGGAAGAATAGGAAAATTACACCTCTGCATTATGCATTTCTGTCAGTTATGGGGCTCTTCATCCCTTAAAAAAGAGACAATGAAGACTGCCACAGACAGCACCTCAACATAAACCTCAATGAAAACTTAAAAATACAGCAGAGACACATACAAACCCTTGGGGCCATTCGGAACTGAAATATGTGTGATTTGAACGTGATTTCAATTTACACCGGTTTTAATTTCACATGTCCATAAATTTGATAAAAATGGTTCTTGTTCTTCTTTTAAGTTAATAGCCAGTAATCAAACAAGACATAAGTGGGACCTCATTATACTGTAAATTCTTTCACATTTTTCATCACGTTTCAGCAGTATAATAGCATAATAATAACCTGTCTGCAGTTATCGAGCTGTTATAAAAAATGCTATTGCCTTTTTGTGAAAAATGAAAACATTACATGTCATCTATAACTGTGTTGAAATGTCAGGAATATACGTTTGTCAGTTAAAGAGAAAATGAAAATCGTTAACCAAGAAATCCGATGGGTAGACGGAAACACAGGCCGGACTGTTCAGATAAATTCAGGGATGAGTCTGCCCATATCATGAGAGACAGGCCATCAGTGTGGAATTGAAAGGAGAACAGCGGCTCACCGGTGAGCAGTGAGCTCCTGACTACCCAGCTCAACTGCTTCTAGCGTTGTTAATATATAAAAGCATGTGTCAGTGTGCCCAGCAGTGCATTAAAGCATGTGTCTTGTAGTCAACTCACGTACAGTGCTGTGAAAAAGTATTTGCCCCCTTCCTGATTTCCTCCATTATTGCGTATTTGACACACTAAATGGTTTCTTTAGGCTAAATGTAATACTGCACAAAATGAACCTGTGTATTATTTAATTTATTTAATGAAGAAAGTAATCAAACACCCAAATCAACCATGTGAAAAATGAATTGCCCCCATAAACTTAATAACTGGTTGCACTACCTTTAGCAACCATAACTACAACCAAACTTCCTATAATTTGATATCAGACTTTCATATCGCAGTGGAGGAATTTTAGCCCCCTCTTCTTTCAGAATCGCTTTAATTCAGACACACTTACAATAAGTGTGAGCTGCCTGTTTCAGATCCTGCCACTGCCTCTCGATTGGGTCCAAGTCATTACTTTGAGTAGGCCACTCCAAAACTTTCATTTTGTTTCTTTTTAGCCATTCAGATGGGGTTTGTTTTTGTGTTTTGGATCATTGCCTTGCTGCGTAATCCAGTTACGCCTCAGTTTCAGCTCACGGACAGATGACCGGTCATTTTCCTTAAGAATTTTCTGGTACAGAGCAGAATTCATGGTTCCCCTCAATAATGGCAATTCGTACAGGTCCCGAGGTAGCAAAGCATCCCCACACCATCACACTACCACCAACACATTTGACTGTTAGCATGACATTCTTACTGTGAAATGCTCTATTTTCTGAATTGTTTTTCTTGGTGAGCCATGGTTTCCGGTGGTTTACTCTCCCATGAATCTCATTTTTGCCCAGTCACTTTCTTATTGTGGAGTCACAAATACTGACCTTGGCTGAGGCTAGAGAGACCTGCAGTTCTTTGGCAGGCAGGCCACTCGTGGGAAGATTCACCAATGTTCCAAGTGTTCTCCATTTGTAACTCTTTTCAGAATAGTATTTTTCAACTTTTTTTCCTCATCCCTTCTGGAATTTCCTTTGATGATGGCATAGTGTGCTTGCAGTGCTTGTGGTGACTACTTCACCGTGATGGCTACTGCGGATGTTATATCAGTCTGTGGTAGCAGCACACTGTTCTTTGCCATGGTTTGCTGGGGGGGGGGTAGCATCAAGGCTGGGGAGGCCAACAAACTCAACAGGCTGCTGAGGAAGGCCAGCTCTGTTGTTGGGCAAGAGCTGGACAGTCTGGAGGCAGTGGTGGAGAGGAGGATGAGGGACAAAATGAATATCATCCTGGACAACCCCTCTCGTCCCCTCTATGAAGAGCTGTGGCCGAGCACCTTCAGCCACAGGCTCATCCCTCCCAGGTGCAAAACGGAGCGTTTCAGGCGTTCCTTCGTGCCAACAGCCTTCAGACTGTACAACAGTGCCTGAGACCCCCCCCTTCCTTCCATTCTCGGAGACTCAGACCCCCCCTCCCCCCTTTTTAACACTTGTCACTTTACATTGAAATAGTTCTTTATTTTCCTTTACATGTTTCACTTATTATTATTACTATATTATGTATACTATGTATACTTGGGTTTTTCTGCTTCTTTTGTATTCACTCTCTGCTGCTGTAACACCCAAATTTACCCCCCTGGGGATTAACAAAGTTATCTTATCTTCTAAGGTTCAATATGAGTGGTTTATATTCAACGGGGCTGGCTGCAATCAATCCTGGCTGAATCTAATTATCAATTAAATTTGGTTAATTGGTTGATTTAGAAACTTAGGGGGCAATTACTTTTTCACATGGGTGATATGTGAAGATGTAAAGATCTGAAACCCTTCAGTGTGACATGTATGTAATAATAGAGGAAATCAGGAAGGGGGCACCTACGTTTCCACGGCACTGTAATTTGCGTACTCTGTCTCATTCGATGGATCGCTGCGGTGTCCACTCAGTCATGTCAGTCACCCAAGCATTTTTCATGAATTCGTTGTTAACAAAGGCAACGGAAAATACAATTTTAAAATAACAAAGGTCGATGCCCTTTCGTCGTATGAGCGTTCTAGGAAGTTAGCGAAGTCCAAAGAGACCTCTGCTTAAACCGCTCTTTCCCGTGACCGCGTTCGAAAAGTTCCTCTTGCGCCTTTGCTGAGGCTGTGGGTAATTCACCTTATTTAACCACCTTATTTCCGCACCTGTGGAGCGGCGGTCTGGCACAGCGGCGGCACGGTCCGTTTGAGCTCGTCGCCCGTGCCCCGGGTTGCGTAACAAGCACAGCGCTGTCAGCGCGAATCGCCGTCTCGGGAGGCTTCGCTCCAGCGGAGTCACCTTTCACTTCCTCAACACGAAGCCTGGGAGGGCGTTCGCGGGTTTCGAGGGCGCGTTTCCGCCCGGGTTGCCGCGGTGACGTTCGCGCCTCTCGGTCCCGGCACGCAAACCCCGGCGCTGCCCCTCACGTGTCGTCCCAGGCGAGGGCCCGACTGTGTTTCGCTCGTTCGTGTTACATCATCTTAGACGCGCTCGCCCGTGTGGAAGTAATGGGACGGAAGTGACAGCCATTAATCAGACTTGCGCCTGAGCGAAAGGTACAGACGCCCAGTTGATTTCTGGGTGACTTCAGCACGTGTCAAAGCCGTCTGAGACGCTCACATACGTACCTCATGGAATTAGCTAAGAGGCAGAGATTCGGTCTGCAGAGATTGCATTTCTATTTGACATGACCTGCAAATAGCAATTTCAAGCAAGGGTCCAGTTCCTTTTAGTGCTTTTTCATTTTTCAAGTTTACAAAGAGGAGCACAGTGCTTGAGTTCATTCACCCACCGTTACAGTAAAAACCCAGATATCTGACTGATGTGAGGCAACAAGAAATGCTTCTACTATGTGACTCTTTCTCTCCGTTTGCTTATGCATCGTTTTTGTCCGTCTGTAGATATGCAAGTATTGTCCAAGCCTCTAAATATTTATGCTGATGTGAATCCATGCCAGGGCAAAGCATGATGTTTTGACTCATGACATGCACACTGTCTCACTGAAATGTCAAGCCATGTCTTGTGTTCTTCAAAGAGTGATCAGTTTTGGGTTGCTGGGTGGCTCAGACTGTAAAGGCCCTGTTCTGGTGCTGGAGGGGCGCAGTAGAACAGTGCCGTGGATGGGGTGGTCCTTCAGGACCAGCAAGGACGACGGCACCTCATCACACACCTGTGACCCCCGCCGGTCGATGGTACCTCGTGCCATTTTAGTTGCAGGTGCGGTAAAAGCCGAATGGCCCACGTGCAGTGTATGCTAAGGCCTCTGTTCTGTGTATATCACGGCTAATGGCTTTTAGAAAATTCCGGAAACTTAATTGAAAACAAGCATTTTTCAGAGCTGGTTTTTTTAGCAGTCCTCTGCGAAAACTGGAAGCCTCCCGTCAGCGGAGAGCAGCTTCCCCCTTTGGGCAGAGAAAGTGAATGTGAAAACTGCTGCCAGGTGACGAGCCTGGAACTGGCGTACCTTGGTTCTTAGCACACGAGGCCCGATGACGTCCGTGTCAACATCCCGAGCCCCCAGTCGAGCCTTCGCGCGGCTGCCCCGCGGGAGCGAGCGGATTTGGCGTCATCGGGTGTGGGGGGTGGGGGGGGGGGTGTCGGGGGCCCAGGGAGGGCCTGGCGCAGGGCCCCGCTGCTCGCTAATGGGGGTGAAATAAGGTAGTTTTCCCTCAGGGGTTTTTCTTATCCGGCTGTGACAGCTCATGGGAAAAGGGGAGCCGCCGCCGTTTCGGCAGGTTTCTATTTCGATAGCGCGCGCCCGCTCCTCGCCCTGACGTGCGGCGGGTTTCCTTTGGCGCCGGGCCCCCCCGCTCCGGTGGGGCCGCGGTAATGAGTGGGAGCTGACGGCGTACCGGTGTCATGGCGACGCGCGACAGAGCTCAGTGAAAGCCGGCGCTTTTGGAAGGGCAGAGGAAGCGCGGGCCCGAGGGGTGAGCGCTGCCGTTTCCTTCCGCGCGATGCCGTAGCCGTGCCACCCGATAAGGGCAGAGCCCCGTCCTCCCCGGCGCCAGCCCACGGCTCGATCCGCGCTCGTCATCGCTGGGCGTCGAGCCGTGATAATCCACTTTACTCATCCCTTTTGTGCCTAATGTACCAAAATGGCAGCCGTGTACCAGTAATATCCGATTGGCCCGTCAGAGTCCTCTTGCAGCGGGTAGAGGACTTTGTGTGTTGTCGTGGGAAAAGTTTATAAATATACTTTGGCCCAATTACCTTTCTCCAGCTTCCTCTGTTGACTTGGTCCGAGGCCTTAACGTCCAATGGGAGAACCTGTGTTGGGTCCCCACAGTGCTGCCCCATGGGGACTGGTGACTGGTCTTATAATGTCCTGTCACCTGGGCTGCATAATCTGAGGGAGACCGGTTCATCTGCACCACGGGTGTTGGGGGGGGGGCGAGGGTAGTCAAAGTCCGCTGACGTCACTT
Organism: Anguilla rostrata; assembly: GCF_018555375.3. Taxonomy (NCBI): domain Eukaryota; kingdom Metazoa; phylum Chordata; class Actinopteri; order Anguilliformes; family Anguillidae; genus Anguilla; species Anguilla rostrata. The sequence goes on along the minus strand of NC_057940.1, from coordinate 40,095,974 downwards.
TCCTCGGAGCTCCACCCCCTGCCCCTCCCTGTCAAAAAGAGCCCGACAGGCAGGCGATCAGTGAGCAGGATGTGCGGAGCCTGAGTAAAGACAGCGGCGGGGTAACGAAACGGGCGGCCGGTAATTAGCGGGAGCGCAGGAGGGCCCGCGAAAGCGCCGGCGCGTTCTGGGCGCGGGCGGAGAGCGCTCCATGGGCCGGCGCCAGGGGAACGCCCCCCGCTCGCTCTCCGCCAGCGCCGGGGGACCAGCGGGAGACCGGGGGAGGGGGAGGGGTTGACCGGGGAGGGGGAGCGGGAGAACGGGGACGGTGTGTGGAATCTGCTTTTTCCATCCGCTCCTCTCGGTTTGGACGCTTCTGCCCGGGCGAAGGGCAAAGCCAGACGACGGCCTCGCTCAAAACGAGTTTCCCGACGGGAGAGGCTGGTTCTGGGGCACCCCGCTAAGCGCTGAGATATTGTGCTGTGACGCAATGTTTCATTTTAACAGAAATATCCCAGATGTATTTCTGTCAGTAAGAGTGGCAGTGCCGAAGTTCCTCCCCCTCTCTTTTAAAACTAGTGAATTTCTGAAATGTAGCGCCACCCTAGGCACTGTAATTAATGACAACAGCATAAGCATTCCTGCCTGGAAATATATAGATTTCATGTTATTGAAAAATTAATAATTGCGCTGAAAATCAGTTCATTATAAATACCCTGGGGACTACTTTGGCTTTGTGCTGCCGATGCCTTGTTCATGGTAAAGGGAGGAATATATTTTCAAATCTGCTTCCAATGCATCAGGAGTGTATTTCAGCTGTATTTATAATTCTTCAAATTGTTGGGTTTTAATTTTACCAGCAATTTTCATTTGGGTTTGAACTATTATTTTCCTGGCAGAACTCTTTATTTTTTATCACGACGTCATTAAATATTCTGCTTAAATTTGTATTGTGATTGCTTGTGCAGCCGTACTGCACTCTCCTATTAAAAAAAAAAATGTTTTAATAACACAGTATGCTCTGCAATTTCTGCCTGTTTGTTTCATTTTCATTGCATTTTGAGCCTGGCCAAAACCACTTTGCATTTCCTTTCGCAGCAAATTGAATGTTTTGCCGTCTTTTTTTCGCTCTCTCAACCCCGACCGCTCTGTAAAATATTTTCATCAATTTCTGCCCCTTTGTCTGTCTGACTACAGTCAGAGAACCTGGAATGGAATGGAATGCAATGACTTCAAAAAAAAAAAAATCCAGCTGGCACTGTAATCAGCAGCTCTGGAAAACTGATACAGCAGTAGAATATGCAATCACAGCACTGTGTGTTTTGTGCGCTGGAAGCATTTCAAAATTCTAATTGCAAACCTAACAGGAGTTCCTGCCAAGGCTGCATGTTAGCCGAAATGACACTAGACGCCCCGGCTAATACAGCTAATCTTGCGCTGCGAGGATCGCTTTTGATCTTGGTGGAGACACGTCCCGGCTCTTCTTAAGAGCTTACATAATTCTTTCATAATTCTGCACGACACTGCTAAGACAACACGTTCGTTTCGTGATTTTATGCATTATTTTATAAACGTCCTGGCAACCACGGAGATTCCCTGCCGTGACTAAGAGACCTGAACTCCAGATGCACCGCGCTTTGTCCTTAAATCTCTCCTCTCGTCTCCTTGAAGTTTCCCGCGCGTTTTCGATAACTGCGTTATCTCCCCAAAGCTGCCGTAAAAGCTCCCTGTCTGAAATCATTTGGTTAAGGCAAACGCACGCTGCGGATTGGTTGAACAGCGACTAGGGGTGGGGGCAGGGGGGGGCTTTCTGTTTGCCGGAGCCAGCGTTCGGTAGCCAGGTCCATCCCGAACGGGTCCAGCTGGAAATGAGACGTGCTCCCGCCCGATTGACTGCTTCTCCAAACCCAAAGCGATGGCCGTCGATTACCGTCCCCCGCCCCCCCGTCAGGCTGAAACATGGCTAAATATGACAGCCATTGATTAGGGAGCGTAATTAAAACGAGCTGTCTGCCGCGGGAAGGCGCTTTGTCTCTTCCTGTGCTGCGCGCGGGCTCATTTACCGGAGGCGGAGTAATTGGTTTGTACTGTAGGGCCGGATTCACTGATTCGGAGACGTTGCGTTCGTTTCCGGAACCATCTGTAATGTGTACTCCGTTACAGACAGGCATCTTTGTGTAAATGAGCCCCCCCCCCCCCACCCACCCCACCCACCACCCATCGTGAAAACTTTCAAGTCCTTTAGGAAGCAGAGGCCCCACATGGCAGAAAAAAAATAAAATTGAAGTGCAAAAATCAATCGGGGGGGTGTTTTCTTCTGCTCCTGTTAGCGCCGGTCCGCGCGCCGCGGGGGGGGCGGGGAGGTAGCAGCGGCGGCGGCGGTGGTCGGCCCGGGGCGTACGGAAGCATCGCGGCTAAGACCGAGCGGCCCGTGCTAGCGGCCGATCCGCTCCCACCCCCACCCCCACCCCCACCCCCGCGCCCGAGGGGCCCGCAGGCTCACGCGCATGACGGGCAGCTCCCGCGCTACGGACAGGTGGCCGTGACAACGGGCCAGGCGGAGCGTCGCGCGTCGGGGACGGGACCGGACCGGACCGCCGCCTAGTCGTCACGGCCCGAGATCCGAGACTCGGTTCGGCTTCTGCTTCCAATCCGCGTTCTCATCTTGTGTTCAGGACCGGTAACCGTGAGCGCTCTTTCAGTGTTTTTCATTTGCCTGTTCATTTGTTTTCTTCCCCCTCCCCAAGTATGTTCCCATCCTGATGAAAAAAAACCCCAAAAAAAAACAGGACAAACGAAACGCAGTTTTGCTGCATTGCCGACGTTTCGCTTTCGTTTTTGTTCGCGTGGAATTCGGAAGCCTTTTTTTAGCGCACCGCATTTTCATTAATCCCTTCGCTTTCGCTCGGCGCCCCGGCCCGCGTAAACAGCAGTGGGCTTATTATGCAAATCACGCGGTATTACAGTATCCTCCCCTGACATCAGTTACCCCGGCCCTCGGCCCTCGCACGCGCCGCGCATTACCGTAAAGCGCGCCAGCGCCCGGCCGTGCAAATGGAATTACTCTCAGGCGCGGAGCTTTCCTTCTTATCGATCGCCGGACGAACGTCTTTTTAAAAAACGGGACGATGTGAAAAAGACGATCCGTGCGGCCCGCGCGACGCCAGTTAAACACGTCCGTTTTTCAAAGGAGGCTATTTCTGTACCGTGACTGCGGCTTCCTGTCCGTATGGGGGGGGGAGGTAAACGGTTAATAGCAGAATTTAGCGCCTGTGGTAAGATGTGTGTTTGAATTACTATCGCCGGTGCTGCAGGGCTGCTGGGGCCTCTGCAGGTAGCGCTGCTCTGTTAGCGTTAGCGGCGCGCGCGGTGAAAGGCGCGGACGGCCCTTGTTGTTGTGTTATCACTTCAGGTGACTGTTCCCTCTCTCTGAACAAGGCCCTTTGTTACCCCCTCCCCGGGCCGCCATTGTTCGCGCCGAGCTGCCGTTTGAAGACGAACGGGCGAGCGGCGCGCGGACGGTAATTAGCCCCCGCCATCCCGCCGCTTTCTGTTCTTAAGCCGCTTCGCCGGCGAGCACAAAGCGCGCGGCGAGAGGCTAACGCGAGGCCGCCGCCGCCGCTTTAATCCCGCAGACGGGGAGACCGGGGGGGGGCGGGTGCGAGCCGTTCCCGCGGCGCGTCTCAGAGGGCCGCTCGTTCGGCTAACGTGGAGCGCCCGTCCTCGGCAGCCCTCCGCAGCATTCTGATCTCGGGGGTATCAACTCACCCCCCCCTCCCCTCCCCGTGTCGCTGTACCACCGCAAAAACTTCCAAAGGACAGAGAGCCGGGGAGTTCAGAACCGTGCTCCTCCTAAGGCATCCTCCTGAAAGCACATTCTGCTGGGATGGGCCCCAGAGACGGGCCGGTGTTCACAAACACGCCTCCGTTTCCTCTCCCTGCAGAGCCACAGCCGTAGCGTCTTGTCCTTATCGGCAGAGGCAGGGCGGGCTGATGGGTGCCCCTCTGCTGTACCTCTGCTGCGTTTCTGCTTGGGAATCCCTCCAGCTTCCGTATGTGCGAGGCGCATGGTCTCGGTTTTGTAACAGGCGACAGTGGTCGTCGGGCGTTAGTCGAAAGGCCGACTCGGACGCTGGTGCGGAGTCGGGACCCCGCCGGTCCGACTTTCGATGGGCGCGTTTCACGCGGGCTGCTCGTCAGGGGGGAGGTTTGAGTCATCCCTTGGCTGCGGCAATCCCTCTATGGTTAACGCCAACACACCGCGAAACAGCAACAGTCTTTTCGCAAGAAGGCAGCGCTTTCTCCGTATCATTCGGTGCCTTAGAACATCTTGCGTCGGATTCCCCCAGCAATTCAAGGCCTTATCAGTCGCTGCGAAGGCACCTGGTTTATTTGGAGACTATCAGCTCTTGGACCGCGTACCGCGACGCGCTCTTCTTCTGAGTTAGGCTCGCCGTTTTTCTGCCCTGGACCGTAGCAGTCCCTCTCACGCCCATTTATATCCCTGGTCATTTGCTATTGCGGACCAGACTGCTTTTGCTTCTATTTCCGTTTCAGCTGCCTGGCAAAACTAAACGAATGAAATTTTCAAACAAGGAGCGAAATATCAATTTTGAAGCGAGTTGTAGCTGTCTTAACACCGCAAGCTCTCTTAACTCCAAATCTGTGAGGTGACATTGCCGGGTCCCCTCCCAAGCCGCTGCGCGCGTCCACACGCGCGAGAAACGCCCACGTCATCATCAGCGTGCTATTATCAACGCGCAGCTCTGACCCGGGGGTCCCACAGACTCAGGTGAGCGACGGAGAGAGATCGTTTACGGGCGAGGTTCGCGCTCTCGTGTCGAATTAGCGATTCGCCGCCGCCCGCGTCGCGCGCAAATGAGCCGCGGCGGTTCCTCGCGGCTATCGAAGCTAACGGAAACATTATCCCTCTTTACGGGATTCTGTGGAGCCCTGAACGCCGCCGCCGCCCGGCATCGCAGCAGTTAAACCCCGTGGCAGATGTTCAGCTGCGCGTGCCAAGCTTTCGCGGGGCTCTGTAGTCAGGGTCCATTTGGTTCCCGTTTCAGACGTCACGTCCAAACGAGCGTGTCGCCTGGGTTCGGATTCCCAGATGCACTGTGACTTCTTGCGGAGAAATTAGCATCGAGCGCAAATGACATAAATGCTGTAATGATAGCATTAAGCCGGGGTATGGATAACGTATTGGAGCAGGTGGGCCTGTACTTCGACAGGATTCATTCACAGCACATGGCAAAAAGCAGAACGCATTCAGTGCTGAAGTGGTATGTGTTAAAGATGCTTGGTACGGGGTTACCAGTTAAGTTGTTGTCTTGGAATTTGAAAGAATGCAAACAGATGCTTTTGTCGTTTTGTTTCACGGTGCCTTGGCTTTCCTGAGCTCGTGTTTTCATGTAGGTGTGAATGGCCACCAGAGAAACAGAGGCTTTTAGCCACTTACAGTTGTCCTTGGTAATATATGCTCATCTTTTCAAATGGCACCACACTGGAGTTTTACCTGCCTTTTGACGTCTTAATGTCTTAAGGACCCTGCGCAGTCGAAAACAGCATTTTTTTTGCTAAGATGTTCCTCAAGGACGAAAGACAACAAATGTTAATAAGCTTACTTTATTCAGTTTCATTTCAAAGTAGTTTATTTTTTTATCCTGAAAGCAGTTGCTGTCCACTGCAGAGAGTTTCTCATCTGTTCTCTGGAAACTGTTAATTGCTTAATAATCATGGTTTTCCACTTTAACTTATCCAACAGTATAACCATATAAAGTAGTTGAACTGAATATCCATGCAGAACAGACATGCCATTGCCAGACTTTCAGCTCACATATTATAAATAACACACATTACCTCAAAGACTAATTACTGTGCATGTAGAATTATGATGGCGATATTTAATGTATTGTTATGTTAATCATGTGTACATTGAATGTGGTCATGTGACTGATGACATTGCTCAGGCAGCGGTGTTCTGTGGAGCAGCAGGCCGCTGTTAAATATGCGTCTGTGAGGCTCCGCCCCCTCCTGCTCAGCTGCAGCTCTGTGACGCGTGCTGGCACATTTAATTGCTACTTACTCCCTACTTCAGAACCGCAGTGGGCGAGCTGTGCGAGGTGCTGGTGGGCTGTCTGTCTGTCTGAACGTGTGTCCGTGCAGCCGCACACGCACACACACCAACACACACACTCACACACAAATGCACCTGCTCACACACACATGCGCATATGCACACACCGACACATGTACGAGTACATACACACACGTGCGCACGCGTACACATACACACACACACACACACACACACACACACACACACGCATCCACACCAACACACACGCTCACACACACATGCACATATGCACACACCGACATGTACGAGTACATACACACACGTGCGCACGCGTACACATACACACACACACACACACACACGTTCATGGCACGAGGCATGCACAAGCACATGCATACACACACAGAAACATGCTCACGCTCACATACACGTGCATATACAGACGAATGCACACACATGCACAGAATAATTTTTATGTACATTTGAGCTTATTAAAATATGCCCAAAAAGAAGTTTCTAATTCAAGATTTAAAAAATTGTTAGTTCACACATTCATAATTTCCCCTAATGAATTTGTTATTCACAATAGCTAGAACAAAAAAAAGATAACATTTCTTGTGTTTAAATCATCTCTCATGCACATTCACAGTTCCCAGTGCTGATTTATTACTGTGCTTATGCACACACACACACACACACACACTGGAGTGTGAGCGCAGTCCCATGGCTTCCATGTGTGGATCAGGTCACTTTGTCCCAGCGAAGAGAGGACCTGTGTCATTCAGTACTGTGTGGACCTCCTTATTATGCTCAATGCACACATGTTAAAATTCTGTTGTTACACATTAGGAATGGCTATTGCTATTTTAAAAATGCATAATCCTGCAATCACAATTCTGTCAAATTCAAAAATCCTGGGCAAATGTATAAGTCTTATATGTACTTTGTTTTAAATAATTTTCTATTACTACTCTTGCAGCACTAATAATAAAGACATACAAGATTACCTCAACATCATTATGCTCAATATATTTTGCATATATATGATTGTCAGTATTTGGGTTACTTGGTTACCAGGTTCCCCAGTTGGATAGGTAGACACACACACACACACATATATACACACACGCATGCACACACACACACACCCGTGCACACAAGTTTTAATGAGAATCAAGTCATTCTGCCATAAGGTACTCATTTTTTAAAAGAAGAAATGACTAGAATCAGTGCAGCATCTCCCTCTCTCCTCTCTCCATGTGAAAGCTGCTCTACTCCTGGTGGGAGCACAGCGCTTGTGTTCATTAGTGAGGAGCCACTTGTAGATCAGCCCTGCAGAAACAGGTAGCACGACACAGACCGAGCCGCATAATATTCACACGCTGAGTGATATCACGAGCAGCATCACTTGCAGACTAGCTGTGTGTGCATCCTGATTTTGCTAGCCTTTGAAGATAATCAGATTTTTTTTTCCCTCCTGGTACAGTTTTTGTCATTTTCGCATCGGAAGCGTCGGCGGTTGGATTATAGAATCAGTATTAAATTGTTCCGTGGGTTACGACAGTTGCACAGGCAAAGTAAATTGCACAGTTTGTTTTGTAGCGGTGCGAGCTGTCCGAATTGCGTGTATCCTGTCCATTAAAGTAATGGGGCGGATGCGTATCTGTCTGCTTGCATCATTTTTGGCCCTGAACGGGGCGTCCTGGGCCAGCAGGCAGAGGCATCTCTGCAGATCTCCGGAGCGCTTTCCGCCCTGACTCCTGCGTACTCCATTTCTGTCCTCCCACAGGCCACCTGCCAACGGTAGGAGCTCTGATGAAGCTCGTCAGCGAGCTACATCCTTCCTCCTGGTGTAGAGCCAATCAAACAGCCAACACACGCACAGACACACACGCACAGACACACACACACACACATACAGACACACGCACAGACACACACACAGACATACGCACAGACACACACGCGCAGACACACGCGCGCAGACACGCACGCACACACACGCATAGACATACGCACACACACACTCAGACACACGCACACACACGCACAGACATACACACACACACACACACACTCAGACCCATACAGACACACACACACACACTCAGACATACAGACACATGCGCAGACACGCACGCAGACATACGCACACACACACACTCAGACACATACAGACACACGCGCAGACACGCACACACACACACGCACAAACACATTCAGACACATACAAGCACACAGACACAACGCACACACAGACACAACGCACACACAGACACTCACAAGCACGCACACACTCAAATTTGTCTCTACCAGGCACAGTGGCTTTGCCTGAGCTAGCTCATTGATATCACAGTGTTGTACTTTTACTAATAGTGTTCAAAGGACAGCAGAATAGATTTTTTAAAGAAACATTAATGATCTGTTTGCCCTTTTTTAATCACCATCTCCCAGCCCTTCGCTTGTACGGTCACACGGCCCAGGATTCCTGGTCTGAGCGCGTGCAGAAACCCCAAAACCAAACTAACCCGGCATTTCTGCGCCCCGCACTGCTCCTCCCCTCCACCACCACCCCCCCACCCCCGGCCCGTACGTGGCTGCACCCCGGGGTGGGTACAGAGGGAGGGGTGCGCTGGCGGAGTGTTGGGTGGGTGTGGAGGTGGCCCAGGGTCTGTGCCCAGCTGCTGGTGGGCGGAGAGGATGCACGCCCCTGCAGTGCACCATGTGACCCTGCACTCACGCCCTGCTGGAGAGAACCGCTCCCCTCACACACCTCTGTTTCAGGAGCCTGCACTCCCCCATACACCTCCACCGTACTTTCCCCACAATGCTAAGTGTCATGTGACCCTGGTGCCCAGGCAGCTTTTGAAAAAGATTCTCTAATGTATTTGCATATCTCAACAAAAACGTTTTCAACATATGAAAAGGCCAAGTTAGTCACGCATAATATGCACTGTCTATAAGCCTTTAATTAAAACATGCAACAAAAAAAATTAGACCTGGCATTAAAAGTATTGCCATCAACATGATGCCAGCAAATGATACTGGCTATCTTAGCTCACATAAATGAGACTAGCTGTATTCCAAAGCAATGCTGCCCAATGTTTCCCAAATTATTTCACGTAACTCGGTCCTGTGTTTTCTCATCTTACAAAGGCTGGCACTTCCAGCACTTCACCTGAAGATAAATTTTACTGTTTATGCAAATTAATATTGTGGCGCAATGAATCTTTTTTTTTGTGAGAATCATTTTCAACCTTCACAACAAATAAGAAAAGCACTTCAACCCTGAGGGAGATGGCAATTGCTGCTGACCTGTAGGTGTCTAGTGGCTAGCAGATGCTTTTGTATTCAGGCATTGAAATGTCTTAAGTGGCCATCTAATTGTTTTTTCAAGCAGCCTATGAGACAATGTGCAACAACAAAAAAAAAGCGCCCATAAAACTATTAGAAATGGTCCTTGCATTTATTGGTACAATTTGATCATTATTGGCAGGATGACATACACAGTAGAATCCTCTTAATTGCATAAAAGGAATGAGGACATGTCAGTTTATTTATGAAGCATCTTTTAACATACATTTATAGATCATTATGCAATGTAATTGGAAATAATTCCATAAAAATATATCCGTTATCCGGTGTATCGTTTATGCTAATATACGAAAGAACTTCACATTGTCAATGTAGCTAAATATAGGGAGGCAACGCATCAAACTGACAGTGGCAGTATAGCCAGACCAACTGCACCACCAAGCCCTATTTTGAGCCAGGAAAAACCCCGGTATTGGTTACCCAAGAAACCCCAATTCAACCTAAACATGCCTTAGCCTGGTTGTGAAAGTCCAACTGAATCTTGCTGCTCAAGGCCAGTTATAGTCAGCTTGTGTCCATACTCTGACTGTCAGTGTCTGGGCTGTGGGGCTCAGTCGAGGCTTGGAATGCTGTCCTTTAAAGAGGAAAGTGCTGTCCTTCAAATGAGACAGAAACTGGAATCCTGTCTCACTGGGGTCATTAAAGATTCCATTTTTTTTTTCCTTTGAGTTGATGTCTTGGTGTCTTGATCAAATTTGAAACAAAACGAACTTTTTGGGTACACCTGCCCACGTCTGATAGGTTGCCTCAGGGATCACTGCAAACGAATTTTCTGTTGACCTAAAGTGAAATTCAGTCAAAGAAAATACTCTCCATTTTTCTGTATGATATTTTATCCTGAATAGGACCTTTTGTTAGGGAGGGGGGCTGAGTCTGTATTTAAAACACCCTAAAAGTGAAAACGTTTACTGTCCGCGCTCATAAATGATGAAATGTAAATTCAGCTGACTCACCCAAGAGAGGGGTGCCTCACAGCATTGAGTTAAATTCAGCTCCATCGTAGAATTCAAGCCCATTTGGAAGGTGACTCTTCCTTTAATTGTGTAGGCAGCATGAAAGCTGTAAGCCTTGGCAGTTCAGGTGTACTGAATAGCTACCAATCACTCGTTGTCCAACAAGAAACAAAAATGTTAATAAATAATAAATGGACTATTCTCTTTCATCTGACTGATGTGAACCACAGCACTCAGACAGAGCAGTCAGCTCGGGTTGTATTTGCGGTTCACGTTTGGGATTACACGCGTATGTTCTCAATCTGCTTTTTCATGTTAGTCATTTTGTCAGACAGTTTCATTCTGCCTTCCTCCCCCACCCCGTCGAATTTACATCAGAATTGAAATACGGGACCCTCAGATGACCGAGCCCGTTCTAATGGAGACACGGAGATATCATGCAAATGTATTGCGGGGTGAGAAAGAAAGCAAAAAAAAAACTGGCTTAAATTAAAGACACAAAAGGAAAAGGACAAGCGCGTCCCTAGCACAAGATTAAAGGAGGCGGAAAGAATAGCTTCATTAATGCCCGCCTGTCACATCAGACACAGCGGATCAAGGAGCGGAATTCACCGAACAGCGCCCCCCACCCCCCCACCCCCAAAATGAGAACACCGCCGTCTCACCGATTCAATACTCCTTACCCAATATTATTCTCATTTTTGGGTGATACTGCATCGGTGGCGCTCGCAAAGGCAAGGGATTCTTTCATCCTTTTCTTAATGTCAGTTCGGTGCACTCAACCTTGGGTATTTTGATAGCAATCGTTACGAAGCATAGCTACATCGATAGCGAGCGCGCATCTGATTTCCCTATATCGCGCAGAGCATCGACGCAATTGTTTGGAAACAAAATGGCGCCAAACCCACAGCTTTCGATCCTGGCGAAGAGCTACTTAGTTGTGTGGCAGTTCTTTAACGGCAAGATATAATTCCACTCCTGCCTGCACCGCACTGCTATTTCATGCTCTCTGTCACCCTTCGGTTGTTTGGACTCTAACATAGGACCTTCCAAAGATTTACACGAGAAGCACACGTGTTTGAGTCTCATTACACGTTCTTATCATGCCTAAATCAGCGAAGAGCAGAAGCGTTAGAAGCGGATGCAGAGCTCTTCCACCGTGATCTTAGGCACCGACTCGACGCGTTTCCGCCGGGTTTTCCTCGCGTGCAGTTCAGCCGGAGACGAACGGCACGACACAGCCTTCTGAATCTGAAATGAAAGGGGGTGGGGTGGGGTTTAGTTCTGCAATCCCCCCCCCCCCCCCCCCGCCGAGCGTGAGTCAACAGTGCTGCTCCTCGCGGGCGTGTGAGCAAACGGGGGGGGGGAGCGACAGGTGGAATCTCGCTCCAGCGCACGGCTGTGTTTACGTTTCGCTCCTGCCCCGAGCCAGTGAACTGTGAGTCAGCCGCGCGCGCCGAGGACCAGGGGCGTTGCGTCGCGCCCCCCCACCCCCTCTTTTTTCAAGTGAAACCGGCGTGTTTCTGGGAAGAATGTTTGGTGGGGAAAAAAATGCCTGCAACAAATTGCCAAATTGACTGAATGCTAATAAACGTTACTGCAGCGTTCGTCATCACCGGCTGCGTTTATTTATTTATTTATTTATTTATTTTGACTGGGGCTGGAGAGCGCGTGGCGACGGAGCGGGGGGGACGTCCTTTGAAGGCGGCCGGCGGGGTCCGCGAGTGCGCTCCTGCTAGCTAGCGCCGCGCGCGGTGACTCACGCAGCTGGGGAAATGCAATCCAGCAGCCTGCTTTCAGCCGGGACCTCGCTGCGGCTCGCTTCATCAACCTTGCACTCATTTCCCTTGATTGGTAATCGGAGAAATGATTTCTAAATGTGTGTGTGTGTGTGTGTGTGTGTGTGTGTGTTTGTTTGTTTTTGTGTGTGTCTGTCGGTGGCAGAGTTGTACAACACCTACAACCTCCAGAGTTTTGCTAATTTCACCACATCGAAGCAGAGATGAGATGAAATCGAGTGATGGAAGTGTATGCACCCTATCCCAGGGGTACTCAAATATGGCCCTCAAGATCAGTAGTACTGCTGCTTTTCTCTGCTGCCAGTGATGTCACCGATTGGCCAGCGATCACACTCACCTGGTTTAAGTCTGTCCCTGATTGGAGGGGAGGAATGAAACGCCAGCTGTATTATCTGGGCCCAAGGGTACACAGTGGTTGACTTGTGCTTGTTTTAGTCAAGTGCAGAAGTGTCAATATGCCTTCTGGTGTAAACCATATACCTGCATAAATGAGTGTGGCACAGGCGGAAGCTACACTACCACGGGGATTATCATTGTAATCCTTTACGGATGAATGCCTTTAGTGAGTCAGAGGTAGCAGTATGATTACTAATCCAACTGTTGAGTCAGCCGGATGGATCCCACTGAGAGAAATGACACCTGTTCTGCCTCAGGATGGCCCAAATGTGGCATGGGCTCCACTAAGACCATTCACATGACCTGCTTTGGCCATCATCACTGTGGGTTGAGGATCTCTGAATAGTACAGTTATTACTGTGACGCATTAACATGGAAAGTGGCATGGGCGCAACTGGGACCATTCACGTGGCCTACTTTGGCCATGATTTCTGTGGGTCGTGGATCTCTGAATAGTGAGGTTTGTAAGGAGTGGCGCACGGTCTTAACTGTACGTTCAAGAGGACCCTGCACCTTGCTGTGGATCTGTTCCCCTGAAGAACCGGTGAAAACTGGCTTCTTGGCCTGCAGTCCCCCATCCCCGTCTGTGTGGGGTGATCTTACCTTCGTATCCGTGTATCAGGATTGAAATCTCTGGTCCTCCCTGTCCCCCAGACATGAGGGCAGTTTGGCGGCCGATGGCTCGACGCCTGTCTGCTAAACCGTGGGCTCCTGCCGGTTGGATTTGGCTTCCTTTGCTGATAAAAAGGGGACAGCAAAGTGTCCTCTGCGTGATCGGGTCATTGGGTTCAACTCCAAAGTTTGTTTCTACTCCTGGAACGTGCTGGCTTGCACGTAAGCTTAAGGCCTTTTTCTTGACCTCTAGGCTGCGGGGGGTACCCACTGAGCAGTGAAAGTGCCCCCAAGGGACCCCTCCTCCCCCTTGCAGGTCCCCCATCTCTGTTTCTCCAGGGCTGGTCCCTCTAGGCCCCCAGAGTCTCTACATCTCTGAGCAGCTGCCAGGCAGTAGCGGCGATTACAGCCAGCTTGCGCTGGGAGTTAATGAGGACAGTGATTGCGTATTTATGTTTCATACGCCAGCAAATTTTTTTTACCTGCTCTCCATGTTAGGGTGGTAGACGATTAAGCCCCATTTGCATATTTACCGCAAACAGCTGTTGGAATCCCCCCCAATCTCCTTGGAGATCCCCCGCAGCATATGCCTCCGCTTGTGACAAAATAAAAATAGTGAAAAATGATACTGCTGATCACCAGTGACTCAGCAAACCCTGTGTCTGTTAGTGGCAGTATTTTTGTTGAGCCGAGCTGTGCCTATGTCTTCTTCAGACTCTTTTTTGGGAGTCTTTATTCATACCTTGGTTTTAAATTCCCGCAAGATCAAATCTGGGTTCAGGTGACCTTGGCATATTCAAAGCAAAGTCTGGCACTGGGAATTTAATTTGAGGGTCGTTTAAGTTACTGACATTCTTCTGCTGCTTTATCGAGTGAAATGCAAATGAAGGCCTCAAATGATGGTGGATGTGATGTATCAGCCGTTATCTCGGATGGTGCTTTTAATGAAGTGTAACTTCTCATTGTGGGTCGGAAAAATGGAATCTGAAATCTTGGCCTGTCTTCAGATGCATGCGCCTGTTTGACCCTCTCCAAATCTGTGCAATACCACCGCAAATATACTTACGAAATTCCTGCAGAATAATGTAAATGTGGCAGAAGATGGATACCCTGACGATTGACTGTGTGTGTGGCTTTGTTCCCTGGGTCACGTGAGACTCCCCGTTGTGCGGCCTCGGCTTCGGGCCCTGGCAACCCACGGAGGAGCTGGCGGTGGCCGCGGCCGTTCGCGGGCGGGCACAATCCCGCCAGCATCCTCCCCGCGCTCGAGCTGCTATAAGCCTAATCCTCGCTATAAATCCTGCCAGTTACAGTATATTCTCTGCAGAGACATGTTTCCCATACCCGGATTAGCGCCTGTTTACACTGGGTACATGACTGCCGTGTCCTAATCGGGAGTTTCCCATTGGCTGTTACCTGTTACAGCACATCGGCTCCTGCGGTACACCTAATCAGTGCACAGCGCGGTTGTCTCTGGGGAAAACTTTACACACACCGTTTTAAATGAGGAATTCATGTAAATAGTTTGGTTGCCAAATCTAGTTTCAACTCTAATGAATATGTGTGTGCACCCATTGAAGTGGTGTCAAAATGGATTTCATAAACAATTGAGCGGAGAGTAAACATTTGGTCCAGAGTTTGTCATGAAAAAGCTTTCAAAAATGTATTTTCTGCACGCAGACAAAATACAATAGAATAGACTATAAACATTGCTATTTTTTTCTTTTTATAATAATTTGTTCTGTTGACTTTTTCTGTGCATTTTATAAAATATACCATTATTAATGCATGTTTAAACTATAAATAAAGCCAATCACTAGTGATGTTGCTTGAAAAGGTCACCTGTTTTTGATTGAAAACCATCGCATCCATACTGCATTGCAATTTTATGAATTATACAAGATTATCCCAGTGTCACCCTGCAAATGATCCTATGGTACACGGCCCCCATGTTATATATACATTTTTCCAGGTATTTATCATTTTACCACAGTATTGACATGGCATGCCAGTTAACCTACTTCTTACTTTTTGTACGTCGCTTTGGATAAAAGCGTCTGATAAATAAATGTAATGTAATGTTAGAGAGCGTTTACCTGGCTTTATCCCCGCTGACTCGTACGGATGTTACATTACATTACATTACATTTATTTGGCAGACGCTTTTATCCAAAGCGACGTACAAAAAGTGACGGGTCTGGACATAGTGGACAGTGTTCTCACTGGACGGCAGGCCTTCACAAAAGCGGCACATTAGCCACAGAGCTAACGCGAAAAGCCGGGCCTCTCATTGGAGGGTTTCCGGTCACACGGTGCTGAGGTAGTAGGAGCAGGACTGCCAGAGAGTGATTTCCCCTCTCGCACGTGAGCCTTTTGAATTTTGTGGGGCTGCATTACACCCCAGCACTTCCAAATGCAGGTCTGAAATCAGAAAGCAGAAGCTTGGGTTAAAATGTCAGAGGGAGAGCAGCAAAGACTGGAGGAAAACATTTCTAAAAAAAAAAATGAATGGCTTGTCTGATAAGTGGACCCTGCTCACCCCCCCCCCCCCCTTAAGCAACACCTTGGGCTGTTTATGAAGGACAGACTGGTGCCGTATTTTTGCTTATTCTGTTTATTACTTCTGTTATTGCGGTGGTTTTATGGTAATAAAATGCATGCCCACACACATTATCAAGCTTTTACATTTTTATATTTTAGGAATTTAGAAGACACTCTTACCCAAAGCCACTTACACCGCCCACGTTCTTTTTGCACACAATCCATTTGCGCAGCTGGATGTTTCCTGAAGCAATTCGGGTCAAGTACCTCGCTTAAGGGTATAGTGGGGGAGTGGCCCTCCTGGGAATCAAACCTGCAACCCCTGAGCTGCAAGCTCAATTCCCTAACAAGTCATTTTTGACAGTTATGAAAGAACCTATTTTTGTGCTCTAGAATTACTGAATTAACTCTTTCCTTTCCTGAGAATACCAATGCTCACTGAAGGAAGTGTGAAAGGTGGGCGGTTCTTACCCGAAGACATCATCAGGCCCGATTTCTGGATGCTCCTAGGTCCTTAGCCCGGAATGCAATCACAACACTTAGAGTCTGGCCCTTATTGACAGTTTGAATGCATCTGCGCCTGTCGAAAATTCAATGCAACCGAATGAAGGTTTGCATGAAGATGCAGGGCCTGGCTGGACACGCCCTCTTCACACTGTTCAAGATTTTGTGCTTTTTTTTTTTCTTGGCAACACTATTTCTTAAAGAATGGAAAGCCGTGTGGAGAAACTCTTTTTTCCTGACCCATCCGGAAGGCAGTGTTATTTGCCAGAAATGTCATGAGCGCAGTACCAGGTGCCAGCTTATTATTCCCCGTATTACTTTCATGGCTGTTTTCTATTTTTCAGCCAAGGAAACATGCGCTCGCAAACTTTGGGAAATGTGGCCGGGACGCCTGGAAATGAATAATGCAGAGGAATGTGAATCTGATTCTCAGGCCTAATTAGTTTCTTGTTTGCATGCGCCGTGTCATGGGAGGGTTAGGGACAGGGCTACCCACAGGTGGGCTCTTTAAATCAGGCGCTGTGATCCCCAGTGCGGGGGGGGAGCTGAACTTAATTAGGGAGTTCCAGTAGCTGGAGGATTCTGTCGCAGTTCCCCCGGCATCGCTGGCGGGGGCCAGAGGCTTTTTTTTTTTTTTGTTCCGTTCCTTCTGAGTCATCCGCTGTCCCCCGCGTTTTGGAAACCCCGCAGTCTCCCCGTGCAGGAAATGCTCGCGGTTCCTGGGTTGGAGCGAGGTTTCTGCTTCTCTCTTTGCAGGAAAACCTCGGTGGCTTTATAAACCGACCGGAGCGCTGCTCGCAGCTAGCGATTAGCCCCTTTGTCACTCCGAGCGCCAGCGAGCAGCGGGGGACGGGTCCGAGCTCCGGCCCCCACCCCCCCCCCTCCCCCGCGCTCTCTTAGTGCCCGCCCCTCCCGTCCTTCGCCGCGGGGAGAGGCGTGGCCCCCCCCCCCGACCTGCCCGCGCCACGTGCGTGCGGCGAGGGCCCGCTCTGCCGAACCCGAGTGGAATCGGCGTCCGCTGTCCGTAAGGATTACCTTCCCCGCGGGCCCGAGGGCCTGGCACGCGGCGGGAAAACTGTCCGTTCGCGGCACCTCTGGAACGGCCGAGGCACGTGCGGCGGCGCACCTCAAAGTCCCCCTCGTACCCCCCCGCAGCTCCCGCGTGACGCCGCTGCGAAATCATGGTCAGAGAGGTACCTCACAGCCCCCCCAAACCGCACGCCCCCCCCCCGGCTACCTCACACCTTACTCCCAGTGCGGCGGCGCCACCCTGAGCGCCAGCTCTCCAGGAAAAAGCGTCACCCCCGTTAAAACAGGATGGCATTATTTTCAGGCCTCATCGTAAGGCCACCGCTGCTTTATAAAGGGCCTTCTCAGTCCCCAGCCGGGCCTTAGCCTGAACTCACTGCAGCGGCGGTGTCAGCCTTTGCAACAGGCACACTACTAAAGCCAAAAAACTAGTCAATCCAAACAAGGATTTTAGTCTTATATTTAGACTTGAAATTATATTTCTATTACTTTTTTTGCTAAATAAGACAAAAATATTGCTAATGAGGTGAGACAGTTTGACTTATTTCAAGATTTGCAAGTGGGGTAAGAAAATTTCATTTGTCGAGCAATCATTAACTTAAAATAAGATAATATTTTCTACTTGAGAGAAAAAAATCATTTCAAGTCTCATTACCGGACTAAAACACTTGTTAAGACATTGTTGCAGTGAATAAAGGTTTCACGTAAGCCGCTGTGTTTGGACCCCGGCTGTGCCATAAGCTATTTGAGTCTCCCTTGTAGTTGCGCCACTCCCATGTGAGGTTTTCTGGCTTGATTCACACGTGGGGTCAGTGCTGGGTTAGGGCCACTGTTCAGTCTGTTCAGGGAATGTGTTAGCTTACAGTCGGATTAAGTTCCTGTTACAAATTATTTGGCCTGTGATGTTCACTCAGGAATGAGAAGGACATGTAATGTCAAGTAATTACACAGACATCTCGCCTTTGCAATGTACTGCAGGGGCCAGAAATATCATTTAATGCATTTAATGTGTCTCGATGTAACGTGATCTAATGTGAGTTTGGTGATATCTGTACCGTCGAATAGGGGGTTTTAATAGGCCTCAGAGCTGAGGCTCTGGCCAAATGGACAATGTGCTAATGGGGTCAATGAATTACACAGCGTGAGAACAGTTCCCCCACGATGGAAACATTAGAAAAGATGCTTTTACTGCAAGGTACGCTCGTTATTTTTAATGGGGGTCGCCCTTCAGAGATCCCGGGCAGCGAACATCGGCCACCCGCTATTTCCGCCCGACCGGATTGATTGGTCCTGCGTTCTCTCTCCCGACGCCTCGCATCATGTCAGAAATCCGTCAGGCGCCATCACGGCGCGGCGTATCCCAGAATTCTCTGTAGCTGTGCTCTTTTCGTTCTCTTCCCCGGGTACAGTCCTCGGCCACCTCCCTCTGTAAATCACCTACTCGGCACGCTCAGCGGCGACGTAGCGCTCTCTCTCTCTCTCCGAGCCGCCGTCAGCCTGGAGATTAGCATGGGGGAAAAAAACCAGAAAAATATTTTCTGTGGCGGCAGCAAGTTTCAGGATCCGTGGGCCCGCCCTGCCTCGCTGTCACTCCGGAACTTAAAAATAGCCACGGCCTGACGTCACCGGCTGCCACAACCGAACGGATCAGGGTTGCGCGAAAGCACGCCTCCCAACCCCTCCCAAATCCAGCAGTGTACCCAGATGAGGCCCCCGCGGTCCGTCCCCGTCCCTGCTCCGGCCCCCGATAGGCTACGGCGCGTCCGGGCCCCGCCTTTTCTCCTCCGCTGGTCTCTCGCTCTGCCGACAGTTTTTTTTCATCCCTCTCTCGCTCCAGAAGGCATGCGATGTCTCAGGCTCCGGTAAAGTCATCGTCATTGTGATTCACACTTTGAGGGGAAAAAAGCGAGCTCCGTATTCAAAGCAAACGTTTCGCCATCGCACGGAACGACGCTCAGAATCGCCACACCGTGCCGAACCGCCTGCCGTTCTCTATTTTAACTGTGAAGTGTCGCGTTTGTCGCGATTCGTTATTACAATTTGCATAATTGGAATCACTGTGTCCGGTACATTAATTCTGATGACCAGCCAACCCCATAGTGAGCCGACCTGGTCTTGTGCGTTTGAATGCCAGCCCCGTGCGTACGGCCACAATTATTTTCGAGAGCTATTACTGAACTCTCCAGATCTCATTCAGATCCTTATTAGATACAGTACCCGGAGCAATCAAGTTCTGCATCCACCGCACGTGAAGCAAAAAAAAATATTAATAAATAAAAGCCCTGCCGTTTGAGGAGCCCGGGTCCACTCAATCATTCACAGCTCGGTATCATTTTAGCTGCTCACGCTTTTATTATTAGTTTTCCTCTCTCTCTCTCTCGCTTTTTGCCTTTGCATTTGCTCATGATCTAGTAGCCATGGGGAGATAGAGAATGGCTATAAATAGAACGGTCGGGTGGTGGGGGAGGGGCTGGGTGAGCCGTGCCATTGGTCCTCTGATCTCCTCCGACAGAGCGGGCCGCCGCTCCCGCAGAGGCATCCCAATCGACACGGGGAGTGGGGGGGGAGGGGGGTGCTCTCCGGGGCGGGGGGGGGGACTGAAAGGGCTTCTGAGGGAGGAGACCTGAACAGAAGCGGTCAGGGAGTCGGCAGCTCGCGACCGCTCCCTCCATAGCCCTGTGAGCGGTTCTCAGCGCGCGGTTTCATCGGCGAGGAACCTTGATTATTATCAAGCGGCAAGTCAAAGTGTCAAGCGTCAATCATAAGCGCTTCCAGTTTGGGTCATGAAAATTCATATGTGGTTAAAGTACGGATTCTCAGCTTTTATGAAATTTTATTTTTTATACATTTTGGTTTCAGTATGTAGAAATTACAGCACTTTTTATACATAGCCCCTTCATTTCAGGTCACCATAATGTTTGGGACAAATGGCTTCTCAGTGGGTGTTTCTGATTAGTCAGTGGTGTTCAATTGCTTCCTTAGTGCAGGTATAAGAGAGCGTTCAGTATCTAGTCTTAGTTGTAGACTTTTGCTTAACTTTTGAGTCTGTTATTTCTCAGCGTAAGGACTGGAGTTGTCCTAATTGAAGTAAAGGAAGCCATTATGAGTCTGAAAAATATGAAAAAACAGTCAGACACAGGCCAAACCTAAGGTCTACCAAAATCATTGGTTTGGAACATCATTAAGAAGAAAGAGAGCACCAATGAGTTCAAGTAATCACAAAGAATGAACAAATCCCCATAATAAAAAAATCCCCAAACACCTGTCCTATTCATTCTGCTGCTGCTATCAGCAGTTACATCATCAATGATGACAAGTGAGCCACTTCATGGAGCAGTCATTCATGCCCAGACATAAGACCCCCACCACCATGTTTCACAGATGAGAGGGGATGCTTTGGATCTTGGGAAGTTCCTTTTGGCCTCCATGCCTTGCTCTTGTCATCACTCTGATACAAGCGGCTCTTGGCCTCATCTGTCCACAAGATCTTTTTCCGGAATCTTTGCAGGCTCTTTTTGGAACTCTAACCTGGCCATTTGCGGCCAACTAGTGGTTCGTATTATGCATTGCAGCCTCTGTAGTTCTGTTCTGTTCTCACTGACATATCTCAGTGTTTTTGATCTGTCAAACACGCTTTATTATGGTGATAAGTCTTAAGTCATAAACTGTAGGGTCGCCTTGGAATGGGTCATAAAAAGCTCTGAAACCAAAAAGTATTAAAATACCCATGAATAAAATCTGAGATGCTGCACTTCAACCGCATGTGCATTGTTTGATTACAAATCTAAAATTGTGGAGTACAGAGCCAAATCAAGAGGGGGGAAAAAAACTGTCTTTGTCCCAAACCTTATGGAGCGCACTGTATATCAGAGTGCTGTGTCTGTGGTAGTTATCATCGTTGTAGCTTCATACTGACTTCTCCGCCACTCGCCTGGTGGCGTCCGACTCCCGAAATACGAGCCGGGGCGACGGCGAGGCGAGGCTGGGAAAATGCTGTTGCCATGGCAATCGGCAACCCATAAAGTTTTGCTGCGGGCTGCCGTTTTGCGGCCGGCGTGGGAAAAGGGAAGCTAACTGCAGCTGATGGGTTTGACATTTTAGCTGGTTAATAGGACATGGCGTCTCGACATCCAGCCGCTCGGGCTGTGACTCCCAGCGAAAGCTCCGAACGCCACGCTAGGGAAACTCTGCCGGTGAGCGCGCCCCTCCCGTAGACGGCTGCCCCCCGGCACCGGTGGGCAGATTCAGGTACTTTATTCTGCGCGGTAAACACTCCCATTGTGTTCCTCTGTAATAAGCGTGTGGGTAATCACTCTCGTATTGTAAGATAATGGCGAGGCGCCGCGTGTAATCGGAGTGTGACACGCGGATAAAGACCAGAGCTGGCGGAGCGGTGGGAGGAGAGGAATTTCCGCGCTGAGCGGAGGAGAGATGTTCATCAGTCCGTCGGTTTTGCGTTCTTTCGCGTTTGTCAGAAGAGAGGTGTCCGCCCCCACTGGCTCAGGCTGCACGCCGCCCGCCCCGTGCCAACAAAAAAACGTTTGAAACGGAACCCGTTTTCGGCAACCCACTTTCGCGCCCCCGACGGGCGCGGTTTCGGTCTGCGCTGTGCACGCGTTAGGCGCACGCTCCGCCCGCGCCGGCCGCCATCATCTCGGCTGAGCCGGTTTCTAACCACGGGCGCCACAGGCGGGGCAGCCCCCGGTCTGCAGACGCAAACCCCCTGAGGAAAATTCCGCCTTGGGCCCTCCAGTAGTTTGGAGCCAGCCTCGCCCGGTTTGTGCATCGCAGCCGGCAGGTCGACGTCGCGGCGCGTCGCGATGGCGCGCACCCTCTCGCCTTTCGCGGAAATTATAAAGCAAACCACGCGCTCTCCGCTGACTGCCATTGCATAATTGAACTGGGATGTGTGGCGCCATGGGATAAAATTAATTACTCTTTCATTCTTTGTTGATTAAAAAGAGGGGAAAAAAGGGCCTTGTGGTAGGTTGCCACTGAATGCGCTCATTCGAACGTTATTGGGTGCATGGAAGCTAATCTCTGGGGGCCACCTTTGGTAGAATTGAGTCAGACCTTCGCCAAAGAGACTCCGGTGTTTTCATGCTTGCCTTGTCTTATGCAGGAACTGGTGAGTTTGTTTAAAGGAAATCTTCGTGGAAAAAAGTCAAACGCTGAGAGGAGAGAACTAGATCTAGTGGAAGGACTGAGTCATGTTCACCAGAACAATTTTGAGCCATGTAAAGTTAATAATAAATTAATGGGTTAATTATTAAAAAAAATACCAGCAGCAGTGTAAACTGATGCGTAGAATGACTGTGAAATGTTTCTGCTTAAAACGCATGATAAATGGAATAGTGTTCTCTATATGGTGTGGGAATATATTTAGTCTTTTTTTGGCCATCATTTCCAACTGATTTAAATTTGAATATTGATTGCATTCCAAATATGTCAATGTCTTTTCCACTGAATGTATAATAGCAATAATATGGAGGACTTATTCTGTTAAAGTGTAACCAAACACTCAAGTAACACCATGAAATCCATGAAGTGGCTGTTATTACATTGACTATGTGTTTGTTCTGTAACTTATACTCAAGAATGTAATCCTTCACGATGTTGAGGCTATAATGATAGAGAGTATCCACACGTGTTCATATGTGTACTGGCCCTGGCAGCTGTGAGCAACGTGCACCGTTCTGTCCTTCCAGGAGATCATCTATTACCACAAGTTTCAAGATGGTCAACATGCTGTAGTATGTTACACTGCCCACTTTGTCTTATAAGTATGTCAAAACCAGAAAAATTTAAACAAAGATTCCCATGTAATTACAATTAATGAGACATGGAATATTTTTATTTCCGTGGATAATAAACTCTTTTTCTACTGAACATTGTCAGTATCGCTTAGCTCACATTAACTTTTATTCCATGGAATAATAAATA
This sequence comes from Anguilla rostrata, assembly GCF_018555375.3. Classification (NCBI taxonomy): domain Eukaryota; kingdom Metazoa; phylum Chordata; class Actinopteri; order Anguilliformes; family Anguillidae; genus Anguilla; species Anguilla rostrata. Next base: position 40,072,761 of record NC_057940.1, on the reverse strand, counting down.
GAAGAGCATTACACAATGACAAGTCAAGAATCAGTCATTTTTTTTCCTCACATAACCTAAAAGTTATTTTGAGCACTCAAGCAATTGCAGGGGATGATTGACTTTCAAACTTAAGAAACAGCAGTGTTCTTTCCCTGGCAGATGGTCATAAACCACCCACCGGGAATTATGTAAATTTAGACAACTTGATGGAGCCAATTAACCAACAGCAGCACTAGCTAGTTGTCTATCTACTTCGCCAACAGTACAATATTTTGGAAGGCAAAGAAACTATGAGGTCTTCCGGGGGCATAGTCCTGCATCCATGGGTTGGGCTCATTGTGTTGCCACTAGAACTACATAATTTCATTAACCAACAGTAGTTATACATGTATAACTACGCATTTGCTAACACTAGCCTACATATCCGTTCACTCAGCTTGTAGTTCATTATCTCTGTAGTTCAGGCCCATTACAGCTGTTTGTAAATAATTTTATAAATACGGATGAAAGCTCAGGACGAAGGTTGCATAGTGGACAGACATTCTAGTTTACAATCCATACACCACGAATACATGACTTCCACACCCAGTTATAATTTTTTTGCTTGAAACCGTAGTTGCACGTTGACAATGATTTGATACAAATCAGAAATGGCAAATACTGCTTACAAGACACTTTATCCATCAGATACATTACATTTGTGATCAACCATGCTTAATAACAATAACTATTACAGGATCATTACTTCTAATAACCGTGAAATTAGTACAAACGACAGCCATATGGAATAATCCTATAAATAGCTTTAGCAAATGGCTGTTCTATGGAAATGTTGAAACGTTACAAACGTGTAAAGGATTGTGGGATGTGATTATATCTTGACAGCTTGAGCTCCTGAGATGAGGTCCGTCACCTCCACACCTCTGCAGACGGACCCTTCTCACTTCCATCCAACCCCCAACCCATGGCCCCTTTTTATCAGGAATGTCTTCACTTCCTCTCACGGAGAGCTTGCATATGCACTTTGGCAGAGCTCTTCCTGCTCTACACTTCATTAATTTCTCCGTTCATTCAGCCAGCCATTCTTAATCTGGTGCGCATCTCTCCCATTCATCACCGGAGACGTGTTTCCGCGGCGGCGGCCGGCTCGCGCTTTGAGTAATGGCGAGCGAAAGATCACGCTCTCGCGCGGTGAGACGGAACGCCGCCGACATGTAAGACGCCGCTTATCGGGTTCCTTTCCCGACGCGGCCGCTCGCGTCCTGTGGAAGTACTGGAGGACTCCTCTTTCGGGGGAGTCTCGGTCGTATGTTTGCGGTGGTTGGCTTGGCGATCGCGCAGTTTGGACCTTAATCCCTCATTAGAGGAAACAGGCCTCTGAAAGTGATTGATGTAAGGATTGATGCGCTGACGAACGTCGCCAATTTGAGCGCTTCATCGTGCGGATATGAAGACGGCTCGTTTAGATGCGGCCCTGTTTGTCCCTCTGTTACTGTACGAGTGGGAATGTCAAACCGGCGTGCGAAAAAGCAGTTGCATATGTGATTTCAGCCCACGCTAGCTCCTGATCTTCTCGGTCGTTTGCGGTAGTGAAAGCTACCTTGCGCCGGGAGTTTTGCATCGCAGCGGCTCTGCCAGTTTCTCCCACAGAGCGCGGTGATTTATGGGAGTCATCAACGCTGTCAGCCGCTGCATTTGATCCAGAAAAACAAAAAAACAAAAAGAGTTTGCAAGTTTTGGGAGAAGAAAACGGGGGTGTGCTAAACTTTGTGTCGTCTTCCAGCACCGATCTCACTCCACTGGTGGACTGCTGCAGAGCTCAGAACTGTGGCTGCTGGTGGTTAAAAATCCAATTTTTAAAGAATGGTCTATTATACGGTAGACAGTGTATTTGAGGATGAAGAAATAGTGGGTTCAGCTTTAGTGGTCTCAAGCACCTTGATCTCACTCACCGGTGCTCAGGACAAACCATGGAGTATTAAATGCTGTTTAACCAAGATGGTCTGGCCTTCTACATCATTTATGATGTGGCAAGCATAAGGTCACTCGATGATTCTAGCAGATCAGGCGACGTTTTTCCAGTGACTCCATGGATTATGCTGTTTACACCAAATTCTGGCCCTACCATTTGCATGTCGCAGCAAATATCGAGATTCAGCAGACCAGGCGACGTTTTTCCTATCTTTGATTGTCTAGTTTTGTTGATCACGTGCCCATTGTAGCCTCTTCTTCCTGCTCTTATCTGGCTGGAGTGGATGTGGTCTGCTGCTGTAGCCCATCTGGTTCAAGGTTCGATGCTATTGTCTAGTGTGCATTCAGAGATGCCCTGCTGCGCACCACTGGTTTAAACAGCTGTTATCCATGCGTCTGTGGCCCATTCTCCTCTGACCTCTCTCATTCACGAGGTGTACTCCGCTCACTGGATGTTTTTTTGTTTATCGCACCGAGACTGTAGCGTGTGAAAATCCCAGGTGGGCGTAGATGCCGGAACCAGGCCTGGTACTAGCATTGAAGTCTCTTAGATCACGTGTCTTGCCCATTGTAATGTTTGGTTGAACAGCAGCTGAACCTCTTCATCATGTTTGCATGTTTTATGCATGGAGCAGCGTCCACACGATTCGCTGTTTGGAGGAGCAGGCTATTTGCACTAACGAGCAGGCGCAGCTAATGAAGTGGCCGCTGAGTGTGTGTGATATTGCTGCGAGGTCTTCATGCTGTTCTGATTATGTGTTAGCCTGTGTTGTAACGGTACAGCAGTTTAGGAGAAAGCGTGGATATGTGACAAACCACAATTGCTTTCTCATATTTTACACATATTGGCCATCTAAACATGTTTTCATGAATTTTCATACCTAAGTCCCATATTGCGCACACACACATAATTTATGTACAACGGACCTGTATTGCCATATTTATCAAATGAATTGTAAGACGAAATGTTACTGGTGCATGGACCACATAAGTGAAACTGCAAACAGTGAATCTATTTCTAGAGTAGGGGGAGGGGGATTTTTTATGCTATTGATTTTGGAAGGCTAATATACTTCAGCATGCTGACAGTGGCATCGGGTGAATGTATTGCTTTTGTCCTAACCTTATTTGAATTGACTAAAACAGATTGCACTGCGAACACCGCCGCCCTAGTCAGAGCCTTCTTTGAAATACACGGAAAACGGACTTAAAATAGACTTCAGTTCTTTAAATTTTTATGCGATTCTGACGAATCATGTTTGCTCCCGAGAACCCGATGTTGTTTACCGCCAGTTATGTCACACTTAGGTTGTGTCTTTTCACGGCTGCAACCGAAAGCGTACATCGTGCCTTCAGGAGTGTGATATTGCCTCTATAAAGCACACGCGCGCTTAATAAAGTGCCGTGGAATACAGTGCCGCTGTACATCCGAGGTCATAAAACATTGCAGATGCCTGCATAAGCTCGGGAAGGGAAACCGGCGTGCTTATGAAGCCATTACGTGCGCTGTATGAAAGCTCTATGAAACAGCACTTACTGAGCACGTGCAGCACGAGAGGAACAAATTATTCAGGCAGGGGCGTTTAAGAAGCTTATTTGGGATTCATGGTGGGGCTGTTGCACTAAGGGCCAGGGCTACCATAGAGAGTGATTACAGAGTGAAGAATTGCAGCATGAGTCCGTAGCTCCTATATGGTGCGTCTAGCTGAGACGCTTGCTGTGACTCAACCTACAACCAAGATTGACTCTTACGAACTTACGAGTGCCAATTGTGTCCTGAAGTTCAGAATTCAGTGTGCGATTAGTCATCTTCCAGGAAACAAGTTCAGTCGGCAGGGTAACTCATTTTATCGTCATTTCATCATGCTGGTGCACGTCCCTTTGGAATTTGCGGAAGGTGGTTCTGCAATCAGACAGTCCTTCAACTGTTTGTAGGGCTAATGAGTTAAGGTGAGAAGTGATCGGGAGAGGAAGCCTTGGCTACTTTTCCGTGACTGAGCGAAGAACGTCCTCCCGACCGGTCTAAAATGGCGGAGCGGAGGTGGGTTTGGTTTCTCCTGGTCTCCTGGATACAGCAGCTCTTGTGCAGGTGTAGAGCGGAGGGAAAGTTTTGCCGGTTAGCGCCTGCATTCAGACCCACAGCACGGATAGAGGGGGGGGGGTCAGGCAGGGCGAACGCAGGGCGGCGCGCTGGCTTCTCAGAGACAGGCTCCGCTCCTGAGAGTCAGAGGTGGGCGGATGGCGTGGGAGACGCGGCGCGGGGGCGCGGCGGAGCGAGAGGGAAGCGAAACGCCGCCCGGCGCGTCTCCGCCGTCTCGACGGGATGCAACACCGCCGCCGAGGGCGGACTCCAAGACCCCCGCTTCCCCGATGGCGGTCTCCGCAGGAAGCGAGGTCTCGGGGAGCTCTAATTGGCCCGCTGTAATTGCTGTAATGGGCTGTGCTCAAGCTTCGTTTCCTCAGCGGTAGGGCTCGTGTCTTGACCAGTGCACTTCTCCATCGTCACCTCTATTGATCTGCTCGAGGTACACTTCCTCTTTATGTCTGAGATTATATTTGGCTCGTCACTGCACTGTTCTTTTCTGTGGTTATCCATCATACAGTGTTAGGTCTGTAGGGCTGTGCTTTCGGCTAGTTGAAGTCGAAAGGTATACACTGTAAACAAGAGGTGAAAAGGCCGTTCGAGGAAATTTGTGGCCTTTTGTCCTCTACTGCCAGGACGGTTTTACTGACACTCACTTCTGAGGGAGTCACAGACCAGTCCTTTAGTGGCCATTACCCTGTGACTCTTTTTCCGCCAACCTTCCTGAAGACTGGTAGTTTCATAATCAGAAATGAAGAGGCTCTTTAATATGAAATGGTAAGGTAAATAATGATGACATCTTTGAGAATGTATTTCTACAACATGTGACCTGAAGTTTTCCAGCTTTCTGTGAGATGAATTGAAATGCGACAATTAAAATAGACGTGCTCACTTTATAAACCCCTCAGTATTGTGTTGTTCTCAGACAGTAGGTTTTTTCTTACGAGGCACAAATCAATTCCAGTGATAGACTTTATTTTATTCCAAAATTACATAACGCAATGTAACATAATGACGAGAACAGGCCATTCAGCCCAACGTGCTCGCCATTTTCCTACACTGAAGTGTACCTAGTGCTCGGTTTACCTACAATACCCTCAGAGTTTCTGCCTCTACTACATGCCCTGACAAACTATTCCACGCAGTGACACAAATGGCCACGCTACAGGTGTATTTTCAGACAGTTTATTTTGGCTCCACAGAGAGACGGGCTGCTGCTCGGAGCCTTGGGGCGACCCGGACCACGCCGTTCATACGTAGCCGAACGGCAGCACCGCAGCGGCTCTCATCGCGGCCCTCCTGGTGGACCCGCCGCTGGCAGGGCATCCGCTCTGGGGACCGGCTCAGATTTCTACCCCCCCACCATGCACAAAACACCGTGCTGTAATTACCCGCGGTACTACGCAGAGCCCTCTCTCGTCCCCATACTGAACGACGAAGAGCTTATCCTGAAGGAAAGCGCATCACGGCGAAGCGCACGGAGGACGATTAGCAGCGTCGGCCTGTTTGCGCTAGCCGGCAGCGCCCGCGCGTCCTCCGCTGGGAACTGAAGCGGGCGTCTGTAAACAGCGGTGATCTTTTTTTCTGTGGGGATAATTAAACCCGCGGCGCACGACGGGCGCAGCTCGCCGGACCCGAGCCGACGTTTACGGGCCTCAGACCCGGCTAAGTCACCGGCGCTGACCTCAGAGCGCTGGTCTCCATCCCGGCGGGTAATTAATCAGGGCCTTCCCAGTGGAAGGGGCGAGCTAATGGATCACACCCGAGCCAAGCGCCCACGCGGGGTCCAAGGCGGCACCGCTAAGCCTCGTAAAAAAATAAATAATAATAATAAAAGTTTGGGGTTGAGCTGACGTTTGGTCAAGTGGCACCTTCAGCTTAGATCACGACTAATCCCTTCTCCGCATCTGCTTGTGTACGGTCCACGCGGGTTTGATAGTTGCTTCGAGGGCAGTCTACTCATGAACAAAGTCATGTCTGTCTGTGAGACTGCCTACAACAGAAGGCCACAGTTTAACGGCAGTCTACAGTACATTTTTCCCTTTCTCAGAATTGAAAAACCATGCATCACATTACAGGCATTTAGAGGATGCTCTTATCCAGAGCGACTTACACTTAAACTTTTTACATAGCATTTACACTCTATCCATCTATACAGATGAATATATACTGAAGCAATGCAGGTTAAGGACCTTGCTCAAGGGTACAATGGCAGTGTCCTACCCGGGAATCGAACCTGTGACCTTTAGGTTACCAGACCAGTTCCTTACCCATTATACTACACTGCCGCCCGCCATGCATACTTGAAAAGGCTTGTCTTAATTTGGATACTCCGTTTTTAGACATGGGAGCTATTTCGGGACGCGTACACATGTGTCTGTAACACCCTGAATAATTTAAGATGGAGAGCGAGAGAGAGAAAACGAGGTGAAGGAATAGTTTTTTTTCTCGTGCATCGCTTAGTTCTCTTAACACCTATGAAGCCACTGTTCAGGCTCCTGTCATTTTTAATTACACATCTCTCCCTCTTTCTGTGTCTCCATGCTGTCTGTGCATTTTTGTATTTCTTGAAAAACCAATGAAAATTTGGCCAGGTAACATACTGACGTGGACTTACGCTGTTTTCTTCTTTGGGTGTTTATTTTTGACCGAAGTTGCCTCCATGAGACTGTCAATTTGTTACGATTATGAAAAACATACAAATATGAAATGAGAGCCGTTTGGCCAATCACACTCTACTACTTATTGGAATGTCTCCAAATTTTGTGACAATGTTAAGAAACCTCATGCGCTTTAACCATTTATTACCAATATTATGGTTAGTAGTCATACTTAAATCTCAGTCTAAGGCTTATTTGTACTTTCCTAGATTTACTTGGCAGAAATCCTAATGGGTCTGCATACAGTATGAATTCCAAACCGAGAGAAAAAGTGAAATTGCGGGGCAGAATTGCCTGTTATTTTGTTCTTTATCTCTGAAACTATGCCATAGTTAGTAATGTGACTCGATGCGATGGCCATACGTGTTGTCCGGTCTGTTTCCGCAGGGTGCTGGCCTGCCGTCATTGCTCTTTGCAGCTGAGTTTCTTCCTGGTTTTTGTGCCTTGCTTGTGCTTCTCTCCACTTCATCTCAATCATATTAAACGTTGGCACTCGCTGCCCTGTAATAACTGAAAGTGGAATGAGAAGCACCCTGGGGTCACATGATCCCCAATTCTGTAAAGACAAAATGGCTTTGCCCAAGATCCTTGACCCAAGTGATCCGTTCTATTCAGTTCTTCCTGTTCCTGTCAGCCGAATTGAAGTCAAACTGCTGGACATGGTTCCAGAATTATATTGTACAAGGGCCTTGCATTCGCTTATGCAGACAATGAGGTATGCTGAAGATCATCCTGTGATATTAAAATGGTGGACAGCGTTCCTGTTACAGTGACTGTTGGTTTGAATTTTGGTTGGTCTTGATTGTTTTATCTTCAAGAGACTTTTCTGGTTTCGTAATTCTGCACTCGGTAATCTTTCAGGAAGCCGAAACAAAATTTAAATGTGAAAACATTTCTGTTTGCAACTGTGGATTTGGAAATGTGTGACGTGGTATTCAGAAACACTATACTGTACACGCTGCTTTTGACATGTATGTGTTCATGCATTTGTGAGTCATTTACCATACTTGTGTATTTTTAGTTCTTACAGCTAAGTAAATACAGTCATTAGAATTCAAGTACCTTTCTGTCATATTCAGTGATTAATTGGAAAAAAAGAGGGCTGTTTTTAAGTGGTCTGATGTAATTCACTTAATCATAAATGATTAAGATCAGTCAGTGGAAACCGCCAGTGTGGTAGTCTAATAAACAAAAGCACGATGATTGATTTTGAACCGCAAAGCTCGCTGTTCTTGAAAGCAGATGGAATTATTCAGCTCTGACAGCACCGTCACACAATTAACCGTGTTGGGTTAAAACAACCTTTGGTTTTAAAACGGCTTTAGGAGCCCCCCCCCCCCCCTCTCATTTCTGGAATATCAGAGAATTCATTTATCTTTTTTGTCTGCACCTTTGTATCCTCAAGACCTCTCTTATCGCTGGGTGACGGTCGGCAGGGGTGATTTAAATAATAGATTTTTCTTTTCGCCGCTCCCCTTCAAAAGCCGCCCACTCTCACTGTCTTTGGTTATTGATTTTAATTAATGCTTCGGCACCGCTGAAAGCAATCACTGTCCCGGTGGAAATTGCAATCGCTCGGTTTTACGGAGGTCTCGGTTGCTATGGTCATCGCGACCGCGCGGTCTCCGCGGTGCTTCGTACGAGGTAAAGCTCATCCACGTTTTGGGCCCACGTTTGAATCACAGCTCCTCCCATTGTGGTGCATGTGTGCCACTGGAGACTATATACGGTAGCATTCATTTGCTAGCCATGCATTGTATTACATGTGTGTGTGTGTGTGTGTGTGTTGTATTGCTGTTTTCTTAACTTCCTCCTACTCAAATGTGTTGGGTATTAGAGCATGCAGTACACATAAGAAAGCCCCGGTCTTTGCTGTGACAACATAAGCCATTCCCTGAATTCAGATAAATTTTACAAATAAAACTGAAAACTTGTGTGAAAAGGAGGTGGAAGTGTTTGGGTTATCCGCTCGCTGCAGCTGTTGCAAAAAAAAAAAGATGACCTTCAGTGAGTTTTCAGACAAATCAGATGCGAAAGTGAGGTTTGCACAGTCTGAATGATGGATGAGATAAAACGGAATCGAGATAAGAAACCAAATGTAATTAAACTGCACCAATTTAATTGATAAGGTGTTTAAGTGGGTCACAGTATCCTCATAATAGAAGCCACAGCAAACATGATGTCACTGCATGGGACAAATAAATGGAAGTGAATATAGTCCTTTTTTGGCTGGACCGCAACAGCGGGGCCAGCCCTATAAACGCGAATGTCTGTGACCGAGAGAGTGATGAGGTTACACCATTGGTCGGCCGAGTTATGAAGTTACACCATTGGTCGGCCGGCTGAAGTGTGTTAGGTCCAGCCTAATCTCCCCCTATATTTCCAGCCTGTAGGCGAATAACTGATTGGCTTTTAACTCATTGAGTGCTGCGGGTGATTGGTCGTTGGCGCAGAAACAGGAACGGGCTGAAGTTCCGGTCAGGTCGATACCCTCCGCGCCGACGGTGTCCGTCTTCGGGTGCCGATAACGATCTCTTGTTAGAGGCTCTCGAAACGAGCGAACGCCCCCGCCGTCCCCGCCCCCGCCGCCGCCAGCGAGAAGCCGCCGAATCGCCGGCCTCCGGGGCGAAGCACGTCCATTTATAAAACATTTACCCAGAGGCCCCTCCTCCTTTACCGCCCTCTGTCCGCCGCGATCGACCGCGCGCGCCACAGTTTGATCGGGTGCGACCAGCTCTTTGCCTTCCACGCTAACGGCTCCGTTAGCTTCATTCCACTTCCTTAAATCCCAAAGGCTGTGGAATTACATTCTGGTGTCTAACAATAACACTGTCTTAAAAATGATCGCTTTTATTTTGTCATTGATTCAAGGGGCAGCATTATACCATGTATTCCGTTGTAAAGCTTAGATCCTTTGCATTTTGATGCAAAAGAAACCTGTCTCGATCGGCGAAACCGCTGGTCGTGTTAAAGAAATAACAGGCATCTCCCCTTCCTCAAAGGAGGGCTGAAATTGACAACCCCAGGTTGATGATCGTGGTGTTTTATAATCCAGTAACTGTCCACCCGCAACAAGTCAAACACCTGCCGATACTAATGTGACGATTTCAGCATCACCAAACCCCCCCCCCCCCTGAGCTATATGCAATCAATTCACTCTTCGTACATAGGCAAGGAAAAGTCAATGCATTATTTCCATTGGGCTGAAAGCCTTTTCAGAAGCACTAGAAAACAAGTATTTCTAAGTATGTTAGTAGAATTTTAAATGCGAAGTGCAGATTTTCTAAAAAAAAAAAAAAAGAAACTTCTTACCTTACAAACAGTGAAAAATTTGTCTCAATTAGACATTGAAGTGCCAAATAAATGACCTGAAAGCCAATTACTACCTGAAAAAATCAGCCCATCAAAATGAACGCATTCTGTACATAGAAGCTCTCCAAATGGACACCATTTGCCTGATATACAGGGCTTAGCCAAAAAGAGAGAATGGGTAAATACAGAATATTGGTTTTGTGGGGTTCCAGAGGGTGCCGCCCTCAATAGAATTAGCTTCTGTAAGTGGAATATTGTTGGGGGAGAAAAGATACCATCAGTATTCTGGTTTGGAGAGGTTGTGGGGCCCCATTTGGGCCTATCTTTGGGAAAACACATCAGATTTTACTCCTCTCTTCAGTCCACTCCAAGCTTTTATCCTTTATCCTACATCCTGGGGTACAATTGGGAAAAGAAAGCTGGTTTCATCCACTATCAGCAGTACATGTAATCACTACAGGATAAAGAAAATACAAAATGTTGTTGGATTTCTTTGTTGTTTTTCTGAATAATTTCATCCGGTATGTGTACTGAGTGAGACTCCTGAAGGATATTTATTTCATGCTTTGAACTATGTCTGTACTGTATATAGTTTTGGAGATAATGGGGTTTATTTAAGACTGGGGGATTCTTACAAAAAGCCCAGGGGTTTCAAGTGGGTTTCAAGGGGTTAATACCACAAAGAATGCTGCTACTGTTGATAGTATTTGCCAAGAATAGACCGGCAAAATTTGGCTCTGGAGAAGAAGTTTTTGCTTTCCAATTAAAAGTCCATCTGGATGCTGATTGGCTATTTTAAGCAGTTGCTTTCTTTGTCAGAGAATTGTGGTATGATCTCCATATTACTGATATAGTGATTTCAGTCTTTAACTTTAGATAATATGCCGCGCATTTACAACTGACAACAGCCTTGATCTAAACAGAAGCTACAACCAGTTAACATGATTCATGGTGAAAAAAAGTGATTAATGTGGTTAATCGAATAACTGTCCAATATCTATAAGTTAATTTTTTTTCGTTTTCTTTAATTGAAATCAGGTTGTACTTCATTTAAACTCCCTGGCATATCGGTCAAAAGAACATAGCGGAAAGAGGAGTGATTTCCATGCTTCGTTTGAAGCCGTGAGCTGAAAGGGTAGAGATGGACGCATGAGTCACGCTCTAATGGGATTTACTGTATCCTTGATGAAAAGCTGATTGGACAGGTGAGGTTAAAAATGAAAATAATGCAGGCTGAGATCAAAAGGGAAAATGAGAGGGACGGGAGGATGTGATTGTGGCCTCGTTGGTCGGTCTGCATTGCGTATGGGACCAGAAGACCAGACCAGACGGAGAGCGTTTACTTGAACGTCGGTGCAGCAAAGTTGCAAACACACTGTAACTATGCTTTCCAGTACATAAAATGCACTGTCAATGTTAAAATGTCAGTATTAAATATGTTGTTATTACAAAATATGCTCCGTACATTGGCCAAATTACATATTCTTTTTAAACACAGCTTGGAAATTTGAAATATGTTTTGATTTATAAATGTATTCCCTATATTTAAATTTTTATACTTCATCATACTGTTTGCCTACTTTATTATGGTGTGGATTTTAAATTCCTGTCCTGTTTTGTTAGCGCATTGCTCAAGCCTTTTGGCTGTGATTTCTGACTAGAATGCAAATTCCTTCTAATTACGGAGCAATTCATCCGCGAGCCGCTATCAGAGAGTATAAAGAAGCGTTTGTTGATTCATCGGTCTTGCTGTGACCTTTTAACTTCCCTGCATCTCCGTGGGGAAAGGGCCTTTAGCCAGCTGTTAGGATTGGACGGAGAGCTCGTGGAAACGGCCGGTGAGCCGGCCAATTATAGCGTGGGCAGCGGAGCACGGCGAAGGCAACTCGTGCTTTACCAATACGGAGAAGAAGAGGGAAATGAGAATCGCTGATTGATGATGTTTTGAAACGGGGGGGGGGCAGCAAATGCGATTTGATAATTGCCACGGAACGTTGTCGGCTAGCTTCAGTAAGCTGCCAACGGACTCTTCAGGAGCCATTTTCTCCGATTGTTTCTGTTCTTGCTGTAGATGTTTCCCCGCGTGTAACGGGGGGAGATATATCGTCTGCCCGGGCAGACCCTCTCCCGTCCAGAAGCGCGTTCCTCCAGGGGTTTCGCGGGTCTCTCCGGGGCGAGGGGGGGAGGGAGGGGGGGCCCTGTGCTGGGGGTACTGCGTGCTTTTCATGGACCGAGCCTGCTGCTGATTCACCGCGTATGACCTCAGCGTTCCGCCGTCAGGAGGCGGGAGCAGCTGGGAGAGTTGAACCGTGATGTCATCCCGGGCGGTGCCCCCATCGAGCCTTGTCGTTCTTCTTCTTCTTCTTCTTCTTTTTTTTGTGTTTAGAGGAGGGGCGAGGGCACAGCCGCTGATCCCTCTCGCATTCGCGCGTTTCAGCCTGTCCCGAATGTAACAAAGACGCGCAGCAGCGCCGCTCCTGCTCTTTGATGTCTGAAATTAGCACTATTCATCTCCGCCGCTGCGAGAGGCTCGTAATTAAGGCACGGTAAAAATAAAACGCTGCAATTATTATGTTGCTCCTGTGAGTCGCGCTTTCTCGTCCGTACGACAGAGCGGAGACGGTACGTTTTCGGATTTTTTTTTAATAGTTTACCTGAGGGTTGTGCAGACTTTCTCCATGGAGAAACTAGGCCGTGAAATAATTAATTAATATCTTTGTGCGGCAAATCTGTCGGGGGTTGAGTTTATGAAATCTTATTGTCCTCCATTTAGCACACTCTCTGTCCCCTTCTGAAAGAAATGTCCTCATAAGTGATGGCATTCTGTTTACACTGCAGAATAAATCTTGGTGCGGGGGGGCCGAACAACAGGGCCTAATTATACATTTAACCTCGGAAGGAACACAAGAATGCCAGCGAGATTAATTCCAGTACGGTCCTGAGGAACACTGCGCTGGACCATCCGCTAGGAGTAAATGGCGATTCGTTCCAAGGGCAACCATGTTGTTGCTCAAACCGTTTGTGGGGCCAAACGTCTGTTTTGAGCTTCATCACTGTATTAATAAACAGGATGGACAGGGAGGTTGTAATACAAAAGGGAGTTATGATGCATTTAGGCAGAATTAGCATCAGACGATGAACTAAATTAGGTTAAAAGCCTTATTAACCACATAGAGTGAAGGTGAGTTTACCTGTAACTTATGAGGAGTGCCTTTGCTAATTAATAGCAAGTTGAGGTGATTGGGATGTGATTTCCTCATTATCTTCCTGATTGAAGATCCTTTTAGAGCCAGATTTTCATCATGATGGAATTAAGGTTCAGGCTCAGATGTTAGAGATGTTCTTGGGTCAGGACCATTTCATCCCTCTAGGCAGAACATTACCTGGGCCGCTCTGATGAAGAATTGTTGGCTCGGTTCTGACAAAGAATTAAAAAGGTCCAAGACCATTATTGACTTGGAAATTACGCGCTCAAAATCTGTGGGGTATTCAATTGCTGCTAAGTCATACAAAGTAAGTTAGGTTGGAGACGTTTGCAGCGTCTACAGCTGTTGGAAAATCAACAGCTGACTTGTTTTTTAATTGCCACTTTTGCGGAATCACACCTGGAGTTATTATTCATGCCATTTTAGGTGAGGAAGGGCTTAAGAATAAAGGCCGCACCAGGCTGGGTACAGATGCAGGTCCCCACGTAACCCTGCCAAAGCTGCCGTGCCGTGCCAGAGCCGCCGCCGTCGCTAATTAAGTTAGCAGCAGGTCTCTCTTTCCTTTCTTCCTCCTTGATTTCAAAGAGCTAATTTTAGCGACGTCAGGATCGCGCCGCCAGCGGCTAATGCCTTTCATAAGCGGCTCGCTCGCCGGCCTCGGCGCGAACAGAAGCGGCAAATTAACAGGCCCGGTTCGCACGCGAGTCCTGTTTCTCCTCCAGCGCGGCCGGGCCGGTGACGTCACCCCTCTGTTAGACGTCAGGGGAAGGGAGGTAAGCGCTCGCTCTCTTGAGGAGGGAGGGCGGCACACCGCTCCGTAAACGCGCAATTAAAGCTCTCGCGCCACGCGTGACTGCTTTCCTTTCGTTTTGTTTTGTTTTTCACATTAAAAAAAATAAAGCAGTAGCTGTTTAGGTATGTGCCACTAATGCCTGGCTTCGGCTACCCTCTGATTAGGTGCTGTTTTCACTGTCTAATTTACTGTGCTGTATCCCTCGAGGCAGAGTGCAGTATTTCTCAAGCAGCGCAGTGTGAATGTGGGCGATGGATGCTGTGTGTGTTGGGGGTTTGGGGTTTAAGCCGCCACTGGATTATTTCGCTTCTAACAAGACCAATATTTGACATTTATCGGATTTATGTTTTTTTAACTGCTTATTTCTGTGTGCAGAGGTTGATTGTCTGCATGCTCAAGTGGCCAGAAATGTAAATCTCTTGAATGAATATGCACGTTGCTGTCCTTACTAAGGATTTAACTCAAGGCTTTCTAGGCTGATGATTGGATGAATATCTGAAGGTGGCAATATCACTGAAAGTTTAATTCACTCTAAAGTTATTTATAAATCTCAGGTCTTTCATCGTATTTGTTTTTATTCGTTCTGGGAGAGACGAGCACGGGCTGCCTTTTGATAACTACAGTGGTTATTAATAGCCCACATTTTACAGACAGACAATATTTACAAGCCACTGAAGTTTAAAAAAAAAAAACTGACACAGAAAACGTTTGAATAAATCTGATATGAAAGCAAGAGAATTAATTAAACAAAAGACTGAGCCGCGCGTTCTTTTGTGGTCTTCTCTAATATTTTCTGAGTTATTATTTTGTACGAACATTAGTGTTGACTGCTGGATTGCTTGAATGGTTTTAGATGAAGTCACTCTCAAGCTTTGTCCCATGATGCACTGGGGCCTGCTTCTCTAATCAGTCTGTTAATGTATTGTATAAGGGTGGACTCCAGCATTGCTGTCTGATTGATTTGTAGTCTCGCCCGTCACGTTTTTGAGACCCTGGCCCAATGCTCTGTTAAACTCAAAAGGAAATTAAGGAACCTAACAGTTGATGTGAGGAAAATTATATCAAAACATTTTTGCAATGAAGTTGTACCAGGTGCAATGTAAATCAGTTCCAAATGCCTATTAAGTCCTGTAACAGTTCCACTGCCCAGTTAGATGTATTCAGTGCATTACCTACATCCAGGAAAACTGCATGAAAATGTGCCTAAAAATGTTCAAATGCTTGTCCCTGGGGTGGCATAAAATTGTACCCCTAGCCAGCAATACATAATTCATTTGTACCTTTTTTTTCTTGAAAAAGGTACAGTACTTAGCACCTAAATAGAACATTATTCTGCTTTCTGGGTACATTTGGGATTTTTTTCCCTTAAGAAACAAAAATGTACTGCCACTGTACCTTTATTTCTGAGAGTGTAAGATGCTTTTACTTGCACCTAGCAATGGTTGTGGTTTACTGAAAGAAAAAATGTTTAGGGAATTCTCATGTTCTGTGCTTACAGGCTATGCTACTGCATAGCTGTGTGGATGCTAAGGCTGCTGAAATCTGTGGCATCACAGTCGCCCTGTTCTGTATTGATTTAACTGTGTGTAGATAAATGCAGTAAAAACTTCACAAGGCTTAAAGGTCATTTTATGTTTTGCTCCTTAAAGTGACTGCACGGGAATGCTAGTTGCTACTGTGTTTGTTCATTGAAAAGGGACTGATTGGCCATGTTGGTCATTGGTTAACCAAGCCAGAGAAGGATGAGCTTCCCCTGCTCGGTGTGTTTTCTCCCAGGGTTTCTTCATATCTGTCCCGCCCGAGGAGGTCTTCCTTGCCACTGCTGCCCTCGGCCTGCCTTGCTTGTAAAGCGTATTGCGGCAAATGTCTTGTGAAACGTGCAGCGCAAATGCATTTGATTTGATTTGATTCGTCCGGAGTCTGCCGCGTTCCCTCAGGAGTTCACAGTGTCAGGATTCTCCTCCCGCGCGGGTCTGCACGTTCACTTTAATATGCAGCTTCAGCACGTGCACACTGCACTCAGGACTGCACAATGCAATGAATGGTCTGTCGATTTAGTTTTTTTAGTTTTTAGTTTAGTTTTTTAAGACAGGGGATGAATGAAGTCGCTCATTAACAGCCGTTATTAATTATTCAGTGTGTGTGTGTGTTGGGTGGGTGTGGGTGTGTGAGGGGGGGGTCATGTTGTTGGGTTAAAGATTTTTTTGATTCATGTTAAAACGCGTGCAAAAGTGTGCACGAAATACACACAATACAAATAAAAAATAGTATCTGTGAACAAAAGCACAACATATTTCTTTAAGAAAAGAATTACAATAGAAAACCTTTGACTGCTGTAAAATCCAGATCAGAGTTTAGAATCTCAGCTTTATCAAATGAATGTTAGAAGCTTGGATGAAATTGCAAGTGGAAAATGCAATTTTCTGCAACCTTTTGGCTCAAAGTCCTACAAAAGCTGCTTTTAATATTTAATATTTAATATTGAGGCTGTATGGATTGCCTCATTGCTGATTGGCCAATATGGAGGTGGAAGTTGCACCTCATTGACTGACGAGTATCCGGAGGATGGCGTTTTCTCTGGCTCCTCCCTACAGTGGGTTCAGAGTCTCTGATATGCCCTTTCCTCATACATGTTTAAAAATGTGTTTGCCTCAAGGCCCGTATTTCCCGCTGTGAAGTTTCTGGTCCCTCTGTGAGATCTGCTTGCTCACGGTTGGTTGTTCAGGCAATAAGCCCCAGGAGCCGCATCCTGTAGAATGGAGCCTCCAGTCAGACCTAGCATTTAGGCTACTCCTTTTCCATCCCCTGGGCTTGAGCTATTATTCTTCTTATATCTAGGTTTGTTCTGTTAATCCTGCTATATTCTTACGCACCTGTTAAAGAGCAGTCGAAGGTTGTGTGTTAGGGCTGTCCTCCATGGTAACGCAATTTTAAATCGCCATCATGTGCATGCTCATATATTTGCTCATAAAATCTGCAGCGGTGGAACTGCTTGTTTAAGGACTTCACTGCAAGCAGGGAATTTCACAGGAAGGAATCAGTGCAAACAATCCAGCGGCTATCTGCAGTTGTGCACACTCCCGGGTTTTTATTCAGCTGACATGAGCTATATCAAATTATAAATATGAACACTGTTACCCAACTTGCAGTTGTTGATTATTACAATGGGATTTTTTTTATTTTAAATCTGCTGAAGAAGGTAGCTAGGTGCAGCTTAGCAACAGGTGCTGCCTAGCAACAAGTCCTGTGACTCGCTTATTTACATAAAAACGCATTGCACACAGTGGATGTAGCAATAGCCGTGGACCCAGCTGTGAAATCCAGATCAGAAACGGCCGGCTAGACGGTGGCGTTCTAGGCCAGCTGGCGTAAGTGGCCATTGTGGAGCAGAGCTCCTTTGAAGCCGACATCACTTCCTGTCTCTCTGTCCTGTTGGGAGGGAGATGCAAAGATGAAAAGATTGAGTTTTTGGACTTTGTATTTCAGATATTTGCAATTTGATCGTTTGAATGAGTAACTTCTTGGGTTTATTCGGCAACAGCGTATCTCCATTAAAAAAAGCCTCTTTCTACAGTGACTGCTGTGTTTAGAAAGGAATTTCGCCTTGATGAAAGGTGTCTGATGCCATTCTTGGTGAAATGTTTGTACATAAACACGTATGCGTGCATGAGTACTTCACCTGACTGGTCTTATTTCAAATAACTTTGAATGATGTGTGTAGATGAAAGTGTTTTATGACAGATTCCAAAGCCCAGCCAAACACTAAATACTGCAGCTATTCCAGCTTGTGGTTTAAAGAGCAGTTGCCTTCCCCCAGACACTTTTCTAGTATATTTTTCACCCCTCAATCCAAACAGACAGATTGTGCCTGAACAGTAGCACGTTCACTGTTAGAAGTAGATTTTCATAGTAATATTTCAAAGTAAGAAGGTGACATTATAATTTATTCTCTTCAAAGCATCTGAGGGATGATGCCTATCCTTAAAAAACCACTCTGTCTTGTCCCCTGGAAGAAGGATTGTCTGCGTTTCTATTTTTCTACCTGCACTGTCATACAGAATGCCTGTACACCAGCCCCCATTTTCACACTGCTCTCATTCACCACCCACATAACCTGTCAGAAACACACTTTTACACACACATACACACACACACAAATAGACACACACATGCACACACACACACACACACACACACACACACAGACACAGACATATGCACACACACATGCACACAAACACACACACACACAGACATCTGCACACACACATGCACACACACACACACACACAAATAGACACACACATGCACACAAACACACACACACACAGACACAGACATTTGCACACACACACACACACACACACACACACAAACACACACATACAGACACCTGCACACACACACACACACACACACACACACATATACATCTGCACACACACACATACACACAAGCACACACACACACAGACACATGCTTCTTCTTTTTCTCTCCTGAACACCTGCAAATGCAGCTATAAGCAGTACTACTGCAGGACTACAGACGCGCACACACACACACACGCACACACGCACGCACGCACACACACACACAGTGTAAACACACGTTAAAGGGTGCCGCCCGTGGAGGCAGTGGGAAAGACTCCT
Organism: Anguilla rostrata; assembly: GCF_018555375.3. Lineage (NCBI taxonomy): Eukaryota > Metazoa > Chordata > Actinopteri > Anguilliformes > Anguillidae > Anguilla > Anguilla rostrata. The sequence goes on along the minus strand of NC_057940.1, from coordinate 40,054,104 downwards.
GCTGTTATCCACGTTGCTATGGCTCCCTCACGCCGTATCATATTTAAGTATAGCGCCTTCTCTCGGTTACAGCACAATTCCTCAAATGTCTGTCAGGCTCAGCAGGGCTGGAAAAGTTCATGTGGGGGGTGGGGGCGCTGGAGGGGATTATATAACGGTAAGGCTTTGTCAACCCCGGTTATAAAATTCTTCGGGTTACATTTATTTGTTTACATAACATAGTTACGTTACCGATACTGGGAATTCTTGCTTCACCTCGGGGGCCTCATCATTGCCGTGTGCATCTCATGATTACCACAAGAACTACAGTTTCTTCAGAGACGAATGGGGGAGGGGGGCAAGGGCTTAAGCAGGCTTCGCTCATTTGCACAAAGCCAATGCCCATTAATAATCCATCATCGGTGTATTGAAAGAATTTTTTTTTAAAGGTAACACCCAAGGGGCTGTAGCAGCGCTGGTACTGGTGCCATGACTCAGGAACACAGCATGCTGGAGTCTGTGCTGGGGTCTGTTGCTGTAGTGGAGGGGTGACGGCTGCGGCTGGGATCACACTGCGATTGTAAAGGTCTTAGAGGCGCCATTTTACAAAACAAGGCTTTCAGACCCGGGTGCCCTGCACTAAAGGATGCTGAACGAACAGCGTTCAGGCCGTGCCAGTAAACCTGACTATGAACTGTTATATTTGAAATAGCTTCCGCTCCATTTAACAGCATGCCATAACTGAATGAAATGCCCGTGCGTGCCTGTGTGCATGCGTGCTTGTGTGTGTGTGCGTGTGCCTGTGTGCATGCGTGTGTGCGTGCTTCTGTGTGGGTGTGCATGCGTGATTATTAAAATATTCAGGCTGATTAGTGATGATGCTCATATTATGAATGATAATCAGCATTTATGTATAATAATTAGTTGCTTAGTCGGCGTTTGCTTTGTTTATTTGCTAAGTCAAATAATAGATTGTAGTGATACGATCAATGTTCCTATCCAGCATGTGCAGTTTTAGCTTGAGCATAGGCTGATTTTTCAAATCTAGGTTAGTACCATTTGAGAATGCTGTTCACCTAAGGGGGGATATTGTTTGTGCAACAGGGCACAGTATTTGCACAGTATGCTGTAGTATTGGAAAATGTGTAATTTCACTACAGTGAAGCTCTTAAGATCTTTAATCCCCAGAAATCAATGCTTTCAAGGTTTTCTATTTTTGGCCGCGCTGTCCTTTTTTCCCGAGTGACTGATGGAAGGTAAGTGGTACGCTTCGCTTGTTCTAAAGACATGAAAGCGGGGGCGAGAGCTGGACCCCCCCCCCCGCCCTAACCCCCCCACCCCCCCAGGGGCCGTCTGAGCCGGCTGCTGACTCAGCTTCTCCGCCCGCGCGGAGTACATCACGCCTGCTGACAGCGGCATCGATCAGCTGCAGAGAGACCGCCAGCGCGCTAAGGACGGTAGCGGTTAGCCACAGATGCCGGGGGCGGGTCTGTTCCTAAAAGGGCATCTTTTGTAGCCTGAGCCCCTGTTACTCATCTGCCGGTTTTCCGCCCCTCTTACCGGGGAGTCAGGTGTGACAGACAGTCTAGCCAAACTGTGACGTTCAGTAATTGTTCAGTGAATGACCTGGGAGAAAAGAAAACCAGGATTTGGATTTGAGGGCCGGATTTGGATTTGAGGCCCAGATTCGAGCATTCATGGTATAAGCCAGGCGACCCCAATCTTATCTGAAAAGGGGCCGGTGTGGGTGCAGGTGTTTGTTTCAGCTCAGCACTACAACACCTGGTTCAAATAATTAACTAATCATGGTCTTCAGTCAGGACCTTGATAAGTAGAATCAGGTGCCTTAGAGCTGGACTAAATCAAACACGTGCACCCACACTGGCCCTTTTCGGATGAGATTGGTGACCCCTGGTCTAAGCCCCTCTGGCAACCCTCTTTATGTTCCCAAGGATTAGGGATCAGGGATGTGTTTTGGGTTAAAGACATCACCCCCGAGATTGCATCCTTGGTGACAAGAATTAAACATCTTGGTCCGCCCAGTGAGACTCTAGGTTATATCCCTGATGGGGAGACAGAAGTCCAGACCGTTGGGTGTGAATTTGTAAAAATGGCGACTGATGCGTACGCTTTTAAAGGAAGTGTTACTTCGTCCACAAGCACTGACTAAAAAAAATGGTTGTAGAACGGTGTTTGCGTGGGTGTACATGCGTGCGTGTGTGGGAGGGGGGAGGTTGTGGCGCGAGGGATCCTCATTCTCTCGATGATAGCCTTGCAAATTCCTCTCTTTCCGTTTGTAATGGTCCATCTGCTCCTGGCTCAACAGCATGGTGGAGGCTCTGCTTCATTAAGCATCCTTCGCTGGCCCAATTAAAAAATGAAACGTCCACAAGCAAATTCACTATATAATTTATTGGTCTGTTTTAAATTGTATTGCGCTATGTGTGTGTCGAGGTAAAGCAAGGTTTTGAGCCCCCCGCCCGCGGCATTGTTCTTCTCATTAAGAATTTGACGTCCCAGGTCGAATAGCTTATTTACATAATTAGGATAAGGAAATCTTAAGTCGGAGGGGAGGTGGGGTGGGGGCGCGAGAGGGGACCAATTAAACGAGGCAGTTAAGTGAAGTTTGCGGCAGGTGAGGTGGGCTGTTAGGTCTGCCTTTATCGAGCCAGAGGAGAGCGACTTTGCCGTGTTTGTTTGTATTAATCTCAGGCGATTCAATCAATGTTGTTTTTCAAAAAGCGAAGCCCCCCCCCCCCCCCCACCACCACACTCCGACAGGTCATTTTAACGTCGCTATCAATTTCCATCCAGCTGCCTGGCTATTTACCGTTCCGTCCTTTGAGCGCGAGCTGCCGAAGAAAGACTTTCGACAAAACAATCGGCTTCTCCCAGTCTGCAAATATTTTGATTGCGAACCCGATTTGCGCATCCCGCTCGGAACTATGCCTCGGACCGTAGCCAATTATCATTGAGCTTATGAGCTCAGTCGCCTTTTGTCTTTGTGAGGCCCTGCTGCCTGGGTTTCACGTGAGGCGTGTTGTTTGCTGTAACCCAGCTGGAACGTTTTAATTATTTCGTTTTCTACGTTACGGCTCGTAGTACCGGAGCCACGGTTGGCCGACGAGAGACCGTTGAGGGCAAACACACTTAATGAATCGTTTAAAACGGTTTATGAATGTCTGTCAGTGCAGCTTCATTAAAACTTTTTTTGAGACCACTTTTGTACCAGTGCCAGATCTGCAAAGTCTCTCATCGTCAGGTGTGGCAGAAACGGACAAAATATTTTTTTTTTCCTACTTTCTGAGGTCCTTCAGCTGGAGTCTTGGTGGGACATAGTGTACAAAGACAGGTTTTTACTGTCATGGCTTATTCACGTTCAAGTACTTTTTGAGATGCATTGCGATAGGTGGTTATATTTAATTGTCCATCTCCGATCTCTCCCATCCTAAGTACGACATTGTTTCATATGGAGAACTCTACCATGGGGAAGGGCTTGAGTCAGTCTGTGATTAATTCACGGTAAACGCACAGCGGCTGTCATCGCTGTCAGTCACACAAATGGCTGCAAGGTGTAATTTGCAAAAACATCTTAACGGTGTTCTCTGAAGAGTTTGTGTTTCAGCAACAATGGAGGATCAACCTGGCAGATTTGTGAATGTACTTTTGGCTAGAGATGAAAGGCAGTCTTATCTGAAGCAATAAAGAGGAATATCGGATCCCATTTGAATTCAGGTTATTATTACACTCTGCTGTTTAAGTGGTCAGTATTCAGTAAGCTAATGAAGCCATTAGTAAACACTATCTAGTAGAACACTAGAGATACTGCATACACTTATTTGTAAAAAAAAAAAAAAAAGTGTATGCAGTACAAGTGGTGTCAACTTGGTCATGGTTGCTGTTTCAGAAGACAAAAATTTCATTATGTAAATGCCATTCAGTTGCCTGATCATTAGCAACCATGGTTCTCATCTATGCACTGTGAATGAGGTTTTGTTTGGTACTTAATAGGCTATATTGGAATCATCTGCATTCAATTTGACTTCAATTTGACATTATCTCAGTGATAATCTTGCCTCCGTCTGAACAGTCAATTGATGTGACAGCAACTGTCATTTTCCGAGTTCTATAAGTGTAAAATGATGTGTGCTGATACAAAGTAAAATGAGACATTTAACATGACATCGTGCAGCTTTGATGACTAAAGAAATGATAATGGAAAACAGATTATGTGCTTTGTGGTGCAGCCTTGGTTTGTGAAATGAGTTGAGGCCATAATGAGAACTGGGGTCCATCACAGAATGTAGAGGGTTAATCTTCTGCCTGGAAGGGTTTATCACCGAGCAGCATCATGCACCACAATCTGGTCCTTAACAAATGTCACTGCTCTGCACATATGAGCGATCTCTCTCCCACCAAGCCTCCCTCTGCCTCAAACTATGGCACGGAGGGCAAAAAGCAACAAACATGGACCCAGGCTGCAGATTATTTCCTTTGTCAGTCCCATATTGTAGGAAAGCAGAAGACTGGTTAATACCTCTTTATTCATTTCAGTTTAAATGTTAAAAGCAGATTTAAGCAGGCATCAGTGGAGCCATCGTGCAGATTTTCCGGGTCTTTCTGAGCAGAGAAATGCGCGGCTCCTGGTCGGCTGCTGTAATTTAGCCCAACAATTGATCCAATTATGTAGATAAGGGCTCGGTCGGGATTAAAACCGGAGACAACCGCAACAGCGCAGCGCCAGGGCTGGCAACCCTAGCGTTCAAAGAATTCTCGTTTTTGTTTTTTTTCTCCCGCCCCTAGTCTGATAATTGCTTTGTGTGTCTAACTGCCCGAGCGGTCTCAAATAATAATGGTTAGCAAGCTGTCCCTTACAGCAACTGGCTTTAATTGAAATTTTGTATTGGATTTGGCGACGCTTTGTGTCTTTTCGAAATCGATACAGGGAGAGTAAGGTAAACGTGCTAACGAGCTCCGGGGCTGTAACAAGAGGTGTTAGCCTGTGTGGAACAGCGGCCTGCTGTTAAAGCACTGTGTAGCTTACAGGGTTACGTGCGTCTCGTTTCCAGCCCTCAGTGAATGGAAGTAAGTGTCTCTCCTCTTCTCTTTGATTCGTTACATATCATTATTTCCCTTCCGGTACTGAATGAGCGAAACGGAAAAAAATACTTGTGAAGGGATCTGCGGACTGAGCCTTGCGTGACGCATTTTATCTCCGAAGAATTATTGGCTATTGTTTTTGTCTTATCTGACTCTGCACTAGCTTATGCTAAAGCACTAGGATTTCGGATCAAAAAGACAAAATGTTTGTTAATGCCTCTTGGACCACTTTTTAGATAATTTGTTCAGTCCTTTTAACACTATGTAATGCACATTTTTACCTCTGACTAGGACCATTGAGGACATTATCATATGCTTTCTTAGCAATCCAGTATCTGATATCACCTGCAGGAAGAAAGTTGTAATTATTTGCTATCTATAATGGATTAGCAGGGATTTGTTTGTTAATGGCTCATTGATTTAGGCTCGAAGAAGAGGCTGTGTGCTCTGTGGTTCACTACCAGCCTTTATATCAGTATACTACTGCTGAACTGGTCATCAAGCGAGCGACCTGGTTAACTTGGCAAAGATTAAGGGTGGTTTTTGTCTTGCAAAAAAAAGGAGGTCTGGACCTTTCAGTATTGATGGGCCAGCAAGTTTATAAGACCAGTTCTGGAGCCTTTAGCCATTGCTAGCTCACTAGTGGTCTGGGTATGGGCCTGGGGGGGTCGGCCGAGAAGCAAATATATGTCACAGCCAATTAAGTCCACAAATATATGGCACAAAAAATATTTTATTTGTAATGGACATTTTATAAATGTTTTTGCTGCCCTTTCGTCCTGAATAAACATGCCCGAATGCCCAAGTGCTCGTTTGAATTTATGTTGATAAATATCATACACATGTAACGCTTTTGGATATAAATACTGGAAAATGTTTGCTGTATATTTAGAAAACTCACTTTTTCTTCTCAAGGAGGCATTTTGCTTGTGCTGGGCCCCATTATTTAGTTATTTATTTATTATTATTATTATTTCTACACATAAATACAGCGGGATATTGTGTTTCATGCATTAATATAGTATATAGTGAAATACATTGATACAGTATTGCATTTCACAATTAATGCAGAAGCAGATAGCATCTGATGCACTTATTCACCACATGGCAGAGTTCCCTGTCATCGATGATTCCGGGGTAAGTGGCAGCAAACTGCATTCAGACCGAAGTGGAACAATGAAATAATTGCACTCCTAATGGCGTTTAGGTTGTAGATTGATGCGGCGCCCCGACAGGAGCAGCAGGGCTAAGCAGCGGCGGATCGACTCGGAGGCGTCGCTCAGCCTCAGAGCCGCGTGGCGCCTCACATCCACGCTGCATGTGACGCTAGCGCTGTAGCCGTCCGTCAGAAGCGCCGGAGCGAGGTTCGGCCCTTCCCAAACGTGAGCGACGCAAACCAGGCGCGGGGGGGGAGCTCCGACTGCCAGGCTTAGCGTGGACGGCCCGGAACTTCACACAGAAACGCTCGTTGTCTCCTGGGAGATTACCGCCGAGCACCCTGCGACAGCAGGGCTGGTGTTTTTCTTTTGCGCGCGTTTTCATGTGCGTTCTGTTCGTACTGACCTTCACGGACCCCTCCCTTCGTCCGAGGGGAAGCACATCAAAGCAGCAGACGTCTTATCGGACCTGGGCCAGTCCCCAGCTGTTTTTATACGCTGTGCCCTGCGTGATGGGCGTCTGTTTCAGCAGTGCAGAACTGGGATGTGTTACAGCCCTGACGGTTCCTCTGTGAGGTAGTGTATTTAAGGCAATTACAAGGCGGGGGCATTTTTTTAATCTCCGTTACCGAGCGGCGCCTGCGCTGCATCACTTGAGCGGGGGATGAGTGCCGCGATCGCTGTCGGACGCTCATCAGGAGTTCGGAGGGAACGGGCTTCCGAGAACCCTGACGCAGCGGGGCTGTGCTAAATCATGCCGTTACTAGACCCAGAGTCCCCTCCCTCAGAATCCCCCACCCTCCCTTCCCGCGTGTAATCCAGGGTGCGTCTGTGTGCCCGGAGCACGGGAGGGGGCCGGGGATCGACCGGGAGCCACGCCGCCGCACGCGCTATTTAAAGCTCCGGCCTCGGCTCCGGGGGCCTTCTGCCCTTGACGACAGATCTGGAATCAGCTCGCACGCCCCCGAGTCCTGACACCATGTGGCCAGAGATTTTGATACTGATCCAGGATCAGCCGCTGAGGGTGGACTGCTCCTACGCGCGTTTCTCATGCCCTCTCTCTCGCTCGCCGAGCTGAGACGGCTCCCGTGTACGCACTCTTTTGTTTACTGCCGTTGTTGACATCACAGCCGGTGACAATTTTGTTAGTGCTGTTATTCCATACAGGCAAATGTTATTCTCAGTACATTGCTATAATGAGTAGAGTATTCCATGGTAGAGTAAAATGATGTATAACAGGATTGTCATTCTCTGTAACCTCTGTGTTCATACACACATATGCATCTGAACAGTTGTGGTGGTATATGTAAACAAGTTGTCCATCACACTTTGACTATTATTACATACTGCATAGTATACGGAGGTCTCTATTCACTATAATAGGACAGCAGTCAGTTTTTGATAGTGTCCTCAAGCCTTTGGTCCCGAGAGTCTGTGTACTCACATGCGCACATACTTTGTTCTTGTACGTAATTCTTGTTAGCTTGGGAGTCCGCTCTGCTGTGTGTAAATTGATCGGGTGGCATGTATAGTAATGAGTTCCTGTGGACATCGATGAAGCTGTTGAGTTTCATCCACCCGTCAGACCTGCACAGCGATACCAATCAGTTTTCACAAGTTAAGGTAACAAGCTTCTTCTCGTAAAGGGTCCCTTTTGAGATTCCTCCTGAATAGCCAAAAGGCTTCTGCGTTTCACTGCGTTCTGTTCTAATGGCAGAGCTAGCATTGATTCCAGCAGGATCTCTTGGCGAAAGCTTGCTTGGTAAAGCAAATGATTTCATTCTCTTTTTTTCCTCTCCTCTCTCAGCCCTGCCCCTGAGAATCGACTGTTGGCTTTCATCTCCTCCTGGGTCTTTTTATAAGACGCGGCAGTGTATTTATACAGATCCATAACGTGAGAACACATAAGTTTGGCCTCTTCTTAATAAGAAAAATATGATGTATGATTATTGATGGCATGAATCTATATTAACTGGCCCTGGACGAGAGCCTCTCCAGGGAAATCAATGTCCATTTGCTTGTTTTTGTTTGTGCCGTCAAAAGGACCTCTCCTCCATCATGTTCCCAGCTTTGGTTGCTCTGTTAATGTTTTTGTTCCTGAACATTATGAGGAGGCACCGAGTCGCTCATTGTTCTGCTTCAGAATATGCAAAACGAGGGTCTTTCATTACACTCTTAGCAAGTCTTTGTTGTGGTTGTTTATTAAATTGCACCCAAGGTATGTAAATGGAAATCTGAAGCTTCATTTATATGGTGATTTTTATTCGCTCAAATGCTTCTTATTTTCTAATAGATTTCTGTTTCCAACTACAGAGCATTTAATTGTGATTATAAAAAGAAGGCATTTTTGCCTTTTTGCGTAGGTGTTAAAAGTTTGGCCTGTTTGGAGACCGTGCTTAATTTAGCTCATCTATTTTCAAGGATCTAGACTGCTTCAGAAACTCACATTAGACATGAACATTAGAACTTCATTAAAATAAGACTCTTTTTTTCAGACCCAAGAACAGTCTTTCTTTTAGTTGGAATGGCGGCCTTTCCATTCACTTTCCTTTGCCCAGTGTCATTGTGTATGACATCATTATGTAGCTTCTTCATTCTATAGGCGATTCATTATATATTTGCTTCATTCTATAGGCACTTCATTCTGGATTTGCTTCATTTTATAGCCGTTTCGTCTCCTGTTTCTTGTATTTTATAGGTACTTAGGTTCTCCATTCTAGAGTTGCTTCATGGTATAGTTTCTTCGTGGTTTCATCTTCTGCGGCCTTTGTTCTCTGAGAAGGGAGTCAGCCGGCAGAGCCCTCTGACTCAGCATGCAGAAGCTGTCCTCTCAACCAAACATGCTTTCGATGGGCCTGGTCCCACTGGCGCATCTTAACTGTGGTGGGAAATCCATAATGAGGCTGTAGTTTGAGACGAGTGACCCCTCCCCTCACTTAACCCCTTAGCGCACATGCCAAATCTGGCCAATCCTTGCCCATTTAGGGGGTATCCTATTTAAAGCTTTATAACTCCAGATGTGAACACACGAGATTGAGCTTAAATGAAGAGACATTTGTACATTTAATATAGCTTAGATTACTTTATATTCATAATTTTGGAAGAAATAAAGTGCCACAAATGCACTTGTTTAGGCAAAAAATTGAAAATGAATGTGCTATTTTTTAGTTCGCAATGAAATACTGAGAAATTGCATATATACAGCAGGTTAAAGTATACATGTCCGGGATCAAAAACTTCTTGACCACAAATTCATAAAATCTAAGGGTGGATATGCAGAACTACTAAAGATCTATAAAGCAAAAACTAAGCGGTGTACCCAGCATCTCCAAATCTACCCAAAATATCTAAATTATGCATTGCTGTAAATCACAACATATTCATGTATTTCAATACAAGTCAACTGTTTTTACTCAAGAAACTGTTGCATAATTTTCAAGTGGGAATTACAAGCTTTCCGTCAGTACAGTGGTCTAAAATAGCTAGGGGTCCAGAAACATACTCAAAATCTCTCCAAATAGGAATATAATGCTTTTTGTCCACTGTAAAGCATATAAATGAGCCCCTTATGAAGGTTTAAGGTGAAACTTAAACCTTCATAAGGTTTAACCTTCAGATTTTTAAATCTGATGTCAGATTTAAAAATAATGCAAAAATATTGTCACACAATGCTGTACAGTACCTAAATGTGTAATAATTAACTCTTGTATGTATTTATATACTCTGTACTCTCCTATGTTTTCTTGTATAGGGATAGGGTGAACCATTTAAAACCAATGTTCCAACTCGTCATCACTGCACGTTTGTTAGCAAAAATGTTCTCCAACACTCTTCGTCATCAACTGTTCACAAAAGTTTTACAGCTAGGTGCAGCGTCTTTGACTGCTACCAGAGTGAATGCGTAAGTGAATGCAATGATAAGAAAATTTTCAGTTACGCTGACCTATAAAGCGCTATTCCAAAAGCAAAATTAGACATGTTATACGTTGTTAGAAAGCTTATACTCTCACCTACTGAATAAATGAACTGTCAGTCAAGCCAGTCTGTACTAAAAAGGGCGACAACGCCGTAAACAACACGTGTGGTATTACGCACAGCTATTTTTGAAGGTACCCAGGTGTCACAAATGCGTGTATATTTCACAAACGGATCGTCCAAGACAATATATGACCACTCTGTCACAAAAGGAACATCTCTACACGTAAAATCAATGTTATGGTTGTATATTTATTCAATATTTAGTCCTAGATTTTGACTGTAGAATGACATGGTATCATTTTTTAAAACTTTGTCTCGTTGATTTCGTTATTCAGTGAGCGGCGTTTTCACTGCTGTATTAGCATATCTTAGGGCTATTGTCGGGTTTATCTTGTTGCTATGACGGAGTACGATTTTTGTGTGGTGAAAGAATATTTTTATGAATGCTGAGATAGATAATATTGTCCATTATGTCATGGGTGGGGGGTGTAGTTGCAGATGAGACTGCAGGGAGGGGGTGCGTGTTAAATGAACGACCAGAGCGACAATGGTGCCGTTTTCGGCATAGTTGTCGTGTATCGTCTACTAATGAAACTAAACAAACAAAGCGTTTCTGTTTTTAACTCATACTCTGGTTGCAGTAGCACCGAATGTCTGAGTTCAGTAATCTGGGTACGTCTGCGTGCCGACCACTAGGGGCTGTGCGCTAAGAGGTTAAATGGAAGGCTTTTCTCCACACCGACCTTCTTGCTAACCTTTCAGCTCTGCTCTCCCACGCCAGCCACGGCCAAGCCAGACAGTAGCTGGGTGCCAAATGAGAGCGGAGACCTGCATCACATCTGGAACATGACTCAGTTTATCAGAAGGCCTGTGAAGCTTTTCTGTCCTTGAAAATTCCTGTTCCACAGGTAATGTCATAATTGGTTCTGAGAGTGAGAGAAAGAGAAAGAGAGAGAGATTGTGCTTGCCTTTTTTTTAACTCTCCACAACATAAAACGCAGATCCATCCTCTGATCCCTGGCCCTCCCAACTCCTGTTGTGTCCATCTTCTGTTTAACACTTTTGTCACTCCTCCATTTTCCCATTATTCCTGACATTTATATGGTAGGGCTGGACCTTCACCGTGACAACCTGCATTTAAGACCTCTTAGCGTACTTTCTGTTGGTGTGGATCAGTGGATTGAAATTCTCCCTGGGTGGCCAAAGATCCTGTAATTAACTCAATTTCAGTTTCTCACGGTCACCACAGGTGCTCCCATTTGAACTTTTACCCAGGCCATGCCTGTCAGTCGACTGAAAGCTGCCATTATTTCACCTTTACGTGACAACAGTGAAGCAAAGTTTTTAAAAGTGTCATATTAGCTAAGGCTAAAGAATATGACAGGCTGCTGGGTTGCTCACTCAGTAAAAGCGCCACTAGCGGTGGATGAGTGTGCCCATGCCGACTGTGGCCCGCATCCCTCCCCTGCATCATCTAAAGGATACAGGGGAGGGATTCAGTTGGGGGGGGATAGCAGTGTTCATTGTTACTACAGCTCCTGTTGGCCAGGGACACCCGTGACTTTATCTCTGCACATACGTATGATTGGGTCTCCTCTGCCCCCACTCCGCACATGCGCAGCTTGTGGCTGCGGTGTGACAAGAAGCAGCTGTCTAACAACGTGTTTCTGAGGCGAACCCCAAAATGTCTCCCGAGCTGGCAGCATAACTGTATATGTGCACGCTTGTACATGATTCATGAAGTGGACATTCCAAATTTGGGTGCGATTGGCGATGCCAAATTTTAAAAAAATATTTAAAAAAAGAATACGACAGGCTTCTGAATATTATTATAAAGCTTTTACTCCCACTGTACGACATTTGTAGTAGGACTGTAATAGTTGGACTACAAATGTCACACAGAGCTCTCTCAGCATGCCAGGACTAGAGCAATACCAGATGCTTCCGTCAAAACTCCAGCCACAATGGATGGGCTACACTGGAAGTCCTCGGTTGTCTTGAGTCTGTGCCCAGTCTTAGATAAATAAATAATACCCTCAGCAGGGCACTGCATACAAATTTTGTATTAAAAAAACAGTACCCGTTAGGGGTGAGAGACAGTCAAAATTGAAGCTGTGTCACTGAGTTAGTAGCACCTTTTAGGTCTAGTGATTCTTTTTTACATTCATTACGAACTGTCACACTTGACAGGTGTGATTCCTATTTTCAGGAATAACATTTTCCTTGGAGTGAAATAAAAAAGTCTACGCTGCGCACTCCTGAATATTTATGACTGAATATCACGTACGGGTCTGGGCATATGCGGCATATAGCACTTCCATTCGAGGCGATCAAATGACTCACGCTCTGGATTAGCATTTTGTTTTTCTTTCATTTTTTTCTTTTTTTTTTTTTGCTGATATCAAAAACAAACAGAATGACGGATGCGTGGCGGCTCGCGCGGGGGGGGGGATGAGTAACCGGGAGGGGAGTGCATTAAGGCCTCATAAAGCCGTCGTTTCCCGCGCGCCGCCTCGGCCGCGCCCGGGACAAGAGCGACGACCGCGCCCGTCGAGCGCCAATGAAGATGGATCTCCCCCCGTCGCTCGTGTCAGCGGCGGGAAAATGACGAATGGCCGTTTTTTTTTCTTTTCTTCACCTGTTGGATTCGCCGCCGCGTGAAGTCGTTTCCAAATGCAACAGGCGCTGGAATGAAAAATCACCTCTGTATAGTATAGGGACAGCCTCCCAGCACATTCCCCCAAAGAGCTCCCCGGGTAAACGCATTTTTTGGGGGCTGGTAGGAGACTGTTATAGGATTTGAAAAGGAACTGTTGGGAATTTGTCCTCCAAGTGTTGACTGGGATGGATTGAGCTGGGCCTCTAAACTGTTGCAACTAGTCAAATGTCTAATACACTGTTAGCTAGCGTCATAAGGCAAAATCTGTTCCATAGCAGAATTGACACGAGTTAATTTGAAATGCGTCTTATTGAAATACAGTAACGGCAGTTATTGACAGGGCATATCAGGCTCACCTCTGTATCTGGATTTCATCCCTCTGAGGAGTTTTTTTAACCTCACCTTGCTGGATTTTTGAGGACTTGGACTTGGTCCTGGCTAAAACGTCCAGTTTTTTCTGCGAAGCATCATTGTGACAGTGTCAGTGACAAATGCGGTTGAATTGAACAGCATACCTGTGCGGGTCCTAGAATAGCCACACTGGCCATGTGCTACTTCATACATGCATGCATGAGCCTGATGCTACTGAGCACATGTAAAAACGCAGCGTTCACATATGCAGTAGCTGTTCACATTCGCACAGCAAAGCCCCTCGAGCTATTTTGTCTTTTCATGTCGAGCCGGCCCTCTGTGAACTGGAGTGTGTAGGAGTGCCGCTACTGCTTTTCGGCAGAGTGGGAGGGTGATGTTCAGTGTTTACATTGTGCACAGCTTGTGGCGTGCATAATTACTATGCTACGGCACGCGCTGTCGACCGATGACCCCGCACTTTCACAACGAAACGCTGCGCCAGTCAAGCCGGGCTCGTTCGAGCCTTCTGCTCCAGTGGTGATTTAACCGCACTCACATCTCCTTTTCCAGTCCGCGGACCCAAAACTCTTTACTGGTAAATGGTAAATGGACTGCATTTATATAGCGCTTTTATCCAAAGCGCTTTACAATTGCCTCTCATTCACCAGAGCAGTTATGGGTTAGGTGTCTTGCTCAGGGACACTTCGACACTCCCAGGGCGGTTATCGAACCGACAACCCTCCGACTGTCAGACAACCGCTCTTACCTCCTGAGCTATGTCGCCCCAAAATGTCGCTCTTACCTTCCTGTCGCTCTTACCTCCTGAGCTGTGTCGCCCCTATGTCATTACTGCACGCTATGCTGTTCTGTCACTAAATAATAGCTCATAAACAATCAACTGTAATATAAACTTTGACCCGTGAGGCACAAAACAGGGCTCCCATTCCCCAGAGTTTACCAGCAATGGTTAATTGACTTGGCAGACACTGAACGTGAACAGCATTAAGCTGTAGGAAACCCGCGGTGAGAGAGATTGGCAGGGGGGATGATGGGAAGGGCGGAGGAGGAGGAGCGCGAGAAAGCCCCGCCGGCGGCGCTCACGGAGGAACGGGCGCGGCGCCGTCCGTGGGATTCCAGAGTGAGTCAGCGATCTCGCCGCGGAATCTCGACCGAGCCGGCCGCGCGGAGGGGAGAGCTGGGCTCGGCTGCGGGGAAGAGAAACGGGTGCGCGACGGGACTGAAAACCAGGGTTCGGCACGAGCGCCGGAGCCGGCTAAGAAAATGAAATATGGCTGTCTGTGCAACAGAGGCAGTGTGACTCCCGGTTTTATTTTTAGTCTGAGTGAGACGGTGCAGGTGAATGGAAGTGCAGGGTGTGCCACATTCAGGATAAAAATGCCTGAATACTGTTTCACCAGCTTAGACAGCGGCGAGCTCCTCATTCTGTAAAACTCAGTCAGGAGAGTGCAGTTCCCTTATGACCCGTTTATTGGAGCGAGGGTTCTTTATGGGAACTCTGCGTTGGGTTCCACGCCGAGTGCGCGACAGAGCTCAACAGACCGACCGCTGATTGGTTATGGGGGAGTACCGCCAAAACGCCTGATCTGTGTCGGTCCGCTGTCGCTCGGCGCGGTACGGGCGTGCCACTTGCCACCGTCCCAGCATGCTCGGTGGAGAGCGTACAGGAATGACACAGGGCTAGAGCTAGAGGCTGAGCGAGACCTGGGCCCGATTCAGCGTTTCGGAAATAAACCTGGTGCTTCTATTCACTCCTGCCCTCTTACCCAACCACTGAGACGGGAGACATTCCCAGTGGCACAAACATCCCTGCCCTTTTGACCGGTGGATATAGCTCTCGTGCCCGTCTGTTCAATTATGCGTGTGTGCTTGCGTGCGCACATGCGAGCGTGCAAGCGAGAGACGCACGATTTATCGGTTCTATAAATAGACGTTTGTTACAGTACAGCTATCCTTTCTGTGACAGCCCACGTCGCACCAACCGTGGGCTGAGCTGCAGTACAGTAGAGACTGATACGCCGTAAAGACAGGTTCTGCCAGCGTGCGTCTCCTACGTGTAAGGCCCAGCGAGGTGATCTGTTTTCATGGCACACCAATGCACGCTCCCTCACATGCTGGTCCCTGCCGTACTCCTCCTCTCCTTTGATGAAGACGGGGAGCTCCCCTCCGAGGCGCGGCGGTGGAAACGTGAGCGGTAAAATCGAGCGAGCGCAGGAGAGGGGCCGCCTCACCTGCTCCTCCCCGCCCAAACCCTCCCACACCTCACGTCGGTTATATCCACTTTCATGTCCTCCCCCTGTTCTACTCGTGGGACAGTGTGGATTTTTTGATGTTCAGTTCTCCCCTTCTGTATCCAGCTTAAAACAAACAAAAATGGCTCGAACTTCTAAGTATTGCCAGTCTCTGACTTAAAAGAATCAAATTGCATTCACATATTCATATATCGATGGAACTTGGTTTCTTGTCTTGGTACTTGGCCCGCACTGTGCTCATTACAGTTAGGCTAAGCTTGGTTTACGCCTGTGAGCCATCGACAGATCGCCCCACCCATTTTTGGGGGGTTTGTGAAGCCTGACTCTCCCATCGCTATAATGATCCCTGGAAAGGGGATTTTGCTAATTGTTTGGCGAGCTGATGGGAAAAGCAGCCAATAATTAGGACGCTAACAGTGCAGATGAGTCCAATTAGCATCCATAGACCGAACAACCAAGCCTCCTCCATGTCACTTTTGAGAACATGGAAACAGTGCAAACATGTAAACCTCTGTAATGCCTTCCCTGCATAGCTGCATAGGAAAACCATTGACTCCACTAATATCCCTATCTGCTTATATTTACCAAATTATACTGTGCAGCTCTGGGGATATTACACATTTTCAATCAATTTCATTCAGAAGCAAACAATCCATCTTTCATGAGGAAAGCAGTAATATTCCACCTTGCCCACAAAAGATGGGGGTCAATCTATCCAATCCTGAAATTGATTAGATTCTGTAAATTTAGACCGGGAAATGGAGTTAAGATAGAGTTTGCATGCATGGAGCTTGAGTCAGCATTGGCCGTTTGGATTGTGTTTAGCTTTGAATTGGAAAGATAATTGGATTCCACCGACTACAGTAAAGATGTCCAACTATAAATTCCCACTAAGCACTGCCATCAATTTCCATCGACCCCCCCCACTCAGAACGGCAGCTCCTGAAAAGAGGGCCAATGGTAAAGGCTTTGGAAACAATTGGTGAACTCTGAGAAGGAGAATTCAATATTCGGTTTGGAGGCAGACTGTTATTGCCATTGCTCAACAGCGATCAAAACAAGCATAATTAGAGACCAGCATGTAAATCCGCTGGGAGAGCCCTGCTTGGGGATTTTGTAGAAGGTTGATGTATCTGACACACTCTCCCGGTTTTCCTGAAAGAACAGTTTGCACCTCACCGATCACTTCCTAATTAAACTACCTCCGCATAAATGTCTTCAGCACAGTGATGGAGAAAAAAAAAACATTTATCCACCCCCTTTCCCCCAACAAAACAAAAATGTAGTTATTTTTAAAATCATCTCTACAAATGTTTCCAATACATTTATGATTTGTATATATCTCACAGTTTTGGGAGATGTTTGAACAGAAAGATAAGGTACGGCTTGCTGAAATTACTACTCACCAAACACCAAATTGCTGCCTCGCAGCCGCGACCCTGTGTTTATAATCGCAAGCACAGATTGAATATCAGAACTTGTTTGAGTCAAAATGGTGGGAAAAAAAGAAGGCTCATTGAGACAGGCAGCTGCTGACAGACACTCTTGATTATTGGTTGAATTTCTGTTAAGTATGTATACATGACTCGATTCTTAAGACTGTAATTCATATTTTTCATTTTCTGGCTCTATGGAGATTTGAATTTATTCAACAACGGAGGGCAGGTGGTTGCACAGAATTAATATTGTGTTTTTTTTGGTGTTGCGGATTTTTGTCCAGAGTCCTTACATAAAGTGATATTCACCGACTCTTTACACATCATATTAAATGTCAATCTTTGTACTCCAGTGGAAATGTTTACCTTTTTCCAAAAAAAAGGATTTCCATAATATGGAAATTTAGTTTAAATTAACAGACCAGCTGAAAGTGTTGAATTCAAAACTATGCTGTTTACATCGTTCGCCTGAGCTGTCTTCCAAAATGTAATAAATAAACCCACCAAATCACCAGATCTGTCATGAAAGAGATGGATTGACGGGGACAGATCAAGAGACTGAAAATGATGATGATCTGCGAGGGGGAGAGATCATTGTAGAGCATATTGAGATGGGTTTCTCTTGGCACAGCAAGGAGGATTGTGGGACTGAAGGAGACAGCAGCCCCGCAATCATCTTTGGCACAATCACCATCAGCGATCCAATCAAAACTCAAACGCCAAAGAATACGAAAACTGTCCAAAACTTGGGTAGGGGAGGGGAGGGGAGGGGGGGGTGGGAGGGGAGGGGTTGCACACAGTCTATTTCCATGACCTTGAATTCCTCAGCAACAGAAGCAAAGGAAAGGCAGACAGTGTTCTTTTCTCTTGTATTAGTTTGGTGGAAGATAGGAAAACCGACTGTCAGTCTTATTTGCAGAAAGTCATGTGACGTTCTTCGTTCTGACGACGGGCCGGTTGGCTGTCGGTTGGGAGGCTCGCAGAGCCGGCTATACGGTTCAGGGCACAGACCGGCTCGGGCTGGGATAAATGGTGTTCAGGGCAAACCAACGCTGGGGGGTTAATAAAGACGAGTGTCCAGTGTGTCAGCCTGTACGCCTGCCCTTTACCTGGGGAAGCTGCTCTGGATAGCATCAGGCGAGCCATTCTACGGTAATTGTCCTCTGGAAAGGAACGCGTTTGCTGAGAAGAATTAACAACCTGCAAGAATATCCAGGCCTTCAAACTATGCCTTCAAATTATGTTGTGAGTCAAATGGTGTAGAAAATTCTAGAAGAAAAAAAGCAGTGAATATGGCAGTATGTTTTTTTTTATTCAAGAATTTTCTACACCATTTGGCTAACAACATAATAGCATTGCATTCGTAGCATAAATACACATTTTGGAAGGATAAGCCTGTAGTTTTTCTATTGAATTAGCGCACATATGAAATAACATAATGAAGTTAATCAACCAAGTAATTACTGAATTGTAATTAGAGTTTAATATCAGGTATACTTATTCTGTGATGTCGCCCACAAATATGGTTGCAGTGATATGGCCTATGAATTTCTTTGTCAATGCCAACAGTACCCAGAGGCCCCAAAGCAACATATAATTGACCATAGTGTTTCTCTGGGAGAATATCTGCAGCAGGGTTATGACTTCATTGCTGCTCAGTCTACAGCTTCTCTGTAAAAAATTTACTGTTCACTGTCACATTCTCAACTTCTGGCATTGAGTAGCCTATTTAAGCACACCAGTGGAGTATATCAAAGCAGCTCAGCATGGCATAAGTAGCGGGACACTCCTGAAAACATAAATTAGATACGTCTATGGCTTCAGGAATATTTCCCCAAAGTTCAGGAGAAGTGCCTGAACCCATTTTTTCATATCTAATTGTATTTTCATGGGAGAGCTCAAAGGTCAGGGGAGCAAATAGCTAGGGAAAGAGTGGTTGCAGTGGCAGCAGAAGTGCTGGTATGCCCGCTCCCTAATGTATGGAGAGCATTGCAGTAGATGAACTAGAGTTACCTTTGAGCATTTGTAGAATCAAAATTCTTTTCAAAAAGATAAGGAAAAAGATGGTCACAGCAGACAGTGTATGTCACCTGACCATGAAGACCTAGATCGTGCCAAGTAGCCTTTATTGACACTGCTGTCCAATTCTGTTTACACTCCTCTTCGCTTAGCAGCCATCAATTCTCTTGCTCGACAGCATTCTGTACATATTTATAGAGTTCGACTTGAAATATCACCCATTTTTCACCGAGCCTAGAAGTGGAGATTTCCACTCATCAGCCAGGGCAGGGATGCTACACTTGGCAGCATAACCAGATGCTGCCATCACCGGATTAAGCCGCACATCTTGATGGCCTATAAAATATTAGAACCAACAACCACTATAATAAGGATTTTTGTGGACCTCCTAATTATTTGGAGACATTGGACAGTGGCCATCAGTAGTGACTTGACTATTGTTCTCTTCTCAGTTTTTTCATGTTATTTCAAAGTGTTTGCGCATTGAGATTGCTGTATGGAAAACCAAAATTCGCCACCTGGTTTTAGCTGAATGATGTTGTATTTAAAGCCGACATTCTGTTGAGTAACTATTTACCAGATCACAGAACTATATCTGATGATGTCTCAATATCACATCAAGGAGATCAACTGTTTTATTTCCTCTCTTCTCTTTCATTCATTTAGTAAATACCTCCGCGCTGTGTCTAATCTCTGTCTTCTTTTTATAACGGCACAAAGAATCTCAAAAGTGAGTCGTTGAGGAGAAGAAAGACAGAAATAACCGGGGTGGTTGTTATGGTGATAATTATAAAAGGAGCAGATGGGCTGGAGATATCAGATGTCGCGGGGTATTTTTAGCTGCGCGGCGGCGCGCTCCAAGCCCTTACAGCGACTGCCGAAGCTCCCCGTCAGCGGCGCCTGGCGCTCGGGAGCGCGCTCGGACCGCCGGGGCCCACTTTCCATTCCACAAGTGTTCCCTGGCTCCGCCGCCCAGCAGGCAATCTGCGCCTTCCCACCAGCCCTCGGGGCCCGCCTTGGCTCCCGCTTTTTTCCGGGAGCCCGCTTTTCCTCGTCCCTCTGCCTCTTTTGCTCCTTGAAGCCACCTGTTTTCCCTCCTGAACAGTCCCCTCGCCTCTCCTGGCAGAAAGTGCTACCCGTCGCCTGGCCAGGGGGCTGGTGAAAGGAAAGAAAGAGGAGGAACGCGGTGAACGCGGGCTTCCTTCTTGTGACCCGTGCCCACGCTCTGTTCTTCTTCCCTCCTGAAGGGTTGACAAACGTAGGATAAGTACTGTAGGGTCCTTGGCTCCAGTAGCCCCTCACACTATTGGCTTCCATTTCTAGCATCCCAGTAAATCTGGCCAGGTTTTCTTGCATATGTCGTTGTGGGGCATTTGCCAAGATACTATATTAAAGCATCTTGGGTGGGTGCGTTCTAATGAGCTGATATCTTGTAAATTCCGAACTGAAAATGCACTTATAAAATGCGGTTTGTTTGTTTTTTTGTTCTTTGTTTTTTTATGATATTGGATATCAGTGATATCCCATGTTTTCTCATTTAAAATAGAATATATAGGATATTATTTGGAAATCTTTTCTGTAAGCACAGATGCTCAGTAGAGTGTTTTTTATTTTATTTTTAAGTTTAAAGTGTTTTTATAGGTTCAAGATCAGGGCAGATTCAACGTCTCGCAATCAGCGATATCGTTTTCACTGCTTTAAAAACGGAACGGCTGGAGACTTTATGGCGGAAATAAAATACTGGGCAGAACTGAAAACTAACGTTATGATGTTCAATAACCCGTTCAGCTCTGTTTAATTCAAAGTATTTACATTTAATATTTGTGTGCAGCTGAAATGGCAGCGATGTTTTTATGGATTGGTTTGTGTATTTGTGGAACAGCTTGACTACGTAATGCAAATCTCAGTAGGGATTTCTGATAATGTAAAGTAAGGAAGGATTCCATCTTGAATATGTTTAGTAGCGGAGTGAAGACAGTTTTAAGTTTTAAAAAAAAGTGTCATCATAAGTTTAGCTCACAGTTCCCCAATAAATTTTTGTGTCTTGGTTCTGCGGGCATAACTGCAAGCTATCTGACCCCTCAAAGGAAGAACACGTCAAAGTCAGGACTTCCTCCTGTGGGTTGGGTAGGGGTCGGCAGGGTGGTGCTGACCCTAAGACTCAGACACCCTGACCACCTCAACCCGTGTGAGGTCATCCAGTCGCACTGCTGAGAAGAGTCTGATCATAAACAATCCAAATTCCCAGCACCTACCATGACTCAGTATACTCCTAACAAAGGGAGACTCACTGCTGTCTTCACTGAAGTCATAGCTGAATGATGTATTTGTGGGCCAAGATGTGCACTGTAAGTGTATCTGCGATGTTCCTTTACCTACATTTTTCAGTCTTTGTGTTGAACACACTCTACCATAGCCTCATAGCCTATCCTGTGTTGTATTACTAGTCATTCTGTGAGGATTTGTTACTCAGTATTGTACAGTGTTCAAGGCAACCTCTGAGTGCTTTCATTTACAACTTGAGCTACAGTAAGACATATTTGAAAGGAATGTGTATTTCACTCTATTCCTGCTCAGCTGTTTTTCAGAGGAAAGAAATGTGTATGTTTGAACAGCGTTGGAACATTCCCCTCTGTCACCACCCCCCCCATAGCACTTTGGTATGCCTGTGCTGTTGTACCCCAGTAAGATATTCTCATGTACCACTGATGTGCTTAAAAAATACTGCCATCTTTAGAAATGAAAGTTATGTAGATTATATTCCCAAGACCAAATCCCTTCTCACCCCCAACACAAACACGCATGCATGCACACACGCACGCACACGGACACGGACATGCACGCCACACACACACACACACAATGCTTGAGTCTATCATTCAGGCCAGAGAAGTTGCTTGAATTATTTCCTTAATCCCTGAAAGTGTGGGTGACGCATCACCAGAACAGGATGGAGAGCTGGTTCAGAGCAGGATGCATTTACTCAAAGTGTCTAGCATACAGGCCGTAATGATCGTTGTGGTGTCCTGATAAAAGTCTGCTTGTTCCACAGACCGCCATTAAGGGCAGAGATCTGATCCTGTGGTATTTTCTGCTTTTAGATTATGCCATTTGGCCTCCGCGCGTCCCCATTATGATTAGCGATAGAACGAGAGGTCTTTCCTGTGATGGGCTCCGGAGCGATGGCGGGTCAGGACATTGGCAAAGGCTGCCGATTCCAGAGTGCTCAATTCTTACTCAATTTTTTTAAAAAAATGTATTTATTGTGACGCGCGCCGCGATGCCAGTGCACATGCTAGGCGAGGGTCGGTTGCTGTGGTGATGCCGCGGCTCCACGCTCCCGCGCTGGGGCTCGAGCAGCTGCAGCGCTCAGATTAAACGGTCTCTGTGAGAGCGCCATAGCTGCAGCCGTGCAGAGGTGTGGCGTGAGGGCATGCGCCGCGTCCCATTAGGTTTCACACTCCATCATCGGGGAACGTTGTTGCAGTAAATATATTTCTGTGCCAAATAATTTCTTTATATCTACAATATACGGGCATATTGATTTTTTTTTTTTTTTACTGTTCAGTCAGTACCAAGCAACTTGAATTTCTTCAAAATTTGACTTCTTTTTTGCAACTAAAATGTATTCCAGGAAAAACATTCCGTTGCTATATTTTGAGAAAAACTATGCACGACTTCAAGTTGAGGACCAGACGCCGTAAAAATGTTGCTGAACGTACTCTGGCGAGCAGATGAAAGGGTTGAAGGTGTATGCATTCTTCTGGTTTCCTTTTTTGGCAAGATACGTACTACCAGCGCCCACAAGCGCAATCAATCAAAAGCAGTGCGCAACAAAAGCTCAGTCACATCCCAAGATACTACAGCGCCCCTCTGCCTCAGTCTCCCTCTTCCGCATTCTCCACCTTCCCTCGTTACACGTCCTTCTCCCTCTCTTCTCTATCCGTTTCAGTTCCTTTCTCCCTTTCTGCCTCCTCCTCTTCCTTCATCTTCTGCTTTTGAGAGCTGGGAGTGATCGAAAAAAAATCTTTTTGATACGTCCCATTAATTCTAGCTCGTTGGGTTTCTATGGTGAGGCTCCCTCTGGGCCGTGTTTACCCAGCTCCAGGGAGAGCGCTGTAAATCACACACCTGCTTAATGGAGCTCCGAGCGGGAGGGCAGTGCGATCCGCCGGCCTCTGAATGCTCTAAAATTAGCGTTCAGACCAGCGAGAGAGGGGCCATTATGGCTCTGTCATCAGGAGTCACAGGTTAGCCAGAGAAAAATACCGACATGTATTTATCATGTCGCGGTTTCTGAAACCCTCTGTCAGAACGCATTAAGGAAGTACGAGGCGTACGGCAAAGCGCTTTGTGAATGCGGCGGCCAATCAGAAGCCCCTTTTTTGGCGCTTTTCGTAAAATAATGGACAAATCGCAGCGCTTTGTCTGTGCGGCCTAATGTGTCATTTGGTCTTGAATTAGGACATTTACTGGCTTGGTGAAAGGGTCACCGATGTCCGTGGCTCCTGGATCAAATAACAAAGAAGGCTGTTAGACACAGTGAAATTGCTGCAGGGCTCATTTTTAAAATGGTGCGGTCATATGAAGCCTTTTTAAAAATGTGTTCTGCTGTCCGGTTTTCTCAGTGAAATCGGTCCTTCTCAGCAGTGCGTAGAGCTGAAGAGCTAGGCTGTGAATTTAAAACCCCTCTCGCAGTGCCCTTCTCATTTATTTTCAGAATTAGTATTTTAGAATATTTGTGTTATTATATTGGAGCGGTTACACTGCCAAAACTGGTTAGCCACAGTTTGTCTTTGTTTAATTGGCATATGATGTCATGTGTAAAAAAAAAAAAAAAAAAGTTAATTTCTTAGTCACTACTCAGGAGGGTGGAGGAGTCATTCTCAGTCCTCTGCCAACTGATTATGACTTTGGCATTTGGTCTTTTCTGTCATCTCTCCAGCTTGTCTCAATAGCTGTGTTAATTTAGATCATGTTTCATGTGGAGGAATTTATATTTCCTCCTGTTTAGAATGGATGCACCTTTAATTTCCCATCGAGCAGCCAGCCTTTGAAAAATAAATATAACCACTTAGTGAGGTGTCGCATTAGGAGCGATTTGATTGGCTGTGAAGTGCAGGTCCAGCGGCGAGGACATTTCAGCCAAAACAAAATGGCCGAGGTGTCAATAGAAGCCTGTTTCACGGGTAAATATGTGCCAGCATTAGCTAAGTGTCCCAACTGCTGGGAACAGCCTCCCGACAGAAAGAGAAAAAGAGAGAAAAGCCAAAGGCCTGAACCCATTCATGCCATGATTACGCCGTGGAACCTGTCATTCGGAGGTTGCGGGTTTGAGTACTAGGTGTGGCACTGCCACTGCACCCTCGTGAAGGGCGCTGAAAAACTGAATTATCCAGCTGCACAAATCGCATGATTTTAAAAGTGTCGTTTGCGCACGTCGCTCTGGATGAGTGTCTCGGTGTGTAAGTGTGTAAATGCACACGCGTCGCCTCCCTGGCCGTGAAGAAGGGATGGCAGAGAGGACGGGGCTGCGGTGGAGGAAGAGAACGTCACACGCGGGATGCTCATGGATGAATGGCTCTGTCTCCGCTCTAAGGCAGGAAGCCAGGTCGCCGTGCACTCCGAGCGGTAATCAGAAATCGAACGCGGCCCCTAGCCGTCCTCCAGTTCGGTCTCCTCCGCTCAGCGGAACTGTGGGCCTTCCCGCCTTCTGCCGGCAGATTGAAAGTGATGCTTTTATTGCGCCTCTCTTTTAGCCTCGCAGACCATAATAGATGCCCCCCTCTGGGTTGTTAGCGGCTGGGGAGAACGCTCAAATATGATTTGGTTCCTTTTTTATTAAAACGTTTCGTCTTGAGACGCAAACTTTAGTCGGGTTCACATTTGAAAGAGATCCCTTTCCTCGCGCTATTGGGTGTGTTAGCGCTGAAAAAGGAGAGGTATCGTGCCTCGGCTTTTTAAATTATGATCATCCGATCGTTTAAGTGCAGTGGTGATCAGCGATCAGAAGGGTCAGTCTTCTCAGGCAGCAGGTGAGGAGAAAAACATGCAGACCTGCTCTAAATGAGTGGCCGCTTTCTGAGGTAACGATGCAAAATGAAATGGCTAGCGGTGGCTAGCGAAGCCTCCATAATCCCGCCACGGTTCTCTCAAAGCGCACTGCGTCAAGTTTGACACCTCAGCTCTGCAGTCCGGACATCCGGTACGGTTGCCGCAGAAACGCTAACCCTAACCCTAACCTTCCAATGGGGGGTTTACCAGAGCAACAGGTGCTGGGCGGCGTTCGCTCTCCTCGAAAACGAAGAGGGGCGCCGCGTCAGCGTCCGCGGCGCATTAGCCAAATTGAATTTGCCGCTAATTCCACGCGGTCAGAAATGTCAGCGGGGCGCGGCTCCGCGGGAGCGCGTGGGCGGGGCGGCGGGAGGACCCGCGTCCCCGCAATCTCATTTGTCCCCGCTTGACGGGAATTAGTCATGCGCGAGATTGATAGGGACGCGCTCTGAATTCGTTCGGTTCCCCCGGCTCCCCCGGGCCTCGCCGTTAATGTCAATAAAAATGCGTTTTCGGCGGACGAATCATTGATCCCTCGCGAGAGACGGCGCGGCGGGGTTTGATGCGTGCTTTCATTTTCAGGAGCGGAAATGAGACGGGGCGGGGGGGGGCGGGGCGAGTAAATGTGTAAATTGCGTGTGTGAGCACCAGTTGAACAGCTGCTCAGATCCGTCACTGTTTCCGTCACAAGATTTCTCAACAGCCGAAGCCGAGTAGCTCTCATCCTGCCATTAGCAGCATTCTGCTTTTGTGCTGCTGACTTTTACGCTGCATGCCACGTCTTTTAACATCGTACACTGAGACTGTTTTTTTACAAAAGCACCGCTCTGTGGGTTCTCCTCTGGGGAGCAGCATTTTGAGAAGAGCAAATGCCTCCCACGCACATCCTTAGTGAAAATGCCCCAGGTGTCTGAACTCTGTCTCCTCTTCTGTCCTCGCAGACGTGGTGGTGAATGGGAAGCCGTGTGACTGCGACATCATCGCGGACTGCAAGGTCGGCGATATGGTGCCCCTAGAGGTCAAGCTGACAAACCGCAGCAAGAACGCGGTGGGCCCTTTTGCTCTGACCATAATCCCCTTCCAGGACTACCAGAACGGGGTCCACAACTACGACCTGCAAGACGCCGTCACCTTCATCGGTTCCAACACCTTCTATATTGAGACGGTGAGAAGGCTGCAATCTCTCGCATCTTTTTATTAAAGAAAAATCTTCAGGGCTCTATCTACATGTTTGTTTCGTTCCTTTTTTTAACATCCCATTTAAGTGATAATGCAGTACTTAAAGCCTTTCATCTAGGAAATTATATCTGAATATGGCCTCCTATACTCATTTTCCTTAATGCTATTATTGTCAATACCTTTGAAGTCAGTTTTGCAGTTTGTCAAGGAAGCAATATCAGGCATCTTTTCTAGATCTTTCAGCAGAGAAGATCTAAAAAGACTCTTTTATTAAGTAGGGAGGGAAGGACAGTGAAATATTGGTCCTGTTTCCCCCCGAACCCTTCCTGCTTACGTACGTTGACTTTGTCCTTTGTTTTCAGGTCAAGCCCACAGAAAACTCCATCTGTGTCGGCGCTCTCCTTTTCCTCTACACCGGAGACTTCTACCTGAACATCAAGTTCCAAGACGACAACTCGGGCCGCGAGCTCCCCTTGGCTTGGTTCTGTTTGCCCAGCGTCCACATTAAGGCCCAGGACCCCGCCCTTGAGATGGCCTCCTGAAGCTACCGGCCCCCCGTGTTTTCCAGGGACCTCTTTCTCACGTCGGGGGAACCCGGTTTGATTTCAGACGAGGGGCAGCTCTGAGCCGGCGACTCCGGTCCTCTCTTCAATTACACGGGCATCAGGAGCTTTGCACATAAATAGATTCTGTAACCTGCTGTATTCCTGTGTACATCCTGGTCTTAAAAGCCAGCGCAATGTGGCTAATAGTTTAGCAGTGCGCGACAACATGTTTTTGGGTCACTTTGACACTGAGGTCTTTAAAGATAATTCAGTCCCAGGACACAGGTCATCTGAGAAAGCAGTCCTTCCACACATGGAGACATTATCAGAACCTACCTGTCTTTTTTTTTTTTTGTTTTTTTTTTTGGAGGAGGGGTTTGGATCAAACGTCATCTGGGGGTCAAAATGATATAATAAGTCTACCTGCGCATCGAATGTCCCTGATCACTGAATTTTCCGTAAAGGACCTGGGAACCAGTCACAGAAAGCTGCGAAAAGCTAGAGTCAACGGCACGGTCTCTTTAACGTTCACTTTAGCATTCGCTGCGTGTGCTGTGTAAGTCTTCTCTGGATGCTTGTTGCTAAGGAAGTCTTCTCAAGGAAGAACTGAACTCTTGCCCCCCCCCCTCTTTTTTTTAAGATTGTGCCCCTTTGATGCAAACAGTCTTAAAGGCAAGTAGAACCAAATGCAATACCCTCACAGAGGGTAGAAATATATGTTCTTTATCACATACCAAACAATTATCTAGAGCATGGACCTTAAGCTCGTTTGTGATTCTTCAAGAGTCCATGCATCGTATACTTGGCGTTTCATAGGTTTACCTCTTAATAGTGTCCAGTGACCTCTGATTACTTTTATGGTTAAAAAGATCCTAGCAGGTTTCCAGCTTTCTGTCCTAACGGTATCAAAGGGTTACTGTTGAATACAAGAGGTGCATTAATGTATAAATAGTGCAGGATATGAACTGTTGCTGAAGATGTGTGAAATTCACCCTCAGTGTATGGCAGTAGGCAGATAATGGTAATCGAACTGTGTTGCATTTGAATTTACTTGCATGCTCATACAGTAAGTAGCTTGTTTCAGCACAAAGTTGGTACAGGCACATTTATACTACTGACCTTTTGCATTTATTTTATCCAATTCAAAATTCGATATCAGTAAAATATACAGTCCTTTGTGTACGCTAAGTCTTGTAAATAATAAATGTTGAAGTAGATGAACTATTACCAGAAGTGTTTTGTAGTGTTTGACTTTTGTCCCTGGGAAATGTCGAGGTGTGTGTACTCTTTCAGGTGAAAACTCTCTTTAGAATATGAAGCATCACTTTTCACCTACCCAGTTTTTCTGAGATAACGTCACTGCGACTATATCTGTATTTTTAATATAGGGAGAGTACTGTAATAGCATTCAAATTGCTAAACCGGCTTCCATTTTTTTGTGCATACAAGTGTTGATCCATTTCAAATTGCAAAGCATGAGATGCATTAGTTTTAATAAGCCTGAAAGCTCTCAGGAAAAAAGGGTATCGGCTGATAATGGACTTTTAATGCTTTAATGATAGTGTATCACAGTAACAGTCAACAGCAGAAAAAAACCATAGAGGTGTATAGTAGTATTAAGATTATTTATGCAGCATTCTGAATCCTTTCTTATTATGCCTTTAATGTTACCCTATTCATAATTTCTTGTCCGTTGACGACAATTTTTGGTTTCAGAGGTAAATTGTAGCTTTTGATCCTTTGCGATTCAGAACAAAAGCATGTTAAAATAGACACTTGTAATGAACTTCTATCTTAGTAATGTATGTACTTTTAATAAATTATGCTTGCACTTGCACTATTTTAAAATACAATTTGCATTTGAAAATTAGTTGATTATTTCCAGTAGCAAATATTACGCTACAGTTCATCACAATCTCTTGGCACACACTCTTATTTAGAAGGAGAACATCAGTATACACCTGTATATTCAGTATTTCAAAAAAAATGTTGGTTTGTTTGTTGAGAGATTATTTTGGTAAACAAAATCATATTTTCAGACAATAACCCTCTACCACCTTACTTTAAGTAATGAGCAGTGAGCATTATAGTGCAAAATGGCTTCCATTCATCACATTGGTTGGTCCTACATGCTGGTGGTATTTGAGATGAGCCTCCTCCCCCTTCCCTATAAAGCACTGTTGCTTTATTACATATATGCAGTTGGACTTAAGGACCATATGTATTCTGTCTTTACTTTTGAAAGTGTTCATTATGTCATAAGAAATCTGTATTCTTACTATTTCACATGTATCATTGGGATAGTCACTTTTGATAGACAGCCCACCACACGGTTAGCTACTGTAGCTTGTAGAAAATAGGGGCTATGTGGACAATAACTCCGACTCTGGCATTTATGAAACTGAAACACTGAATCAGCAGTAGGATCAGTGTGATGCATGTATGAGCAGCTATGAGTCAGTCTTGTATCAGCAGCTATGAGTCAGCCATGTGTGACCAGCTATGAGTCAGTCATGCATGAGCACCTATGAGTCAGTCATTTATGAGCAGCTATGAGTCAGTCATGCATGAGCACCTATGAGTCAGTCATGCATGAGCAGCTATGAGTCAGTCATGCATGAGCAGCTATGAGTCATTTATGAGCAGCTATGAGTCAGTCATGCATGAGCAGCTATGAGTCAGTCATTTATGAGCAGCTATGAGTCATGCATGAGCAGCTATGAGTCAGTCATTTATGAGCAGCTATGAGTCATGCATGAGCAGCTATGAGTCAGTCATTTTCAACAACCAATACTAAATCTTAGAGCAGTGGTCAGTATAAAAACTTTTTGTCTGGATAAAAAACTATAATGCCTTCATAGTATTGTTATTTTTGACTATTGTGTAATTATTTTATGTAAATGTTAAAAAATGATTTTGCTTTTAAGAAAGTTCAATTTACACACACTTTCTGCACCACAACGTCCACTTCCCTCAACACACACCAAGAAATATGATTTTCTCACAGGGTTCTTTGGGGAAATAACTACGGGGAATAATCTTGCCTCTTTTCTGTACTTTAGGCAGTGACGTGTACCTACTGCAGTAGATGCTCATATGCATAATATTCACATTTCAAACAAAAGGTCATATCCAAGAGAAACAGTCAAATACTGCACAATATTTATCCTCCCCACAAGTGAGCCTTTGG